>NC_081306.1:24703631-25018734 GCF_030435805.1 Mustela lutreola
AACCCCATGGAGAAATGGGCAGTCAGATGACGTCTTCCACCAAGATGTGGCAGCTATGTGGGTGGCAGGGGGTGTGCCGGGGAAGGAGTGGAGACATTCCCCCACATTTCCCGATCGCAGTGCATGGGCCCTGTGCACAGATCCTGTCGCCTCCTCCCTCCCGTAGTGAAGTCACTGGCTTAGACGCCGAGTCTGCCTGAGCGCCTGAGCAAAAGGCAAAGCCTTACCTAGGCCAGGAGAAGGTAATAGGCATAGAGTGCCATGCTAGGCCGCGCACGCTGCTGCAGGGTTGTGACTGTGTCTGCTTAGTTCGGCTTAGCAAGGTGAACCCCGGGCGCGAACTTGAAGCCCGGGAAAGCAAGGCCCAAGAGGCACCAGCTCTCTCGCGGCTCCTCTTCCCTGCCGCGACAGAGCCAATGACCAAAGCCTTGCTGAGGAAGCAGCAGCGAAGTGCTGTTTGCGCCAAGCTGAAAACCTCTGCGCAAGAATAGGAGTCGCTGGGAAAACAGAGTCGGTTTTGTGGGCTTCTATTGTTGCTTGCCTTAGCCTAGTATTCCCAGCACGATGGGAGAAACCCGCATAGAGCGATAGCCTCTTTGCCAGGGCATCCCCTCTGGGAAAGCACAGCATTCTTTGGGATCAGAGTCAGGTCTGTGGGATGCTGCCTGCTGCTTGCGGGAGCTAGTATCCACAGCACGGTGTGATAAACCCGCATGGAGCGAAATCCTCTTGGCCTGGGCATCCCCTCTGCCTGAGAGAGAAGCGCGGTGGCGCCTGTGGAAAGAGCCTTAAGGGACACGTCTGTCACTGCAGAGCGACGTAAGCCTGGTTGCTAAGGAGACACGAGGGGAAAATTAGGGCAGGGGAAAGGGATCCACTCTGAGGAAGGAGTCTGGGCAAAAAGCCTTTGGGCTCAAGGCGACAGCAGCTCCTTGTCCACCTGTCCGTGGTGGGGACATGTGCTTGCCACCACGCCCTACCCTGAACTCGAGAAACCACTCCCAGAAAGAACTGGCCATCAGATGCCGTCTCCTACCAGGATGTCGAAGCTTGCTGGCGGCACGGGGTTTAATGTGAAAGAGTGGGGATAGTAACCCAAAGCTCCCTATTCAGTGCAAAGAGCAGTGTGCAGGGATCCTGTCACATTCCTTTCCTGTGGGAAAAGCACTGGCCTATTCTGCGTGTCCTACTGAGCGCCAGAATAAAAGGCCAAGCGATGCCTACGCGGGCGATGGTAGTGTGCATAGAGTGCCATCCTAGGCTACGCACCTTACTGCACGGTTGTGGCTTGTCTGCTTAGTTCGTACCGGCAGGGTGAACTCAGGACCCGAACATGGAGCCCGTGAAAGTGAGGCCCAAGAGGCACCAGCTCTCCCGCAGCTCTTCTTCCTTGACGCGACTGAAGCCGTGCGAGGAAGCAGCGGCGAAGTGCTGTTCGCTCCAAGCCAAAGCCTCTGCGAAAGCACAGCATTCGCTGAGAAGTGTTCTGGCGGCTGCTGCTGCTTGCCTGAGCCCAGTGTCGCGGTGGGAGAAACCCGCATACAGCGAAAGCCTCTTTGCCTGGGCACCTCCCCTGGGAAAGCACAGCTTTCCTTGGGAAATCAGAGTTGGGTTTGGGGATGCTGCTGCTGCTTTCCTGAGATAGTCTCCGCAGCACGGTGGAAGATACCCGCATGGAGCGAAATACTCTTTGTCCTAGCATCCCTTCTGCCTGGGAGTGAAGAGTGGTAGCACTAGTCTGTCACAAAGCTCCCCAGGAGCAAATGTGGGGAAGGCGCAGCACGCCGCCCCCGGGGAAGAGAAGGAGCCCTTGGCCTTGGGGTCGGGAGACCTCGGGAAGCAGGATAGACTGCTGTACACGAACAGCAGGCCAGTGGCAAGACAAGTGTCACCGGCTCCCTGTGCGGAGAGATGGAAGCCTGTCTGCTAAGGAGACATGAGGGGACGACTAGGGCAGGCGTGCGTGCTCCACTCTGAGGAAGGAGTTTGGGCAGAAGGCCGGCCGGTCCTGTGCCTCTGGTCCCAAGGAGAGAGCATCACCTTGCACACCTGTCCCAAGGGCAGACTGGTTTCCCCCATGTGCCATACCTGGAACTCGCAGAAACAACCCCATGGAGAAACGGGCAGTCAGATGACGTCTTCCACCAAGATGTGGCAGCGTTGTGGGTGGCAGGGGTGTGCCGGGGAAGGAGTGGCGACAGTCCCCCACAGTTCCCCATCCCAGTGCACGGGCCGTGTGCACAGATCCTGCACCTCCTCTCTCCTGTAGTGAAGGCACCGGCCTAGACCCCGAATCAGCCTGAGCGCCTGAGCAAAAGGCAAAGCCTTACCTAGGCCAGGAGATGGTAATAGGCATAGAGTGCCATGCTAGGCCACGCACGCTGCTGCAGGGTTGTGACTGTGTCTTCTTAGTTCGGCTTAGCAAGGTGAACCCGGTCGCGTACTTGGAGCCCGGAAAGCAAGGCCTAAGAGGCACCAGCCCTCCCGCGGCTCTTCTTCCGTGCCTCTACAGAGCCAATGACCAAAGCCTTGCTGAGGAAGCAGCAGCGAAGTGCGGTTTGCGCCAAGCTGAAAACCTCAGCGAGTTCATAGGAGTCGCTGGGAAAACAGAGTCGGTTCTGTGGTCTGCTTTTGTTGCTTGCCTTGGCCTAGTATTCCCAGCTCGATGGGAGAAACCTGCATAGAGCGAAAGCCTCTTTACCGGGTCATCCCCTCTGGGAAAGCACAGCATTCTTTGGGAAATCAGAGTCGGGTCTGTGGGAGGCCGCCTGGTGCTTGCCGGAGCTAGTCTCCACAGCACGGTGTGATAAACCCGCATGGAGCGAAATCCTCTTGGCCTGGGCATCCCCTCTGCCTGAGAGAGAAGCGCGGTGGCGCCTGTGGAAAGAGCCTTAAGGGACACGTCTGTCACTGCAGAGCGACGGAAGCCTGGCTGCTAAGGAGACACGAGGGGAAGATTAGGGCAGGGGAAAGTGCTCCACTCTGAGGAATGAGTCTGAGCAGAAAGCCTTTGGGCTCAAGGAGACAGCAGCTCCTTGGCCACCTGTCCGTGATGGAGACATGGGCTTGCCACCAGGAACCTACCCTGAACTCGAGAAACAACTCCCAGAAAGAACTGGCCATCAGATTCCGTCTTTCACCAGGATGTGGAAGCTTGGAGGAGGCACGGGGTTTAAGGGGAAGGAGAGGGGACAGTCCCGCAAAGCTCCCTGTTCAGTGCACAGGGCAGTGTGCAGGGATCCTGTCACCTTCCTTTCCAGTGGGGAAAGCGCTGGCCTAATCCGCGAGTCCTCCTGAGCGCCTGAGTAAAAGGCCAAGCGATGCCTACACCGAGAGATGGTAGTGTGCATAGAGTGCCAATCTAGGCTACGCACGCTACTGCACGGTGGTGGCTGTGTTTGCATAGTTCGGCCTGGCAGGGTGAACCCAGGACGCGACATGGAGCCCGGGAAAGCAAGGCCCAAGAGGCACCAGCTCTCCCGCAGCTCTTCTTCCCTGACGCGACTGAAGCCTTGCTGAGGAAGCAGCGGCGAAGTGCTGTTCGCTCCAAGCCAAAGCCTCTGCGAAAGCACAGCATTTGCTGAGAAGTGTTTTACGGGCTGCTGCTGCTTGCCTGAGCCCAGTCTCGCCGTGGGACAAACGCGCATACAGCGAAAGCCTCTTTGACTGGGCATCTCCCCTGGGAAAGCACAGCATTCGTTGGGAAATCAGAGTTGGGTTTGGGGATGCTGCTGCTGCTTGCCTGAGCTAGTCTCCGCAGCACGGTGGAAGATACCCGCATGGAGCGAAATACTCTTTGCCCTAGCATCCCTTCTGCCTGAGAGAGAAGAGTGGTAGCACTCGTCTGTCACAGCGCTCCTCAGGAGCAAGTGTGGGGAACGAACAGCATGCCACCCCCAGGGAATAGAAGGAGCCCTTGGTCTTGGGGTCGGGAAACGCTCGGGAAGCCGAATGGCCTGCTGTGCACGAACAGCAGGCCAGTGGCAAGACAAGTGTCACCGGCTCCCTGTGCGGAGAGATGGAAGCCTGTCTGCTAAGGAGACATGAGGGGATGACTAGGGCAGAGGCGCGTGCTCCACTCTGAGGAAGGAGTCTGGGCAGAAGGCAGGCCTGTCCTGTGCCTCTGGTCCCAAGGAGACAGCATCTCCTTGGCCACCTGTCCCAAGGGCCGACGGGCTTGCCCCCAGGTGCCATACCCGGAACTCGCAGAAAAAACCCCATGGAGAAACGGGCAGTCAGATGACGTCTTCCACCAAGATGTGGCAGCTATGTGGGTGGCAGGGGGTGTGCCGTGGAAGGAGTGGAGACATTCCCCCACATTTCCCGATCGCAGTGCATGGGCCCTGTGCACAGATCCTGTCGCCTCCTCCCTCCCGTAGTGAAGTCACTGGCTTAGACGCCGAGTCTGCCTGAGCGCCTGAGCAAAAGGCAAAGCCTTACCTAGGCCAGGAGAAGGTAATAGGCATAGAGTGTCATGCTAGGCCGCGCACGCTGCTGCAGGGTTGTGACTGTGTCTGCTTAGTTCGGCTTAGCAAGGTGAACCCCGGGTGCGAACTTGAAGCCCGGGAAAGCAAGGCCCAAGAGGCACCAGCTCTCTCGCGGCTCCTCTTCCCTGCCGCGACAGAGCCAATGACCAAAGCCTTGCTGAGGAAGCAGCAGCGAAGTGCTGTTTGCGCCAAGCTGAAAACCTCTGCGCAAGAATAGGAGTCGCTGGGAAAACAGAGTCGGTTTTGTGGGCTGCTATTGTTGCTTGCCTTAGCCTAGTATTCCCAGCACGATGGGAGAAACCCGCATAGAGCGATAGCCTCTTTGCCAGGGCATCCCCTCTGGGAAAGCACAGCATTCTTTGGGATCAGAGTCAGGTCTGTGGGATGCTGCCTGCTGCTTGCGGGAGCTAGTATCCACAGCACGGTGTGATAAACCCGCATGGAGCGAAATCCTCTTGGCCTGGGCATCCCCTCTGCCTGAGAGAGAAGCGCGGTGGCGCCTGTGGAAAGAGCCTTAAGGGACACGTCTGTCACTGCAGAGCGACGTAAGCCTGGCTGCTAAGGAGACACGAGGGGAAAATTAGGGCAGGGGAAAGGGATCCACTCTGAGGAAGGAGTCTGGGCAAAAAGCCTTTGGGCTCAAGGCGACAGCAGCTCCTTGTCCACCTGTCCGTGGTGGGGACATGGGCTTGCCACCACGCCCTACCCTGAACTCGAGAAACCACTCCCAGAAAGAACTGGCCATCAGATGCCGTCTCCTACCAGGATGTCGAAGCTTGCTGGCGGCACGGGGTTTAATGTGAAAGAGTGGGGATAGTAACCCAAAGCTCCCTATTCAGTGCAAAGAGCAGTGTGCAGGGATCCTGTCACATTCCTTTCCTGTGGGAAAAGCACTGGCCTAGTCTGCGAGTCCTACTGAGCGCCAGAATAAAAGGCCAAGCGATGCCTACACGGGCGATGGTAGTGTGCATAGAGTGCCATCCTAGGCTACGCACGCTGCTGCACGGTTGTGGCTTGTCTGCTTAGTTCGTACCGGCAGGGTGAACTCAGGACCCGAACATGGAGCCCGTGAAAGTGAGGCCCAAGAGGCACCAGCTCTCCCGCAGCTCTTCTTCCCTGACGCGACTGAAGCCGTGCGAGGAAGCAGCGGCGAAGTGCTGTTCGCTCCAAGCCAAAGCCTCTGCGAAAGCACAGCATTCGCTGAGAAGTGTTCTGGCGGCTGCTGCTGCTTGCCTGAGCCCAGTCTCGCGGTGGGAGAAACCCGCATACAGCGAAAGCCTCTTTGCCTGGGCATCTCCCCTGGGAAAGCACAGCTTTCCTTGGGAAATCAGAGTTGGGTTTGGGGATGCTGCTGCTGCTTTCCTGAGATAGTCTCCGCAGCACGGTGGAAGATACCCGCATGGAGCGAAATACTCTTTGTCCTAGCATCCCTTCTGCCTGGGAGTGAAGAGTGGTAGCACTAGTCTGTCACAAAGCTCCCCAGTAGCAAATGTGGGGAAGGCGCAGCACGCCGTCCCCGGGGAAGAGAAGGAGCCCTTGGCCTTGGGGTCGGGAGACCTCGGGAAGCAGGATAGACTGCTGTACACGAACAGCAGGCCAGTGGCAAGACAGGTGTCACCGGCTCCCTGTGCGGAGAGATGGAAGCCTGTCTGCTAAGGAGACATGAGGGGACGACTAGGGCAGGCGTGCGTGCTCCACTCTGAGGAAGGAGTTTGGGCAGAAGGCCGGCCGGTCCTGTGCCTCTGGTCCCAAGGAGAGAGCATCACCTTGCACACCTGTCCCAAGGGCAGTCTGGTTTCCCCCATGTGCCATACCTGGAACTCGCAGAAACAACCCCATGGAGAAACGGGCAGTCAGATGACGTCTTCCACCAAGATGTGGCAGCGTTGTGGGTGGCAGGGGTGTGCCGGGGAAGGAGTGGCGACAGTCCCCCACAGTTCCCCATCCCAGTGCACGGGCCGTGTGCACAGATCCTGCGCCTCCTCTCTCCTGTAGTGAAGGCACCGGCCTAGACCCCGAATCTGCCTGAGCGCCTGAGCAAAAGACAAAGCCTTACCTAGGCCAGGAGATGGTAATAGGCATAGAGTGCCATGCAAGGCCACGCACGCTGCTGCAGGGTTGTGACTGTGTCTTCTTAGATCGGCTTAGCAAGGTGAACCCGGTCGCGTTCTTGGAGCCCGGGAAAGCAAGGCCTAAGAGGCACCAGCCCTCCCGCGGCTCTTCTTCCGTGCCGCTTCAGAGCCAATGACCAAAGCCTTGCTGAGGAAGCAGCAGCGAAGTGCGGTTTGCGCCAAGCTGAAAACCTCTGCGAGAGCATAGGAGTCGCTGGGAAAACAGAGTCGGTTCTGTGGTCTGCTTTTGTTGCTTGCCTTAGCCTAGTATTCCCAGCACGATGGGAGAAACCCGCATAGAGCGAAAGCCTCTTTACCGCGTCATCCCCTCTGGGAAAGCACAGCATTCTTTGAGAAATCAGAGTCGGGTCTGTGGGAGGCCGCCTGCTGCTTGCCGGAGCTAGTCTCCACAGCACGTTTTGATAAACCCGCATGGAGCGAAATCCTCTTGGCCTGGGCATCCCCTCTGCCTGAGAGAGAAGCGCGGTGGCGCCTGTGGAAAGAGCCTTAAGGGACACGTCTGTCACTGCAGAGCGACGGAAGCCTGGCTGCTAAGGAGACACGAGGGGAAGATTAGCGCAGGGGAAAGGGCTCCACTCTGAGGAATGAGTCTGAGCAGAAAGCCTTTGGGCTCAAGGAGACAGCAGCTCCTTGGCCACCTGTCCGTGATGGAGACATGGGCTTGCCACCAGGAACCTACCCTGAACTCGAGAAACAACTCCCAGAAAGAACTGGACATCAGATGCCGTCTTTCACCAGGATGTGGAAGCTTGGAGGAGGCACTGGGTTTAAGGGGAAGGAGAGGGGACAGTCCCGCAAAGCTCCCTGTTCAGTGCACAGGGCAGTGTGCAGGGATCCTGTCACCTTCCTTTCCAGTAGGGAAAGCGCTGGCCTAGTCCGCGAGTCCTCCTGAGCGCCTGAGTAAAAGGCCAAGCGATGCCTACACCGAGAGATGGTAGTGTGCATAGAGTGCCAATCTAGGCTACGCACGCTACTGCACGGTGGTGGCTGTGTTTGCTTAGTTCGGCCTGGCAGGGTGAACCCAGGACGCGACATGGAGCCCGGGAAAGCAAGGCCCAAGAGGCACCAGCTCTCCCGCAGCTCTTCTTCCCTGACGCGACTGAAGCCTTGCTGAGGAAGCAGCGGCGAAGTGCTGTTCGCTCCAAGCCAAAGCCTCTGCGAAAGCACAGCATTTGCTGAGAAGTGTTTTGCGGGCTGCTGCTGCTTGCCTGAGCCCAGTCTCGCCGTGGGACAAACGCGCATACAGCGAAAGCCTCTTTGACTGGGCATCTCCCCTGGGAAAGCACAGCATTCGTTGGGAAATCAGAGTTGGGTTTGGGGATGCTGCTGCTGCTTGCCTGAGCTAGTCTCCGCAGCACGGTGGAAGATACCCGCATGGAGCGAAATACTCTTTGCCCTAGCATCCCTTCTGCCTGAGAGAGAAGAGTGGTAGCACTCGTCTGTCACAGCGCTCCTCAGGAGCAAGTGTGGGGAACGAACAGCACGCCACCCCCAGGGAATAGAAGGAGCCCTTGGTCTTGGGGTCGGGAAACGCTCGGGAAGCCGAATGGCCTGCTGTGCACGAACAGCAGGCCAGTGGCAAGACAAGTGTCACCGGCTCCCTGTGCGGAGAGATGGAAGCCTGTCTGCTAAGGAGACATGAGGGGACGACTAGGGCAGAGGCGCGTGCTCCACTCTGAGGAAGGAGTCTGGGCAGAAGGCAGGCCTGTCCTGTGCCTCTGGTCCCAAGGAGACAGCATCTCCTTGGCCACCTGTCCCAAGGGCCGACGGGCTTGCCCCCAGGTGCCATACCCGGAACTCGCAGAAAAAACCCCATGGAGAAACGGGCAGTCAGATGACGTCTTCCACCAAGATGTGGCAGCTATGTGGGTGGCAGGGGGTGTGCCGGGGAAGGAGTGGAGACATTCCCCCACATTTCCCGATCGCAGTGCATGGGCCCTGTGCACAGATCCTGTCGCCTCCTCCCTCCCGTAGTGAAGTCACTGGCTTAGACGCCGAGTCTGCCTGAGCGCCTGAGCAAAAGGCAAAGCCTTACCTAGGCCAGGAGAAGGTAATAGGCATAGAGTGCCATGCTAGGCCGCGCACGCTGCTGCAGGGTTGTGACTGTGTCTGCTTAGTTCGGCTTAGCAAGGTGAACCCCGGGCGCGAACTTGAAGCCCGGGAAAGCAAGGCCCAAGAGGCACCAGCTCTCTCGCGGCTCCTCTTCCCTGCCGCGACACAGCCATTGACCAAAGCCTTGCTGAGGAAGCAGCAGCGAAGTGCTGTTTGCGCCAAGCTGAAAACCTCTGCGCAAGAATAGGAGTCGCTGGGAAAACAGAGTCGGTTTTGTGGGCTGCTATTGTTGCTTGCCTTAGCCTAGTATTCCCAGCACGATGGGAGAAACCCGCATAGAGCGATAGCCTCTTTGCCAGGGCATCCCCTCTGGGAAAGCACAGCATTCTTTGGGATCAGAGTCAGGTCTGTGGGATGCTGCCTGCTGCTTGCGGGAGCTAGTATCCACAGCACGGTGTGATAAACCCGCATGGAGCGAAATCCTCTTGGCCTGGGCATCCCCTCTGCCTGAGAGAGAAGCGCGGTGGCGCCTGTGGAAAGAGCCTTAAGGGACACGTCTGTCACTGCAGAGCGACGTAAGCCTGGCTGCTAAGGAGACACGAGGGGAAAATTAGGGCAGGGGAAAGGGATCCACTCTGAGGAAGGAGTCTGGGCAAAAAGCCTTTGGGCTCAAGGCGACAGCAGCTCCTTGTCCACCTGTCCGTGGTGGGGACATGGGCTTGCCACCACGCCCTACCCTGAACTCGAGAAACCACTCCCAGAAAGAACTGGCCATCAGATGCCGTCTCCTACCAGGATGTCGAAGCTTGCTGGCGGCACGGGGTTTAATGTGAAAGAGTGGGGATAGTAACCCAAAGCTCCCTATTCAGTGCAAAGAGCAGTGTGCAGGGATCCTGTCACATTCCTTTCCTGTGGGAAAAGCACTGGCCTAGTCTGCGAGTCCTACTGAGCGCCAGAATAAAAGGCCAAGCGATGCCTACACGGGCGATGGTAGTGTGCATAGAGTGCCATCCTAGGCTACGCACGCTGCTGCACGGTTGTGGCTTGTCTGCTTAGTTCGTACCGGCAGGGTGAACTCAGGACCCGAACATGGAGCCCGTGAAAGTGAGGCCCAAGAGGCACCAGCTCTCCCGCAGCTCTTCTTCCCTGACGCGACTGAAGCCGTGCGAGGAAGCAGCGGCGAAGTGCTGTTCGCTCCAAGCCAAAGCCTCTGCGAAAGCACAGCATTCGCTGAGAAGTGTTCTGGCGGCTGCTGCTGCTTGCCTGAGCCCAGTCTCGCGGTGGGAGAAACCCGCATACAGCGAAAGCCTCTTTGCCTGGGCATCTCCCCTGGGAAAGCACAGCTTTCCTTGGGAAATCAGAGTTGGGTTTGGGGATGCTGCTGCTGCTTTCCTGAGATAGTCTCCGCAGCACGGTGGAAGATACCCGCATGGAGCGAAATACTCTTTGTCCTAGCATCCCTTCTGCCTGGGAGTGAAGAGTGGTAGCACTAGTCTGTCACAAAGCTCCCCAGTAGCAAATGTGGGGAAGGCGCAGCACGCCGTCCCCGGGGAAGAGAAGGAGCCCTTGGCCTTGGGGTCGGGAGACCTCGGGAAGCAGGATAGACTGCTGTACACGAACAGCAGGCCAGTGGCAAGACAAGTGTCACCGGCTCCCTGTGCGGAGAGATGGAAGCCTGTCTGCTAAGGAGACATGAGGGGACGACTAGGGCAGGCGTGCGTGCTCCACTCTGAGGAAGGAGTTTGGGCAGAAGGCCGGCCGGTCCTGTGCCTCTGGTCCCAAGGAGAGAGCATCACCTTGCACACCTGTCCCAAGGGCAGTCTGGTTTCCCCCATGTGCCATACCTGGAACTCGCAGAAACAACCCCATGGAGAAACGGGCAGTCAGATGACGTCTTCCACCAAGATGTGGCAGCGTTGTGGGTGGCAGGGGTGTGCCGGGGAAGGAGTGGCGACAGTCCCCCACAGTTCCCCATCCCAGTGCACGGGCCGTGTGCACAGATCCTGCGCCTCCTCTCTCCTGTAGTGAAGGCACCGGCCTAGACCCCGAATCTGCCTGAGCGCCTGAGCAAAAGACAAAGCCTTACCTAGGCCAGGAGATGGTAATAGGCATAGAGTGCCATGCAAGGCCACGCACGCTGCTGCAGGGTTGTGACTGTGTCTTCTTAGATCGGCTTAGCAAGGTGAACCCGGTCGCGTTCTTGGAGCCCGGGAAAGCAAGGCCTAAGAGGCACCAGCCCTCCCGCGGCTCTTCTTCCGTGCCGCTTCAGAGCCAATGACCAAAGCCTTGCTGAGGAAGCAGCAGCGAAGTGCGGTTTGCGCCAAGCTGAAAACCTCTGCGAGAGCATAGGAGTCGCTGGGAAAACAGAGTCGGTTCTGTGGTCTGCTTTTGTTGCTTGCCTTAGCCTAGTATTCCCAGCACGATGGGAGAAACCCGCATAGAGCGAAAGCCTCTTTACCGCGTCATCCCCTCTGGGAAAGCACAGCATTCTTTGAGAAATCAGAGTCGGGTCTGTGGGAGGCCGCCTGCTGCTTGCCGGAGCTAGTCTCCACAGCACGTTTTGATAAACCCGCATGGAGCGAAATCCTCTTGGCCTGGGCATCCCCTCTGCCTGAGAGAGAAGCGCGGTGGCGCCTGTGGAAAGAGCCTTAAGGGACACGTCTGTCACTGCAGAGCGACGGAAGCCTGGCTGCTAAGGAGACACGAGGGGAAGATTAGCGCAGGGGAAAGGGCTCCACTCTGAGGAATGAGTCTGAGCAGAAAGCCTTTGGGCTCAAGGAGACAGCAGCTCCTTGGCCACCTGTCCGTGATGGAGACATGGGCTTGCCACCAGGAACCTACCCTGAACTCGAGAAACAACTCCCAGAAAGAACTGGACATCAGATGCCGTCTTTCACCAGGATGTGGAAGCTTGGAGGAGGCACTGGGTTTAAGGGGAAGGAGAGGGGACAGTCCCGCAAAGCTCCCTGTTCAGTGCACAGGGCAGTGTGCAGGGATCCTGTCACCTTCCTTTCCAGTAGGGAAAGCGCTGGCCTAGTCCGCGAGTCCTCCTGAGCGCCTGAGTAAAAGGCCAAGCGATGCCTACACCGAGAGATGGTAGTGTGCATAGAGTGCCAATCTAGGCTACGCACGCTACTGCACGGTGGTGGCTGTGTTTGCTTAGTTCGGCCTGGCAGGGTGAACCCAGGACGCGACATGGAGCCCGGGAAAGCAAGGCCCAAGAGGCACCAGCTCTCCCGCAGCTCTTCTTCCCTGACGCGACTGAAGCCTTGCTGAGGAAGCAGCGGCGAAGTGCTGTTCGCTCCAAGCCAAAGCCTCTGCGAAAGCACAGCATTTGCTGAGAAGTGTTTTGCGGGCTGCTGCTGCTTGCCTGAGCCCAGTCTCGCCGTGGGACAAACGCGCATACAGCGAAAGCCTCTTTGACTGGGCATCTCCCCTGGGAAAGCACAGCATTCGTTGGGAAATCAGAGTTGGGTTTGGGGATGCTGCTGCTGCTTGCCTGAGCTAGTCTCCGCAGCACGGTGGAAGATACCCGCATGGAGCGAAATACTCTTTGCCCTAGCATCCCTTCTGCCTGAGAGAGAAGAGTGGTAGCACTCGTCTGTCACAGCGCTCCTCAGGAGCAAGTGTGGGGAACGAACAGCACGCCACCCCCAGGGAATAGAAGGAGCCCTTGGTCTTGGGGTCGGGAAACGCTCGGGAAGCCGAATGGCCTGCTGTGCACGAACAGCAGGCCAGTGGCAAGACAAGTGTCACCGGCTCCCTGTGCGGAGAGATGGAAGCCTGTCTGCTAAGGAGACATGAGGGGACGACTAGGGCAGAGGCGCGTGCTCCACTCTGAGGAAGGAGTCTGGGCAGAAGGCAGGCCTGTCCTGTGCCTCTGGTCCCAAGGAGACAGCATCTCCTTGGCCACCTGTCCCAAGGGCCGACGGGCTTGCCCCCAGGTGCCATACCCGGAACTCGCAGAAAAAACCCCATGGAGAAACGGGCAGTCAGATGACGTCTTCCACCAAGATGTGGCAGCTATGTGGGTGGCAGGGGGTGTGCCGGGGAAGGAGTGGAGACATTCCCCCACATTTCCCGATCGCAGTGCATGGGCCCTGTGCACAGATCCTGTCGCCTCCTCCCTCCCGTAGTGAAGTCACTGGCTTAGACGCCGAGTCTGCCTGAGCGCCTGAGCAAAAGGCAAAGCCTTACCTAGGCCAGGAGAAGGTAATAGGCATAGAGTGCCATGCTAGGCCGCGCACGCTGCTGCAGGGTTGTGACTGTGTCTGCTTAGTTCGGCTTAGCAAGGTGAACCCCGGGCGCGAACTTGAAGCCCGGGAAAGCAAGGCCCAAGAGGCACCAGCTCTCTCGCGGCTCCTCTTCCCTGCCGAGACACAGCCATTGACCAAAGCCTTGCTGAGGAAGCAGCAGCGAAGTGCTGTTTGCGCCAAGCTGAAAACCTCTGCGCAAGAATAGGAGTCGCTGGGAAAACAGAGTCGGTTTTGTGGGCTGCTATTGTTGCTTGCCTTAGCCTAGTATTCCCAGCACGATGGGAGAAACCCGCATAGAGCGATAGCCTCTTTGCCAGGGCATCCCCTCTGGGAAAGCACAGCATTCTTTGGGATCAGAGTCAGGTCTGTGGGATGCTGCCTGCTGCTTGCGGGAGCTAGTATCCACAGCACGGTGTGATAAACCCGCATGGAGCGAAATCCTCTTGGCCTGGGCATCTCCTCTGCCTGAGAGAGAAGCGCGGTGGCGCCTGTGGAAAGAGCCTTAAGGGACACGTCTGTCACTGCAGAGCGACGTAAGCCTGGCTGCTAAGGAGACACGAGGGGAAAATTAGGGCAGGGGTAAGGGATCCACTCTGAGGAAGGAGTCTGGGCAAAAAGCCTTTGGGCTCAAGGCGACAGCAGCTCCTTGGCCACCTGTCCGCGGTGGGGACATGGGCTTGCCACCACGCCCTACCCTGAACTCGAGAAACCACTCCCAGAAAGAACTGGCCATCAGATGCCGTCTCCTACCAGGATGTCGAAGCTTGCTGGCGGCACGGGGTTTAATGTGAAAGAGTGGGGATAGTAACCCAAAGCTCCCTATTCAGTGCAAAGAGCAGTGTGCAGGGATCCTGTCACATTCCTTTCCTGTGGGAAAAGCACTGGCCTAGTCTGCGTGTCCTACTGAGCGCCAGAATAAAAGGCCAAGCGATGCCTACGCGGGCGATGGTAGTGTGCATAGAGTGCCATCCTAGGCTACGCACGCTACTGCACGGTTGTGGCTTGTCTGCTTAGTTCGTACCGGCAGGGTGAACTCAGGACCCGAACATGGAGCCCGTGAAAGTGAGGCCCAAGAGGCACCAGCTCTCCCGCAGCTCTTCTTCCCTGACGCGACTGAAGCCGTGCGAGGAAGCAGCGGCGAAGTGCTGTTCGCTCCAAGCCAAAGCCTCTGCGAAAGCACAGCATTCGCTGAGAAGTGTTCTGGCGGCTGCTGCTGCTTGCCTGAGCCCAGTCTCGCGGTGGGAGAAACCCGCATACAGCGAAAGCCTCTTTGCCTGGGCATCTCCCCTGGGAAAGCACAGCTTTCCTTGGGAAATCAGAGTTGGGTTTGGGGATGCTGCTGCTGCTTGCCTGAGATAGTCTCCGCAGCACGGTGGAAGATACCCGCATGGAGCGAAATACTCTTTGTCCTAGCATCCCTTCTGTCTGGGAGTGAAGAGTGGTAGCACTAGTCTGTCACAAAGCTCCCCAGGAGCAAATGTGGGGAAGGCGCAGCACGCCGCCCCCGGGGAAGAGAACGAGCCCTTGGCCTTGGTGTCGGGAAACCTCGGGAAGCAGGATAGACTGCTGTACACGAACAGCAGGCCAGTGGCAAGACAAGTGTCACCGGCTCCCTGTGCGGAGAGATGGAAGCCTGTCTGCTAAGGAGACATGAGGGGACGACTAGGGCAGGCGTGCGTGCTCCACTCTGAGGAAGGAGTTTGGGCAGAAGGCCGGCCGGTCCTGTGCCTCTGGTCCCAAGGAGAGAGCATCACCTTGCACACCTGTCCCAAGGGCAGACTGGTTTCCCCCATGTGCCATACCTGGAACTCGCAGAAACAACCCCATGGAGAAACGGGCAGTCAGATGACGTCTTCCACCAAGATGTGGCAGCGTTGTGGGTGGCAGGGGTGTGCCGGGGAAGGAGTGGCGACAGTCCCCCACAGTTCCCCATCCCAGTGCACGGGCCGTGTGCACAGATCCTGCACCTCCTCTCTCCTGTAGTGAAGGCACCGGCCTAGACCCCGAATCAGCCTGAGCGCCTGAGCAAAAGGCAAAGCCTTACCTAGGCCAGGAGATGGTAATAGGCATAGAGTGCCATGCTAGGCCACGCACGCTGCTGCAGGGTTGTGACTGTGTCTTCTTAGTTCGGCTTAGCAAGGTGAACCCGGTCGCGTACTTGGAGCCCGGGAAAGCAAGGCCTAAGAGGCACCAGCCCTCCCGCGGCTCTTCTTCCGTGCCTCTACAGAGCCAATGACCAAAGCCTTGCTGAGGAAGCAGCAGCGAAGTGCGGTTTGCGCCAAGCTGAAAACCTCAGCGAGTTCATAGGAGTCGCTGGGAAAACAGAGTCGGTTCTGTGGTCTGCTTTTGTTGCTTGCCTTGGCCTAGTATTCCCAGCTCGATGGGAGAAACCCGCATAGAGCGAAAGCCTCTTTACCGGGTCATCCCCTCTGGGAAAGCACAGCATTCTTTGGTAAATCAGAGTCGGGTCTGTGGGAGGCCGCCTGGTGCTTGCCGGAGCTAGTCTCCACAGCACGGTGTGATAAACCCGCATGGAGCGAAATCCTCTTGGCCTGGGCATCCCCTCTGCCTGAGAGAGAAGCGCGGTGGCGCCTGTGGAAAGAGCCTTAAGGGACACGTCTGTCACTGCAGAGCGACGGAAGCCTGGCTGCTAAGGAGACACGAGGGGAAGATTAGGGCAGGGGAAAGTGCTCCACTCTGAGGAATGAGTCTGAGCAGAAAGCCTTTGGGCTCAAGGAGACAGCAGCTCCTTGGCCACCTGTCCGTGATGGAGACATGGGCTTGCCACCAGGAACCTACCCTGAACTCGAGAAACAACTCCCAGAAAGAACTGGCCATCAGATTCCGTCTTTCACCAGGATGTGGAAGCTTGGAGGAGGCACGGGGTTTAAGGGGAAGGAGAGGGGACAGTCCCGCAAAGCTCCCTGTTCAGTGCACAGGGCAGTGTGCAGGGATCCTGTCACCTTCCTTTCCAGTGGGGAAAGCGCTGGCCTAATCCGCGAGTCCTCCTGAGCGCCTGAGTAAAAGGCCAAGCGATGCCTACACCGAGAGATGGTAGTGTGCATAGAGTGCCAATCTAGGCTACGCACGCTACTGCACGGTGGTGGCTGTGTTTGCATAGTTCGGCCTGGCAGGGTGAACCCAGGACGCGACATGGAGCCCGGGAAAGCAAGGCCCAAGAGGCACCAGCTCTCCCGCAGCTCTTCTTCCCTGACGCGACTGAAGCCTTGCTGAGGAAGCAGCGGCGAAGTGCTGTTCGCTCCAAGCCAAAGCCTCTGCGAAAGCACAGCATTTGCTGAGAAGTGTTTTGCGGGCTGCTGCTGCTTGCCTGAGCCCAGTCTCGCCGTGGGACAAACGCGCATACAGCGAAAGCCTCTTTGACTGGGCATCTCCCCTGGGAAAGCACAGCATTCGTTGGGAAATCAGAGTTGGGTTTGGGGATGCTGCTGCTGCTTGCCTGAGCTAGTCTCCGCAGCACGGTGGAAGATACCCGCATGGAGCGAAATACTCTTTGCCCTAGCATCCCTTCTGCCTGAGAGAGAAGAGTGGTAGCACTCGTCTGTCACAGCGCTCCTCAGGAGCAAGTGTGGGGAACGAACAGCATGCCACCCCCAGGGAATAGAAGGAGCCCTTGGTCTTGGGGTCGGGAAACGCTCGGGAAGCCGAATGGCCTGCTGTGCACGAACAGCAGGCCAGTGGCAAGACAAGTGTCACCGGCTCCCTGTGCGGAGAGATGGAAGCCTGTCTGCTAAGGAGACATGAGGGGACGACTAGGGCAGAGGCGCGTGCTCCACTCTGAGGAAGGAGTCTGGGCAGAAGGCAGGCCTGTCCTGTGCCTCTGGTCCCAAGGAGACAGCATCTCCTTGGCCACCTGTCCCAAGGGCCGACGGGCTTGCCCCCAGGTGCCATACCCGGAACTCGCAGAAAAAACCCCATGGAGAAACGGGCAGTCAGATGACGTCTTCCACCAAGATGTGGCAGCTATGTGGGTGGCAGGGGGTGTGCCGTGGAAGGAGTGGAGACATTCCCCCACATTTCCCGATCGCAGTGCATGGGCCCTGTGCACAGATCCTGTCGCCTCCTCCCTCCCGTAGTGAAGTCACTGGCTTAGACGCCGAGTCTGCCTGAGCGCCTGAGCAAAAGGCAAAGCCTTACCTAGGCCAGGAGAAGGTAATAGGCATAGAGTGTCATGCTAGGCCGCGCACGCTGCTGCAGGGTTGTGACTGTGTCTGCTTAGTTCGGCTTAGCAAGGTGAACCCCGGGTGCGAACTTGAAGCCCGGGAAAGCAAGGCCCAAGAGGCACCAGCTCTCTCGCGGCTCCTCTTCCCTGCCGCGACAGAGCCAATGACCAAAGCCTTGCTGAGGAAGCAGCAGCGAAGTGCTGTTTGCGCCAAGCTGAAAACCTCTGCGCAAGAATAGGAGTCGCTGGGAAAACAGAGTCGGTTTTGTGGGCTGCTATTGTTGCTTGCCTTAGCCTAGTATTCCCAGCACGATGGGAGAAACCCGCATAGAGCGATAGCCTCTTTGCCAGGGCATCCCCTCTGGGAAAGCACAGCATTCTTTGGGATCAGAGTCAGGTCTGTGGGATGCTGCCTGCTGCTTGCGGGAGCTAGTATCCTCAGCACGGTGTGATAAACCCGCATGGAGCGAAATCCTCTTGGCCTGGGCATCCCCTCTGCCTGAGAGAGAAGCGCGGTGGCGCCTGTGGAAAGAGCCTTAAGGGACACGTCTGTCACTGCAGAGCGACGTAATCCTGGCTGCTAAGGAGACACGAGGGGAAAATTAGGGCAGGGGAAAGGGATCCACTCTGAGGAAGGAGTCTGGGCAAAAAGCCTTTGGGCTCAAGGCGACAGCAGCTCCTTGGCCACCTGTCCGTGGTGGGGACATGGGCTTGCCACCACGCCCTACCCTGAACTCGAGAAACCACTCCCAGAAAGAACTGGCCATCAGATGCCGTCTCCTACCAGGATGTCGAAGCTTGCTGGCGGCACGGGGTTTAATGTGAAAGAGTGGGGATAGTAACCCAAAGCTCCCTATTCAGTGCAAAGAGCAGTGTGCAGGGATCCTGTCACATTCCTTTCCTGTGGGAAAAGCACTGGCCTAGTCTGCGTGTCCTAATGAGCGCCAGAATAAAAGGCCAAGCGATGCCTACGCGGGCGATGGTAGTGTGCATAGAGTGCCATCCTAGGCTACGCACGCTACTGCACGGTTGTGGCTTGTCTGCTTAGTTCGTACCGGCAGGGTGAACTCAGGACCCGAACATGGAGCCCGTGAAAGTGAGGCCCAAGAGGCACCAGCTCTCCCGCAGCCCTTCTTCCCTGACGCGACTGAAGCCGTGCGAGGAAGCAGCGGCGAAGTGCTGTTCGCTCCAAGCCAAAGCCTCTGCGAAAGCACAGCATTCGCTGAGAAGTGTTCTGGCGGCTGCTGCTGCTTGCCTGAGCCCAGTCTCGCGGTGGGAGAAACCCGCATACAGCGAAAGCCTCTTTGCCTGGGCATCTCCCCTGGGAAAGCACAGCTTTCCTTGGAAAATCAGAGTTGGGTTTGGGGATGCTGATGCTGCTTGCCTGAGCTAGTCTCCGCAGCACGGTGGAAGATACCCGCATGGAGCGAAATACTCTTTGTCCTAGCATCCCTTCTGTCTGGGAGTGAAGAGTGGTAGCACTAGTCTGTCACAAAGCTCCCCAGGAGCAAATGTGGGGAAGGCGCAGCACGCCGCCCCCGGGGAAGAGAACGAGCCCTTGGCCTTGGTGTCGGGAAACCTCGGGAAGCAGGATAGACTGCTGTACACGAACAGCAGGCCAGTGGCAAGACAAGTGTCACCGGCTCCCTGTGCGGAGAGATGGAAGCCTGTCTGCTAAGGAGACATGAGGGGACGACTAGGGCAGAGGCGCGTGCTCCACTCTGAGGAAGGAGTCTGGGCAGAAGGCAGGCCTGTCCTGTGCCTCTGGTCCCAAGGAGACAGCATCTCCTTGGCCACCTGTCCCAAGGGCCGACGGGCTTGCCCCCAGGTGCCATACCCGGAACTCGCAGAAAAAACCCCATGGAGAAACGGGCAGTCAGATGACGTCTTCCACCAAGATGTGGCAGCTATGTGGGTGGCAGGGGGTGTGCCGGGGAAGGAGTGGAGACATTCCCCCACATTTCCCGATCGCAGTGCATGGGCCCTGTGCACAGATCCTGTCGCCTCCTCCCTCCCGTAGTGAAGTCACTGGCTTAGACGCCGAGTCTGCCTGAGCGCCTGAGCAAAAGGCAAAGCCTTACCTAGGCCAGGAGAAGGTAATAGGCATAGAGTGCCATGCTAGGCCGCGCACGCTGCTGCAGGGTTGTGACTGTGTCTGCTTAGTTCGGCTTAGCAAGGTGAACCCCGGGCGCGAACTTGAAGCCCGGGAAAGCAAGGCCCAAGAGGCACCAGCTCTCTCGCGGCTCCTCTTCCCTGCCGCGACAGAGCCAATGACCAAAGCCTTGCTGAGGAAGCAGCAGCGAAGTGCTGTTTGCGCCAAGCTGAAAACCTCTGCGCAAGAATAGGAGTCGCTGGGAAAACAGAGTCGGTTTTGTGGGCTGCTATTGTTGCTTGCCTTAGCCTAGTATTCCCAGCACGATGGGAGAAACCCGCATAGAGCGATAGCCTCTTTGCCAGGGCATCCCCTCTGGGAAAGCACAGCATTCTTTGGGATCAGAGTCAGGTCTGTGGGATGCTGCCTGCTGCTTGCGGGAGCTAGTATCCACAGCACGGTGTGATAAACCCGCATGGAGCGAAATCCTCTTGGCCTGGGCATCCCCTCTGCCTGAGAGAGAAGCGCGGTGGCGCCTGTGGAAAGAGCCTTAAGGGACACGTCTGTCACTGCAGAGCGACGTAAGCCTGGCTGCTAAGGAGACACGAGGGGAAAATTAGGGCAGGGGTAAGGGATCCACTCTGAGGAAGGAGTCTGGGCAAAAAGCCTTTGGGCTCAAGGCGACAGCAGCTCCTTGTCCACCTGTCCGTGGTGGGGACATGGGCTTGCCACCACGCCCTACCCTGAACTCGAGAAACCACTCCCAGAAAGAACTGGCCATCAGATGCCGTCTCCTACCAGGATGTCGAAGCTTGCTGGCGGCACGGGGTTTAATGTGAAAGAGTGGGGATAGTAACCCAAAGCTCCCTATTCAGTGCAAAGAGCAGTGTGCAGGGATCCTGTCACATTCCTTTCCTGTGGGAAAAGCACTGGCCTAGTCTGCGAGTCCTACTGAGCGCCAGAATAAAAGGCCAAGCGATGCCTACGCGGGCGATGGTAGTGTGCATAGAGTGCCATCCTAGGCTACGCACGCTACTGCACGGTTGTGGCTTGTCTGCTTAGTTCGTACCGGCAGGGTGAACTCAGGACCCGAACATGGAGCCCGTGAAAGTGAGGCCCAAGAGGCACCAGCTCTCCCGCAGCCCTTCTTCCCTGACGCGACTGAAGCCGTGCGAGGAAGCAGCGGCGAAGTGCTGTTCGCTCCAAGCCAAAGCCTCTGCGAAAGCACAGCATTCGCTGAGAAGTGTTCTGGCGGCTGCTGCTGCTTGCCTGAGCCCAGTCTCGCGGTGGGAGAAACCCGCATACAGCGAAAGCCTCTTTGCCTGGGCATCTCCCCTGGGAAAGCACAGCTTTCCTTGGGAAATCAGAGTTGGGTTTGGGGATGCTGCTGCTGCTTGCCTGAGATAGTCTCCGCAGCACGGTGGAAGATACCCGCATGGAGCGAAATACTCTTTGTCCTAGCATCCCTTCTGCCTGGGAGTGAAGAGTGGTAGCACTAGTCTGTCACAAAGCTCCCCAGGAGCAAATGTGGGGAAGGCGCAGCACGCCGCCCCCGGGGAAGAGAAGGAGCCCTTGGCCTTGGGGTCGGGAGACCTCGGGAAGCAGGATAGACTGCTGTACACGAACAGCAGGCCAGTGGCAAGACAAGTGTCACCGGCTCCCTGTGCGGAGAGATGGAAGCCTGTCTGCTAAGGAGACATGAGGGGACGACTAGGGCAGGCGTGCGTGCTCCACTCTGAGGAAGGAGTTTGGGCAGAAGGCCGGCCGGTCCTGTGCCTCTGGTCCCAAGGAGAGAGCATCACCTTGCACACCTGTCCCAAGGGCAGTCTGGTTTCCCCCATGTGCCATACCTGGAACTCGCAGAAACAACCCCATGGAGAAACGGGCAGTCAGATGACGTCTTCCACCAAGATGTGGCAGCGTTGTGGGTGGCAGGGGTGTGCCGGGGAAGGAGTGGCGACAGTCCCCCACAGTTCCCCATCCCAGTGCACGGGCCGTGTGCACAGATCCTGCGCCTCCTCTCTCCTGTAGTGAAGGCACCGGCCTAGACCCCGAATCTGCCTGAGCGCCTGAGCAAAAGACAAAGCCTTACCTAGGCCAGGAGATGGTAATAGGCATAGAGTGCCATGCAAGGCCACGCACGCTGCTGCAGGGTTGTGACTGTGTCTTCTTAGATCGGCTTAGCAAGGTGAACCCGGTCGCGTTCTTGGAGCCCGGGAAAGCAAGGCCTAAGAGGCACCAGCCCTCCCGCGGCTCTTCTTCCGTGCCGCTTCAGAGCCAATGACCAAAGCCTTGCTGAGGAAGCAGCAGCGAAGTGCGGTTTGCGCCAAGCTGAAAACCTCTGCGAGAGCATAGGAGTCGTTGGGAAAACAGAGTCGGTTCTGTGGTCTGCTTTTGTTGCTTGCCTTGGCCTAGTATTCCCAGCACGATGGGAGAAACCCGCATAGAGCGAAAGCCTCTTTACCGGGTCATCCCCTCTGGGAAAGCACAGCATTCTTTGGGAAATCAGAGTCGGGTCTGTGGGAGGCCGCCTGCTGCTTGCCGGAGCTAGTCTCCACAGCACGTTTTGATAAACCCGCATGGAGCGAAATCCTCTTGGCCTGGGCATCCCCTCTGCCTGAGAGAGAAGCGCGGTGGCGCCTGTGGAAAGAGCCTTAAGGGACACGTCTGTCACTGCAGAGCGACGGAAGCCTGGCTGCTAAGGAGACACGAGGGGAAGATTAGCGCAGGGGAAAGGGCTCCACTCTGAGGAATGAGTCTGAGCAGAAAGCCTTTGGGCTCAAGGAGACAACAGCTCCTTGGCCACCTGTCCGTGATGGAGACATGGGCTTGCCACCAGGAACCTACCCTGAACTCGAGAAACAACTCCCAGAAAGAACTGGCCATCAGATGCCGTCTTTCACCAGGATGTGGAAGCTTGGAGGAGGCACGGGGTTTAAGGGGAAGGAGAGGGGACAGTCCCGCAAAGCTCCCTGTTCAGTGCACAGGGCAGTGTGCAGGGATCCTGTCACCTTCCTTTCCAGTGGGGAAAGCGCTGGCCTAGTCCGCGAGTCCTCCTGAGCGCCTGAGTAAAAGGCCAAGCGATGCCTACACCGAGAGATGGTAGTGTGCATAGAGTGCCAATCTAGGCTACGCACGCTACTGCACGGTGGTGGCTGTGTTTGCTTAGTTCGGCCTGGCAGGGTGAACCCAGGACGCGACATGGAGCCCGGGAAAGCAAGGCCCAAGAGGCACCAGCTCTCCCGCAGCTCTTCTTCCCTGACGCGACTGAAGCCTTGCTGAGGAAGCAGCGGCGAAGTGCTGTTCGCTCCAAGCCAAAGCCTCTGCGAAAGCACAGCATTTGCTGAGAAGTGTTTTGCGGGCTGCTGCTGCTTGCCTGAGCCCAGTCTCGCCGTGGGACAAACGCGCATACAGCGAAAGCCTCTTTGACTGGGCATCTCTCCTGGGAAAGCACAGCATTCGTTGGGAAATCAGAGTTGGGTTTGGGGATGCTGCTGCTGCTTGCCTGAGCTAGTCTCCGCAGCACGGTGGAAGATACCCGCATGGAGCGAAATACTCTTTGCCCTAGCATCCCTTCTGCCTGAGAGAGAAGAGTGGTAGCACTCGTCTGTCACAGCGCTCCTCAGGAGCAAGTGTGGGGAACGAACAGCACGCCACCCCCAGGGAATAGAAGGAGCCCTTGGTCTTGGGGTCGGGAAACGCTCGGGAAGCCGAATGGCCTGCTGTGCACGAACAGCAGGCCAGTGGCAAGACAAGTGTCACCGGCTCCCTGTGCGGAGAGATGGAAGCCTGTCTGCTAAGGAGACATGAGGGGACGACTAGGGCAGAGGCGCGTGCTCCACTCTGAGGAAGGAGTCTGGGCAGAAGGCAGGCCTGTCCTGTGCCTCTGGTCCCAAGGAGACAGCATCTCCTTGGCCACCTGTCCCAAGGGCCGACGGGCTTGCCCCCAGGTGCCATACCCGGAACTCGCAGAAAAAACCCCATGGAGAAACGGGCAGTCAGATGACGTCTTCCACCAAGATGTGGCAGCTATGTGGGTGGCAGGGGGTGTGCCGGGGAAGGAGTGGAGACATTCCCCCACATTTCCCGATCGCAGTGCATGGGCCCTGTGCACAGATCCTGTCGCCTCCTCCCTCCCGTAGTGAAGTCACTGGCTTAGACGCCGAGTCTGCCTGAGCGCCTGAGCAAAAGGCAAAGCCTTACCTAGGCCAGGAGAAGGTAATAGGCATAGAGTGCCATGCTAGGCCGCGCACGCTGCTGCAGGGTTGTGACTGTGTCTGCTTAGTTCGGCTTAGCAAGGTGAACCCCGGGCGCGAACTTGAAGCCCGGGAAAGCAAGGCCCAAGAGGCACCAGCTCTCTCGCGGCTCCTCTTCCCTGCCGCGACAGAGCCAATGACCAAAGCCTTGCTGAGGAAGCAGCAGCGAAGTGCTGTTTGCGCCAAGCTGAAAACCTCTGCGCAAGAATAGGAGTCGCTGGGAAAACAGAGTCGGTTTTGTGGGCTGCTATTGTTGCTTGCCTTGGCCTAGTATTCCCAGCACGATGGGAGAAACCCGCATAGAGCGATAGCCTCTTTGCCAGGGCATCCCCTCTGGGAAAGCACAGCATTCTTTGGGATCAGAGTCAGGACTGTGGGATGCTGCCTGCTGCTTGCGGGAGCTAGTATCCACAGCACGGTGTGATAAACCCGCATGGAGCGAAATCCTCTTGGCCTGGGCATCCCCTCTGCCTGAGAGAGAAGCGCGGTGGCGCCTGTGGAAAGAGCCTTAAGGGACACGTCTGTCACTGCAGAGCGACGTAAGCCTGGCTGCTAAGGAGACACGAGGGGAAAATTAGGGCAGGGGAAAGGGATCCACTCTGAGGAAGGAGTCTGGGCAAAAAGCCTTTGGGCTCAAGGCGACAGCAGCTCCTTGGCCACCTGTCCGTGGTGGGGACATGGGCTTGCCACCACGCCCTACCCTGAACTCGAGAAACCACTCCCAGAAAGAACTGGCCATCAGATGCCGTCTCCTACCAGGATGTCGAAGCTTGCTGGCGGCACGGGGTTTAATGTGAAAGAGTGGGGATAGTAACCCAAAGCTCCCTATTCAGTGCAAAGAGCAGTGTGCAGGGATCCTGTCACATTCCTTTCCTGTGGGAAAAGCACTGGCCTAGTCTGCGTGTCCTACTGAGCGCCAGAATAAAAGGCCAAGCGATGCCTACGCGGGCGATGGTAGTGTGCATAGAGTGCCATCCTAGGCTACGCACGCTACTGCACGGTTGTGGCTTGTCTGCTTAGTTCGTACCGGCAGGGTGAACTCAGGACCCGAACATGGAGCCCGTGAAAGTGAGGCCCAAGAGGCACCAGCTCTCCCGCAGCTCTTCTTCCCTGACGCGACTGAAGCCGTGCGAGGAAGCAGCGGCGAAGTGCTGTTCGCTCCAAGCCAAAGCCTCTGCGAAAGCACAGCATTCGCTGAGAAGTGTTCTGGCGGCTGCTGCTGCTTGCCTGAGCCCAGTCTCGCGGTGGGAGAAACCCGCATACAGCGAAAGCCTCTTTGCCTGGGCATCTCCCCTGGGAAAGCACAGCTTTCCTTGGGAAATCAGAGTTGGGTTTGGGGATGCTGCTGCTGCTTGCCTGAGATAGTCTCCGCAGCACGGTGGAAGATACCCGCATGGAGCGAAATACTCTTTGTCCTAGCATCCCTTCTTCCTCGGAGAGAAGAGTGGTAGCATTAGTCTGTCACAAAGCTCCCCAGGAGCAAATGTGTGGAAGGCGCAGCACGCCGCCCCCGGGGAAGAGAAGGAGCCCTTGGCCTTGGGGTCGGGAAACCTCGGGAAGCAGGATAGACTGCTGTACACGAACAGCAGGCCAGTGGCAAGACAAGTGTCACCGGCTCCCTGTGCGGAGAGATGGAAGCCTGTCTGCTAAGGAGACATGAGGGGACGACTAGGGCAGGCGTGCGTGCTCCACTCTGAGGAAGGAGTTTGGGCAGAAGGCCGGCCGGTCCTGTGCCTCTGGTCCCAAGGAGAGAGCATCACCTTGCACACCTGTCCCAAGGGCAGACTGGTTTCTCCCATGTGCCATACCTGGAACTCGCAGAAACAACCCCATGGAGAAACGGGCAGTCAGATGACGTCTTCCACCAAGATGTGGCAGCGTTGTGGGTGGCAGGGGTGTGCCGGGGAAGGAGTGGAGACAGTCCCCCACAGTTCCCCATCCCAGTGCACGGGCCGTGTGCACAGATCCTGCGCCTCCTCTCTCCTGTAGTGAAGGCACCGGCCTAGACCCCGAATCTGCCTGGGCGCCTGAGCAAAAGGCAAAGCCTTACCTAGGCCAGGAGATGGTAATAGGCATAGAGTGCCATGCTAGGCCACGCACGCTGCTGCAGGGTTGTGACTGTGTCTTCTTAGTTCGGCTTAGCAAGGTGAACCCGATCGCGTACTTGGAGCCCGGGAAAGCAAGGCCTAAGAGGCACCAGCCCTCCCGCGGCTCTTCTTCCGTGCCGCTACAGAGCCAATGACCAAAGCCTTGCTGAGGAAGCAGCAGCGAAGTGCGGTTTGCGCCAAGCTGAAAACCTCTGCGAGAGCATAGGAGTCGCTGGGAAAACAGAGTCGGTTCTGTGGTCTGCTTTTGTGGCTTGCCTTGGCGTAGTATTCCCAGCACGATGGGAGAAACCCGCATAGAGCGAAAGCCTCTTTACCGGGTCATCCCCTCTGGGAAAACACAGCATTCTTTGGGAAATCAGAGTCGGGTCTGTGGGAGGCCGCCTGGTGCTTGCCGGAGCTAGTCTCCACAGCACGGTGTGATAAACCCGCATGGAGCGAAATCCTCTTGGCCTGGGCATCCCCTCTGCCTGAGAGAGAAGCGCGGTGGCACATGTGGAAAGAGCCTTAAGGGACACGTCTGTCACTGCAGAGCGACGGAAGCCTGGCTGCTAAGGAGACACGAGGGGAAGATTAGGGCAGGGGAAAGGGCTCCACTCTGAGGAATGAGTCTGAGCAGAAAGCCTTTGGGCTCAAGGAGACAGCAGCTCCTTGGCCACCTGTCCGTGATGGAGACATGGGCTTGCCACCAGGAACCTACCCTGAACTCGAGAAACAACTCCCAGAAAGAACTGGCCATCAGATGCCGTCTTTCACCAGGATGTGGAAGCTTGGAGGAGGCACGGGGTTTAAGGGGAAGGAGAGGGGACAGTCCCGCAAAGCTCCCTGTTCAGTGCACAGGGCAGTGTGCAGGGATCCTGTCACCTTCCTTTCCAGTGGGGAAAGCGCTGGCCTAGTCCGCGAGTCCTCCTGAGCGCCTGAGTAAAAGGCCAAGCGATGCCTACACCGAGAGATGGTAGTGTGCATAGAGTGCCAATCTAGGCTACGCACGCTACTGCACGGTGGTGGCTGTGTCTGCTTAGTTCGGCCTGGCTGGGTGAACCCAGGACGCGAACATGGAGCCCGGGAAAGCAAGGCCCAAGAGGCACCAGCTCTCCCGCAGCTCTTCTTCCCTGACGCGACTGAAGCCTTGCTGAGGAAGCAGCGGCGAAGTGCTGTTCGCGCCAAGCCAAAGCCTCTGCGAAAGCACAGCATTTGCTGAGAAGTGTTTTGCGGGCTGCTGCTGCTTGCCTGAGCCCAGTCTCGCCGTGGGACAAACGCGCATACAGCGAAAGCCTCTTTGACTCGGCATCTCCCCTGGGAAAGCACAGCATTCGTTGGGAAATCAGAGTTGGGTTTGGGGATGCTGCTGCTGCTTGCCTGAGCTAGTCTCCGCAGCACGGTGGAAGATACCCGCATGGAGCGAAATACTCTTTGCCCTAGCATCCCTTCTGCCTGAGAGAGAAGAGTGGTAGCACTCGTCTGTCACAGCGCTCCTCAGGAGCAAGTGTGGGGAACGAACAGCACGCCACCCCCAGGGAATAGAAGGAGCCCTTGGTCTTGGGGTCGGGAAACGCTCGGGAAGCCGAATGGCCTGCTGTGCACGAACAGCAGGCCAGTGGCAAGACAAGTGTCACCTGCTCTCTGTGCGGAGAGATGGAAGCCTGTCTGCTAAGGAGACATGAGGGGACGACTAGGGCAGAGGCGCGTGCTCCACTCTGAGGAAGGAGTCTGGGCAGAAGGCAGGCCTGTCCTGTGCCTCTGGTCCCAAGGAGACAGCATCTCCTTGGCCACCTGTCCCAAGGGCCGACGGGCTTGCCCCCAGGTGCCATACCCGGAACTCGCAGAAAAAACCCCATGGAGAAACGGGCAGTCAGATGCTGTCTTCCACCAAGATGTGGCAGCTATGTGGGTGGCAGGGGGTGTGCCGGGGAAGGAGTGGAGACATTCCCCCACATTTCCCGATCGCAGTGCATGGGCCCTGTGCACAGATCCTGTCGCCTCCTCCCTCCCGTAGTGAAGTCACTGGCTTAGACGCCGAGTCTGCCTGAGCGCCTGAGCAAAAGGCAAAGCCTTACCTAGGCCAGGAGAAGGTAATAGGCATAGAGTGCCATGCTAGGCCGCGCACGCTGCTGCAGGGTTGTGACTGTGTCTGCTTAGTTCGGCTTAGCAAGGTGAACCCCGGGCGCGAACTTGAAGCCCGGGAAAGCAAGGCCCAAGAGGCACCAGCTCTCTCGCGGCTCTTCTTCCCTGCCGCGACAGAGCCAATGACCAAAGCCTTGCTGAGGAAGCAGCAGCGAAGTGCTGTTTGCGCCAAGCTGAAAACCTCTGCGCAAGAATAGGAGTCGCTGGGAAAACAGAGTCGGTTTTGTGGGCTGCTATTGTTGCTTGCCTTAGCCTAGTATTCCCAGCACGATGGGAGAAACCCGCATAGAGCGATAGCCTCTTTACCAGGGCATCCCCTCTGGGAAAGCACAGCATTCTTTGGGATCAGAGTCAGGTCTGTGGGATGCTGCCTGCTGTTTGCGGGAGCTAGTATCCACAGCACGGTGTGATAAACCCGCATGGAGAGAAATCCTCTTGGCCTGGGCATCCCCTCTGCCTGAGAGAGAAGCGCGGTGGCGCCTGTGGAAAGAGCCTTAAGGGACACGTCTGTCACTGCAGAGCGACGTAAGCCTGGCTGCTAAGGAGACACGAGGGGAAAATTAGGTCAGGGGAAAGGGATCCACTCTGAGGAAGGAGTCTGGGCAAAAAGACTTTGGGCTCAAGGAGACAGCAGCTCCTTGTCCACCTGTCCGTGGTGGGGACATGGGCTTGCCACCACGCCCTACCCTGAACTCGAGAAACAACTCCCAGAAAGAACTGGCCATCAGATGCTGTCTCCTACCAGGATGTCGAAGCTTGCTGGCGGCACTGTGTTTAATGTGAAAGAGTGGGGATAGTAACCCAAAGCTCCCTATTCAGTGCAAAGAGCAGTGTGCAGGGATCCTGTCACATTCCTTTCCTGTGGGAAAAGCACTGGCCTAGTCTGCGAGTCCTACTGAGCGCCAGAATAAAAGGCCAAGCGATGCCTACACGGGCGATGGTAGTGTGCATAGAGTGCCATCCTAGGCTATGCACGCTACTGCACGGTTGTGGCTTGTCTGCTTATTTCGTACCGGCAGGGTGGACTCAGGACCCGAACATGGAGCCCGTGAAAGTGAGGCCCAAGAGGCACCAGCTCTCCCGCAGCTCTTCTTCCCTGACGCGACTGAAGCCGTGCGAGGAAGCAGCGGCGAAGTGCTGTTCGCTCCAAGCCAAAGCCTCTGCGAAAGCACAGCATTCGCTGAGAAGTGTTCTGGCGGCTGCTGCTGCTTGCCTGAGCCCAGTCTCGCGGTGGGAGAAACCCGCATACAGCGAAAGCCTCTTTGCCTGGGCATCTCCCCTGGGAAAGCACAGCTTTCCTTGGGAAATCAGAGTTGGGTTTGGGGATGCTGCTGCTGCTTGCCTGAGATAGTCTCCGCAGCACGGTGGAAGATACCCGCATGGAGCGAAATACTCTTTGTCCTAGCATCCCTTGTGCCTGGGAGAGAAGAGTGGTAGCACTAGTCTGTCACAAAGCTCCCCAGGAGCAAATGTGGGGAAGGCGCAGCACGCCGCCCCCGGGGAAGAGAAGGAGCCCTTGGCCTTGGGGTCGGGAAACCTCGGGAAGCAGGATAGACTGCTGTACACGAACAGCAGGCCAGTGGCAAGACAAGTGTCACCGGCTCCCTGTGCGGAGAGATGGAAGCCTGTCTGCTAAGGAGACATGAGGGGACGACTAGGGCAGGCGTGCGTGCTCCACTCTGAGGAAGGAGTTTGGGCAGAAGGCCGGCCGGTCCTGTGCCTCTGGTCCCAAGGAGAGAGCATCACCTTGCACACCTGTCCCAAGGGCAGACTGGTTTCCCCCATGTGCCATACCTGGAACTCGCAGAAACAACCCCATGGAGAAACGGGCAGTCAGATGACGTCTTCCACCAAGATGTGGCAGCGTTGTGGGTGGCAGGGGTGTGCCGGGGAAGGAGTGGAGACAGTCCCCCACAGTTCCCCATCCCAGTGCACGGGCCGTGTGCACAGATCCTGCGCCTCCACTCACCTGTAGTGAAGGCACCGGCCTAGACCCCGAATCTGCCTGGGCGCCTGAGCAAAAGGCAAAGCCTTACCTAGGCCAGGAGATGGTAATAGGCATAGAGTGCCATGCTAGGCCACGCACGCTGCTGCAGGGTGTGACTGTGTGTTCTTAGTTCGGCTTAGTAAGGTGAACCCGGTCGCGTACTTGGAGCCCGGGAAAGCAAGGCCTAAGAGGCACCAGCCCTCCCGCGGCTCTTCTTCCGTGCCGCTACAGAGCCAATGACCAAAGCCTTGCTGAGGAAGCAGCAGCGAAGTGCGGTTTGCGCCAAGCTGAAAACCTCTGCGAGAGCATAGGAGTCGCTGGGAAAACAGAGTCGGTTCTGTGGTCTGCTTTTGTTGCTTGCCTTAGCCTAGTATTCCCAGCACGATGGGAGAAACCCGCATAGAGCGAAAGCCTCTTTACCGGGTCATCCCCTCTGGGAAAGCACAGCATTCTTTGGGAAATCAGAGTCGGGTCTGTGGGAGGCCGCCTGGTGCTTGCCGGAGCTAGTCTCCACAGCACGGTGTGATAAACCCGCATGGAGCGAAATCCTCTTGGCCTGGGCATCCCCTCTGCCTGAGAGAGAAGTGCGGTGGCACCTGTGGAAAGAGCCTTAAGGGACACGTCTGTCACTGCAGAGCGACAGAAGCCTGGCTGCTAAGGAGACACGAGGGGAAGATTAGGGCAGGGGAAAGGGCTCCACTCTGAGGAATGAGTCTGAGCAGAAAGCCTTTGGGCTCAAGGAGACAGCAGCTCCTTGGCCACCTGTCCGTGATGGAGACATGGGCTTGCCACCAGGATCCTACCCTGAACTCGAGAAACAACTCCCAGAAAGAACTGGCCATCAGATGCCGTCTTTCACCAGGATGTGGAAGCTTGGAGGAGGCACGGGGTTTAAGGGGAAGGAGAGGGGACAGTCCCGCAAAGCTCCCTGTTCAGTGCACAGGACAGTGTGCAGGGATCCTGTCACCTTCCTTTCCAGTGGGGAAAGCGCTGGCCTAGTCCGCGAGTCCTCCTGAGCGCCTGAGTAAAAGGCCAAGCGATGCCTACACCGAGAGATGGTAGTGTGCATAGAGTGCCAATCTAGGCTACGCACGCTACTGCACGGTGGTGGCTGTGTCTGCTTAGTTCGGCCTGGCAGGGTGAACCCAGGACGCGAACATGGAGCCCGGGAAAGCAAGGCCCAAGAGGCACCAGCTCTCCCGCAGCCTTTCTTCCCTGACGCGACTGAAGCCTTGCTGAGGAAGCAGCGGCGAAGTGCTGTTCGCTCCAAGCCAAAGCCTCTGCGAAAGCACAGCATTTGCTGAGAAGTGTTTTGCGGGCTGCTGCTGCTTGCCTGAGACCAGTCTCGCCGTGGGACAAACGCGCATACAGCGAAAGCCTCTTTGACTGGGCATCTCCCCTGGGAAAGCACAACATTCCTTGGGAAATCAGAGTTGGGTTTGGGGATGCTGCTGCTGCTTGCCTGAGCTAGTCTCCGCAGCACGGTGGAAGATACCCGCATGGAGCGAAATACTCTTTGCCCTAGCATCCCTTCTGCCTGAGAGAGAAGAGTGGTAGCACTCGTCTGTCACAGCGCTCCTCAGGAGCAAGTGTGGGGAACGAACAGCACGCCACCCCCAGGGAATAGAAGGAGCCCTTGGTCTTGGGGTCGGGAAACGCTCGGGAAGCCGAATGGCCTGCTGTGCACGAACAGCGGGCCAGTGGCAAGACAAGTGTCACCTGCTCTCTGTGCGGAGAGATGGAAGCCTGTCTGCTAAGGAGACATGAGGGGACGACTAGGGCAGAGGCGCGTGCTCCACTCTGAGGAAGGAGTCTGGGCAGAAGGCAGGCCTGTCCTGTGCCTCTGGTCCCAAGGAGACAGCATCTCCTTGGCCACCTGTCCCAAGGGCCGACGGGCTTGCCCCCAGGTGCCATACCCGGAACTCGCAGAAAAAACCCCATGGAGAAACGGGCAGTCAGATGCTGTCTTCCACCAAGATGTGGCAGCTATGTGGGTGGCAGGGGGTGTGCCGGGGAAGGAGTGGAGACATTCCCCCACATTTCCCGATCGCAGTGCATGGGCCCTGTGCACAGATCCTGTCGCCTCCTCCCTCCCGTAGTGAAGTCACTGGCTTAGACGCCGAGTCTGCCTGAGCGCCTGAGCAAAAGGCAAAGCCTTACCTGGCCAGGAGAAGGTAATAGGCATAGAGTGCCATGCTAGGCCGCGCACGCTGCTGCAGGGTTGTGACTGTGTCTGCTTAGTTCGGCTTAGCAAGGTGAACCCCGGGCGCGAACTTGAAGCCCGGGAAAGCAAGGCCAAAGAGGCACCAGCTCTCTCGCGGCTCCTCTTCCCTGCCGCGACAGAGCCAATGACCAAAGCCTTGCTGAGGAAGCAGCAGCGAAGTGCTGTTTGCGCCAAGCTGAAAACCTCTGCGCAAGAATAGGAGTCGCTGGGAAAACAGAGTCGGTTTTGTGGGTTGCTATTGTTGCTTGCCTTAGCCTAGTATTCCCAGCACGATGGGACAAACCGGCATAGAGCGATAGCCTCTTTGCCAGGGCATCCCCTCTGGGAAAGCAGAGCATTCTTTGGGATCAGAGTCAGGTCTGTGGGATGCTGCCTGCTGCATGCGGGAGCTAGTATCCACAGCACGGTGTGATAAACCCGCATGGAGCGAAATCCTCTTGGCCTGGGCATCCCCTCTGCCTGAGAGACAAGCGCGGTGGCGCCTGTGGAAAGAGCCTTAAGGGACACGTCTGTCACTGCAGAGCGACGTAAGCCTGGTTGCTAAGGAGACACGAGGGGAAGATTAGGGCAGGGGAAAGGGCTCTACTCTGAGGAATGAGTCTGAGCAGAAAGCCTTTGGGCTCAAGGAGACTGCAGTTCCTTGGCCACCTGTCCGTGATGGAGACATGGGCTTGCCACCAGGAACCTACCCTGAACTCGAGAAACAACTCCCAGAAAGAACTGGCCATCAGATGCTGTCTTTCACCAGGATGTGGAAGCTTGGAGGAGGCACGGGGTTTAAGGGGAAGGAGAGGGGACAGTCCCTCAAAGCTCCCTGTTCAGTGCACAGGGCAGTGTGCAGGGATCATGTCACCTTCCTTTCCAGTGGGGAAAGCGCTGGCCTAGTCCGCGAGTCCTCCTGAGCGCCTGAGTAAAAGGCCAAGCGATGCCTACACCGAGAGATGGTAGTGTGCATAGAGTGCCAATCTAGGCTACGCAAGCTACTGCACGGTGGTGGCTGTGTCTGCTTAGTTCGGCCTGGCAGGGTGAACCCAGGACCGGAACATGGAGCCCGGGAAAGCAAGGCCCAAGAGGCACCAGCTCTCCCGCAGCTCTTCTTCCCTGACGCGACTGAAGCCTTGCTGAGGAAGCAGCGGCGAAGTGCTGTTCGCTCCAAGCCAAAGCCTCTGCGAAAGCACAGCATTTGCTGAGAAGTGTTTTGCGGGCTGCTGCTGCTTGCCTGAGCCCAGTCTCGCCGTGGGAGAAACGCGCATACAGCAAAATCCTCTTTGACTGGGCATCTCCCCTGGGAAAGCACAGCATTCCTTGGGAAATCAGAGTTGGGTTTGGGGATGCTGCTGCTGCTTGCCTGAGCTAGTCTCCGCAGCACGGTGGAAGATACCCGCATGGAGCGAAATACTCTTTGCCCTAGCATCCCTTCTGCCTGAGAGAGAAGAGTGGTAGCACTCGTCTGTCACAGCGCTCCTCAGGAGCAAGTGTGGGGAACGAACAGCACGCCACCCCCATGGAATAGAAGGAGCCCTTGGTCTTGGGGTCGGGAAACGCTCGGGAAGCCGAATGGCCTGCTGTGCAACAACAGCAGGCCAGTGGCAAGACAAGTGTCACCTGCTCTCTGTGCGGAGAGATGGAAGCCTGTCTGCTAAGGAGACATGAGGGGACGACTAGGGCAGAGGCGCGTGCTCCACTCTGAGGAAGGAGTCTGGGCAGAAGGCAGGCCTGTCCTGTGCCTCTGGTCCCAAGGAGACAGCATCTCCTTGGCCACCTGTCCCAAGGGCCGACGGGCTTGCCCCCAGGTGCCATACCCGGAACTCGCAGAAAAAACCCCATGGAGAAACGGGCAGTCAGATGCTGTCTTCCACCAAGATGTGGCAGCTATGTGGGTGGCAGGGGGTGTGCCGGGGAAGGAGTGGAGACATTCCCCCACATTTCCCGATCGCAGTGCATGGGCCCTGTGCACAGATCCTGTCGCCTCCTCCCTCCCGTAGTGAAGTCACTGGCTTAGACGCCGAGTCTGCCTGAGCACCTCAGCAAAAGGCAAAGCCTTACCTAGGCCAGGAGAAGGTAATAGGCATAGAGTGCCATGCTAGGCCGCGCACGCTGCTGCAGGGTTGTGACTGTGTCTGCTTAGTTCGGCTTAGCAAGGTGAACCCCGGGCGCGAACTTGAAGCCCGGGAAAGCAAGGCCCAAGAGGCACCAGCTCTCTCGCGGCTCCTCTTCCCTGCCGCGACAGAGCCAATGACCAAAGCCTTGCTGAGGAAGCAGCAGCGAAGTGCTGTTTGCGCCAAGCTGAAAACCTCTGCGCAAGAAAAGGAGTCGCTGGGAAAACAGAGTCGGTTTTGTGGGCTGCTATTGTTGCTTGCCTTAGCCTAGTATTCCCAGCACGATGGGAGAAACCCGCATAGAGCGATAGCCTCTTTGCCAGGGCATCCCCTCTGGGAAAGCAGAGCATTCTTTGGGATCAGAGTCAGGTCTGTGGGATGCTGCCTGCTGCTAGTGGGAGCTAGTATCCACAGCACGGTGTGATAAACCCGCATGGAGCGAAATCCTCTTGGCCTGGGCATCCCCTCTTCCTGAGAGAGAAGCGCGGTGGCGCCTGTGGAAAGAGCCTTAAGGGACACGTCTGTCACTGCAGAGCGACGGAAGCCTGGCTGCTAAGGAGACACGAGGGGAAGATTAGGGCAGGGGAAAGGGCTCCACTCTGAGGAATGAGTCTGAGCAGAAAGCCTTTGGGCTCAAGGAGACAGCAGCTCCTTGGCCACCTGTCCGTGATGGAGACATGGGCTTGCCACCAGGAACCTACCCTGAACTCGAGAAACAACTCCCAGAAAGAACTGGCCATCAGATGCCGTCTTTTACCAGGATGTGGAAGCTTGGAGGAGGCACGGGGTTTAAGGGGAAGGAGAGGGGACAGTCCCTCAAAGCTCCCTGTTCAATGCACAGGGCAGTGTGCAGGGATCCTGTCACCTTCCTTTCCAGTGGGGAAAGCGCTGGCCTAGTCCGCGATCCTCCTGAGCGCCTGAGTAAAAGGCCAAGCGATGCCTACACCGAGAGATGGTAGTGTGCATAGAGTGCCAATCTAGGCTACGCACGCTACTGCACGGTGGTGGCTGTGTCTGCTTAGTTCGGCCTGACAGGGTGAACCCAGGACGCGAACATGGAGCCCAGGAAAGCAAGGCCCAAGAGGCACCAGCTCTCCCGCAGCTCTTCTTCCCTGACGCGACTGAAGCCTTGCTGAGGAAGCAGCGGCGAAGTGCTGTTCGCTCCAAGCCAAAGCCTCTGCGAAAGCACAGCATTTGCTGAGAAGTGTTTTGCGGGCTGCTGCTGCTTGCCTGAGCCCAGTCTCGCCGTGGGACAAACGCGCATACAGCGAAAGCCTCTTTGACTGGGCATCTCCCCTGGGAAAGCACAGCATTCGTTGGGAAATCAGAGTTGGGTTTGGGGATGCTGCTGCTGCTTGCCTGAGCTAGTCTCCACAGCACGGTGGAAGATACCCGCATGGAGCGAAATACTCTGTGCCCTAGCATCCCTTCTGCCTGAGAGAGAAGAGTGGTAGCACTCGTCTGTCACAGCGCTCCTCAGGAGCAAGTGTGGGGAACGAACAGCACGCCACCCCCAGGGAATAGAAGGAGCCCTTGGTCTTGGGGTCGGGAAACGCTCGGGAAGCCGAATGGCCTGCTGTGCACGAACAGCAGGCCAGTGGCAAGACAAGTGTCACCTGCTCTCTGTGCGGAGAGATGGAAGCCTGTCTGCTAAGGAGACATGAGGGGACGACTAGGGCAGAGGCGCGTGCTCCACTCTGAGGAAGGAGTCTGGGCAGAAGGCAGGCCTGTCCTGTGCCTCTGGTCCCAAGGAGACAGCATCTCCTTGGCCACCTGTCCCAAGGGCCGACGGGCTTGCCCCCAGGTGCCATACCCGGAACTCGCAGAAAAAACCCCATGGAGAAACGGGCAGTCAGATGCTGTCTTCCACCAAGATGTGGCAGCTATGTGGGTGGCAGGGGGTGTGCCGGGGAAGGAGTGGAGACATTCCCCCACATTTCCCGATCGCAGTGCATGGGCCCTGTGCACAGATCCTGTCGCCTCCTCCCTCCCGTAGTGAAGTCACTGGCTTAGACGCCGAGTCTGCCTGAGCGCCTGAGCAAAAGGCAAAGCCTTACCTAGGCCAGGAGAAGGTAATAGGCATAGAGTGCCATGCTAGGCCGCGCACGCTGCTGCAGGGTTGTGACTGTGTCTGCTTAGTTCGGCTTAGCAAGGTGAACCCCGGGCGCGAACTTGAAGCCCGGGAAAGCAAGGCCCAAGAGGCACCAGCTCTCTCGCGGCTCTTCTTCCCTGCCGCGACAGAGCCAATGACCAAAGCCTTGCTGAGGAAGCAGCAGCGAAGTGCTGTTTGCGCCAAGCTGAAAACCTCTGCGCAAGAATAGGAGTCACTGGGAAAACAGAGTCGGTTTTGTGGGCTGCTATTGTTGCTTGCCTTAGCCTAGTATTCCCAGCACGATGGGAGAAACCGGCATAGTGCGATAGCCTCTTTGCCAGGGCATCCCCTCTGGGAAAGCACAGCATTCTTTGGGATCCGAGTCAGGTCTGTGGGATGCTGCCTGCTGCTTGCGGGAGCTAGTATCCACAGCACGGTGTGATAAACCCGCATGGAGCGAAATCCTCTTGGCCTGGGCATCCCCTCTGCCTGAGAGAGAAGCGCGGTGGCGCCTGTGGAAAGAGCCTTAAGGGACACGTCTGTCACTGCAGAGCGACGGAAGCCTGGCTGCTAAGGAGACACGAGGGGAAGATTAGGGCAGGGGAAAGGGCTCCACTCTGAGGAATGAGTCTGAGCAGAAAGCCTTTGGGCTCAAGGAGACAGCAGCTCCTTGGCCACCTGTCCGTGATGGAGACATGGGCTTGCCACCAGGAACCTACCCTGAACTCGAGAAACAACTCCCAGAAAGAACTGGCCATCAGATGCCGTCTTTCACCAGGACGTGGAAGCTTGGAGGAGACACGGGGTTTAAGGGGAAGGAGAGGGGACAGTCCCTCAAAGCTCCCTGTTCAGTGCACAGGGCAGTGTGCAGGGATCCTGTCACCTTCCTTTCCAGTGGGGAAAGCGCTGGCCTAGTCCGCGAGTCCTCCTGAGCGCCTGAGTAAAAGGCCAAGCGATGCCTACACCGAGAGATGGTAGTGTGCATAGAGTGCCAATCTAGGCTACGCACGCTACTGCACGGTGGTGGCTGTGTCTGCTTAGTTCGGCCTGGCAGGGTGAACCCAGGACGCGAACATGGAGCCCGGGAAAGCAAGGCCCAAGAGGCACCAGCTCTCCCGCAGCTCTTCTTCCCTGACGCGACTGAAGCCTTGCTGAGGAAGCAGCGGCGAAGTGCTGTTCGCTCCAAGCCAAAGCCTCTGCGAAAGCACAGCATTTGCTGAGAAGTGTTTTGCGGGCTGCTGCTGCTTGCCTGAGCCCAGTCTCGCCGTGGGACAAACGCGTATACAGCGAAAGCCTCTTTGACTGGGCATCTCCCCTGGGAAAGCACAGCATTCGTTGGGAAATCAGAGTTGGGTTTGGGGATGCTGCTGCTGCTTGCCTGAGCTAGTCTCCGCAGCACGGTGGAAGATACCCGCATGGAGCGAAATACTCTGTGCCCTAGCATCCCTTCTGCCTGAGAGAGAAGAGTGGTAGCACTCGTCTGTCACAGCGCTCCTCAGGAGCAAGTGTGGGGAACGAACAGCACGCCACCCCCGGGAATAGAAGGAGCCCTTGGTCTTGGGGTCGGGAAACGCTCAGGAAGCCGAATGGCCTGCTGTGCACGAACAGCAGGCCAGTGGCAAGACAAGTGTCACCTGCTCTCTGTGCGGAGAGATGGAAGCCTGTCTGCTAAGGAGACATGAGGGGACGACTAGGGCAGAGGCGCGTGCTCCACTCTGAGGAAGGAGTCTGGGCAGAAGGCAGGCCTGTCCTGTGCCTCTGGTCCCAAGGAGACAGCATCTCCTTGGCCACCTGTCCCAAGGGCCGACGGGCTTGCCCCCAGGTGCCATACCCGGAACTCGCAGAAAAAACCCCATGGAGAAACGGGCAGTCAGATGCTGTCTTCCACCAAGATGTGGCAGCTATGTGGGTGGCAGGGGGTGTGCCAGGGAAGGAGTGGAGACATTCCCCCACATTTCCCGATCGCAGTGCATGGGCCCTGTGCACAGATCCTGTCGCCTCCTCCCTCCCGTAGTGAAGTCACTGGCTTAGACACCGAGTCTGCCTGAGCGCCTGAGCAAAAGGCAAAGCCTTACCTAGGCCAGGAGAAGGTAATAGGCATAGAGTGCCATGCTAGGCCGCGCACGCTGCTGCAGGGTTGTGACTGTGTCTGCTTAGTTCGGCTTAGCAAGGTGAACCCCGGGCGCGAACTTGAAGCCCGGGAAAGCAAGGCCCAAGAGGCACCAGCTCTCTCGCGGCTCTTCTTCCCTGCCGCGACAGAGCCAATGACCAAAGCCTTGCTGAGCAAGCAGCAGCGAAGTGCTGTTTGCGCCAAGCTGAAAACCTCTGCGCAAGATTAGGAGTCGCTGGGAAAACAGAGTCGGTTTTGTGGGCTGCTATTGTTGCTTGCCTTAGCCTAGTATTCCCAGCACGATGGGAGAAACCCGCATAGTGCGATAGCCTCTTTGCCAGGGCATCCCCTCTCGGAAAGCAGAGCATTCTTTGGGATCAGAGTCAGGTCTGTGGGATGCTGCCTGCTGCTAGTGGGAGCTAGTATCCACAGCACGGTGTGATAAACCCGCATGGAGCGAAATCCTCTTGGCCTGGGCATCCCCTCTGCCTGAGAGACAAGCGCGGTGGCGCCTGTGGAAAGAGCCTTAAGGGACACGTCTGTCACTGCAGAGCGACGGAAGCCTGGTTGCTAAGGAGACACGAGGGGAAGATTAGGGCAGGGGAAAGGGCTCTACTCTGAGGAATGAGTCTGAGCAGAAAGCCTTTGGGCTCAAGGAGACTGCAGCTCCTTGGCCACCTGTCCGTGATGGAGACATGGGCTTGCCACCAGGAACCTACCCTGAACTCGAGAAACAACTCCCAGAAAGAACTGGCCATCAGATGCTGTCTTTCACCAGGATGTGGAAGCTTGGAGGAGGCACGGGGTTTAAGGGGAAGGAGAGGGGACAGTCCCTCAAAGCTCCCTGTTCAGTGCACAGGGCAGTGTGCAGGGATCATGTCACCTTCCTTTCCAGTGGGGAAAGCGCTGGCCTAGTTCGCGAGTCCTCCTGAGCGCCTGAGTAAAAGGCCAAGCGATGCCTACACCGAGAGATGGTAGTGTGCATAGAGTGCCAATCTAGGCTACGCAAGCTACTGCACGGTGGTGGCTGTGTCTGCTTAGTTCGGCCTGGCAGGGTGAACCCAGGACCGGAACATGGAGCCCGGGAAAGCAAGGCCCAAGAGGCACCAGCTCTCCCGCAGCTCTTCTTCCCTGACGCGACTGAAGCCTTGCTGAGGAAGCAGCGGCGAAGTGCTGTTCGCTCCAAGCCAAAGCCTCTGCGAATGCACAGCATTTGCTGAGAAGTGTTTTGCGGGCTGCTGCTGCTTGCCTGAGCCCAGTCTCGCCGTGGGAGAAACGCGCATACAGCAAAAGCCTCTTTGACTGGGCATCTCCCCTGGGAAAGCACAGCATTCCTTGGGAAATCAGAGTTGGGTTTGGGGATGCTGCTGCTGCTTGCCTGAGCTAGTCTCCGCAGCACGGTGGAAGATACCCGCATGGAGCGAAATACTCTTTGCCCTAGCATCCCTTCTGCCTGATAGAGAAGAGTGGTAGCACTCGTCTGTCACAGCGCTCCTCAGGAGCAAGTGTGGGGAACGAACAGCACGCCACCCCCATGGAATAGAAGGAGCCCTTGGTCTTGGGGTCGGGAAACGCTCGGGAAGCCGAATGGCCTGCTGTGCACCAACAGCAGGCCAGTGGCAAGACAAGTGTCACCTGCTCTCTGTGCGGAGAGATGGAAGCCTGTCTGCTAAGGAGACATGAGGGGACGACTAGGGCAGAGGCGCGTGCTCCACTCTGAGGAAGGAGTCTGGGCAGAAGGCAGGCCTGTCCTGTGCCTCTGGTCCCAAGGAGACAGCATCTCCTTGGCCACCTGTCCCAAGGGCCGACGGGCTTGCCCCCAGGTGCCATACCCGGAACTCGCAGAAAAAACCCCATGGAGAAACGGGCAGTCAGATGCTGTCTTCCACCAAGATGTGGCAGCTATGTGGGTGGCAGGGGGTGTGCCGGGGAAGGAGTGGAGACATTCCCCCACATTTCCCGATCGCAGTGCATGGGCCCTGTGCACAGATCCTGTCGCCTCCTCCCTCCCGTAGTGAAGTCACTGGCTTAGACGCCGAGTCTGCCTGAGCACCTCAGCAAAAGGCAAAGCCTTACCTAGGCCAGGAGAAGGTAATAGGCATAGAGTGCCATGCTAGGCCGCGCACGCTGCTGCAGGGTTGTGACTGTGTCTGCTTAGTTCGGCTTAGCAACGTGAACCCCGGGCGCGAACTTGAAGCCCGGGAAAGCAAGGCCCAAGAGGCACCAGCTCTCTCGCGGCTCCTCTTCCCTGCCGCGACAGAGCCAATGACCAAAGCCTTGCTGAGGAAGCAGCAGCGAAGTGCTGTTTGCGCCAAGCTGAAAACCTCTGCGCAAGAAAAGGAGTCGCTGGGAAAACAGAGTCGGTTTTGTGGGCTGCTATTGTTGCTTGCCTTAGCCTAGTATTCCCAGCACGATGGGAGAAACCCGCATAGAGCGATAGCCTCTTTGCCAGGGCATCCCCTCTGGGAAAGCAGAGCATTCTTTGGGATCAGAGTCAGGTCTGTGGGATGCTGCCTGCTGGTAGTGGGAGCTAGTATCCACAGCACGGTGTGATAAACCCGCATGGAGCGAAATCCTCTTGGCCTGGGCATCCCCTCTGCCTGAGAGAGAAGCGCGGTGGCGCCTGTGGAAAGAGCCTTAAGGGACACGTCTGTCACTGCAGAGCGACGGAAGCCTGGCTGCTAAGGAGACACGAGGGGAAGATTAGGGCAGGGGAAAGGGCTCCACTCTGAGGAATGAGTCTGAGCAGAAAGCCTTTGGGCTCAAGGAGACAGCAGCTCCTTGGCCACCTGTCCGTGATGGAGACATGGGCTTGCCACCAGGAACCTACCCTGAACTCGAGAAACAACTCCCAGAAAGAACTGGCCATCAGATGCCGTCTTTCACCAGGACGTGGAAGCTTGGAGGAGGCACGGGGTTTAAGGGGAAGGAGAGGGGACAGTCCCTCAAAGCTCCCTGTTCAATGCACAGGGCAGTGTGCAGGGATCCTGTCACCTTCCTTTGCAGTGGGGAAAGCGCTGGCCTAGTCCGCGATCCTCCTGAGCGCCTGAGTAAAAGGCCAAGCGATGCCTACACCGAGAGATGGTAGTGTGCATAGAGTGCCAATCTAGGCTACGCACGCTACTGCACGGTGGTGGCTGTGTCTGCTTAGTTCGGCCTGGCAGGGTGAACCCAGGACGCGAACATGGAGCCCGGGAAAGCAAGGCCCAAGAGGCACCAGCTCTCCCGCAGCTCTTCTTCCCTGACGCGACTGAAGCCTTGCTGAGGAAGCAGCGGCGAAGTGCTGTTCGCTCCAAGCCAAAGCCTCTGCGAAAGCACAGCATTTGCTGAGAAGTGTTTTGCGGGCTGCTGCTGCTTGCCTGAGCCCAGTCTCGCCGTGGGACAAACGCGCATACAGCGAAAGCCTCTTTGACTGGGCATCTCCCCTGGGAAAGCACAGCATTCGTTGGGAAATCAGAGTTGGGTTTGGGGATGCTGTTGCTGGTTGCCTGAGCTAGTCTCCACAGCACGGTGGAAGATACCCGCATGGAGCGAAATACTCTGTGCCCTAGCATCCCTTCTGCCTGAGAGAGAAGAGTGGTAGCACTCGTCTGTCACAGCGCTCCTCAGGAGCAAGTGTGGGGAACGAACAGCACGCCACCCCCAGGGAATAGAAGGAGCCCTTGGTCTTGGGGTCGGGAAACGCTCGGGAAGCCGAATGGCCTGCTGTGCACGAACAGCAGGCCAGTGGCAAGACAAGTGTCACCTGCTCTCTGTGCGGAGAGATGGAAGCCTGTCTGCTAAGGAGACATGAGGGGACGACTAGGGCAGAGGCGCGTGCTCCACTCTGAGGAAGGAGTCTGGGCAGAAGGCAGGCCTGTCCTGTGCCTCTGGTCCCAAGGAGACAGCATCTCCTTGGCCACCTGTCCCAAGGGCCGACGGGCTTGCCCCCAGGTGCCATACCCGGAACTCGCAGAAAAAACCCCATGGAGAAACGGGCAGTCAGATGCTGTCTTCCACCAAGATGTGGCAGCTATGTGGGTGGCAGGGGGTGTGCCGGGGAAGGAGTGGAGACATTCCCCCACATTTCCCGATCGCAGTGCATGGGCCCTGTGCACAGATCCTGTCGCCTCCTCCCTCCCGTAGTGAAGTCACTGGCTTAGACGCCGAGTCTGCCTGAGCGCCTGAGCAAAAGGCAAAGCCTTACCTAGGCCAGGAGAAGGTAATAGGCATAGAGTGCCATGCTAGGCCGCGCACGCTGCTGCAGGGTTGTGACTGTGTCTGCTTAGTTCGGCTTAGCAAGGTGAACCCCGGGCGCGAACTTGAAGCCCGGGAAAGCAAGGCCCAAGAGGCACCAGCTCTCTCGCGGCTCTTCTTCCCTGCCGCGACAGAGCCAATGACCAAAGCCTTGCTGAGGAAGCAGCAGCGAAGTGCTGTTTGCGCCAAGCTGAAAACCTCTGCGCAAGAATAGGAGTCGCTGGGAAAACAGAGTCGGTTTTGTGGGCTGCTATTGTTGCTTGCCTTAGCCTAGTATTCCCAGCACGATGGGAGAAACCGGCATAGTGCGATTGCCTCTTTGCCAGGGCATCCCCTCTGGGAAAGCACAGCATTCTTTGGGATCAGAGTCAGGTCTGTGGGATGCTGCCTGCTGCTTGCGGGAGCTAGTATCCACAGCACGGTGTGATAAACCCGCATGGAGCGAAATCCTCTTGGCCTGGCCATCCCCTCTGCCTGAGAGAGAAGCGCGGTGGCGCCTGTGGAAAGAGCCTTAAGGGACACGTCTGTCACTGCAGAGCGACGGAAGCCTGGCTGCTAAGGAGACACGAGGGGAAGATTAGGGCAGGGGAAAGGGCTCCACTCTGAGGAATGAGTCTGAGCAGAAAGCCTTTGGGCTCAAGGAGACAGCAGCTCCTTGGCCACCTGTCCGTGATGGAGACATGGGCTTGCCACCAGGAACCTACCCTGAACTCGAGAAACAACTCCCAGAAAGAACTGGCCATCAGATGCCGTCTTTCACCAGGACGTGGAAGCTTGGAGGAGGCACGGGGTTTAAGGGGAAGGAGAGGGGACAGTCCCTCAAAGCTCCCTGTTCAGTGCACAGGGCAGTGTGCAGGGATCCTGTCACCTTCCTTTCCAGTGGGGAAAGCGCTGGCCTTGTCCGCGAGTCCTCCTGAGCGCCTGAGTAAAAGGCCAAGCGATGCCTACACCGAGAGATGGTAGTGTGCATAGAGTGCCAATCTAGGCTACACACGCTACTGCACGGTGGTGGCTGTGTCTGCTTAGTTCGGCCTGGCAGGGTGAAACCAGGACGCGAACATGGAGCCCGGGAAAGCAAGGCCCAAGAGGCACCAGCTCTCCCGCAGCTCTTCTTCCCTGACGCGACTGAAGCCTTGCTGAGGAAGCAGCGGCGAAGTGCTGTTCGCTCCAAGCCAAAGCCTCTGCGAAAGCACAGCATTTGCTGAGAAGTGTTTTGCGGGCTGCTGCTGCTTGCCTGAGCCCAGTCTCGCCGTGGGACAAACGCGCATACAGCGAAAGCCTCTTTGACTGGGCATCTCCCCTGGGAAAGCACAGCATTCGTTGGGAAATCAGAGTTGGGTTTGGGGATGCTGCTGCTGCTTGCCTGAGCTAGTCTCCGCAGCACGGTGGAAGATACCCGCATGGAGCGAAATACTCTTTGCCCTAGCATCCCTTCTGCCTGAGAGAGAAGAGTGGTAGCACTCGTCTGTCACAGCGCTCCTCAGGAGCAAGTGTGGGGAACGAACAGCACGCCACCCCCAGGGAATAGAAGGAGCCCTTGGTCTTGGGGTCGGGAAACGCTCGGGAAGCCGAATGGCCTGCTGTGCACGAACAGCAGGCCAGTGGCAAGACAAGTGTCACCTGCTCTCTGTGCGGAGAGATGGAAGCCTGTCTGCTAAGGAGACATGAGGGGACGACTAGGGCAGAGGCGCGTGCTCCACTCTGAGGAAGGAGTCTGGGCAGAAGGCAGGCCTGTCCTGTGCCTCTGGTCCCAAGGAGACAGCATCTCCTTGGCCACCTGTCCCAAGGGCCGACGGGCTTGCCCCCAGGTGCCATACCCGGAACTCGCAGAAAAAACCCCATGGAGAAACGGGCAGTCAGATGCTGTCTTCCACCAAGATGTGGCAGCTATGTGGGTGGCAGGGGGTGTGCCGGGGAAGGAGTGGAGACATTCCCCCACATTTCCCGATCGCAGTGCATGGGCCCTGTGCACAGATCCTGTCGCCTCCTCCCTCCCGTAGTGAAGTCACTGGCTTAGACGCCGAGTCTGCCTGAGCGCCTGAGCAAAAGGCAAAGCCTTACCTAGGCCAGGAGAAGGTAATAGGCATAGAGTGCCATGCTAGGCCGCGCACGCTGCTGCAGGGTTGTGACTGTGTCTGCTTAGTTCGGCTTAGCAAGGTGAACCCCGGGCGCGAACTTGAAGCCCGGGAAAGCAAGGCCCAAGAGTCACCGGCTCTCTCGCGGCTCCTCTTCTCTGCCGCGACAGAGCCAATGACCAAAGCCTTGCTGAGGAAGCAGCAACGAAGTGCTGTTTGCGCCAAGCTGAAAACCTCTGCGCAAGAATAGGAGTCGCTGGGAAAACAGAGTCGGTTTTGTGGGCTGCTATTGTTGCTTGCCTTAGCCTAGTATTCCCAGCACGATGGGAGAAACCCGCATAGAGCGATAGCCTCTTTGCCAGGGCATCCCCTCTGGGAAAGCACAGCATTCTTTGGGATCAGAGTCAGGTCTGTGGGATGCTGCCTGCTGCTTGCGGGAACTAGTCTCCACAGCACGGTGTGATAAACCCGCATGGAGCGAAATCCTCTTGGCCTGGGCATCCCCTCTGCCTGAGAGAGAAGCGCGGTGGCGCCTGTGGAAAGAGCCTTAAGGGACACGTCTGTCACTGCAGAGCGACGGAAGCCTGGCTGCTAAGGAGACACGAGGGGAAAATTAGGGCAGGGGAAAGGGATCCACTCTGAGGAAGGAGTCTGGGCAAAAAGCCTTTGGGCTCAAGGAGACAGCAGCTCCTTGTCCACCTGTCCGTGGTGGGGACATGGGCTTGCCACCACGCCCTACCCTGAACTCGAGAAACAACTCCCAGAAAGAACTGGCCATCAGATGCCGTCTCCTACCAGGATGTCGAAGCTTGCTGGCGGCACGGGGTTTAATGTGAAAGAGTGGGGATAGTAACCCAAAGCTCCCTATTCAGTGCAAAGAGCAGTGTGCAGGGATCCTGTCACATTCCTTTCCTGTGGGAAAAGCACTGGCCTAGACTGCGAGTCCTACTGAGCGCCAGAATAAAAGGCCAAGCGATGCCTACACGGGCGATGGTAGTGTGCATAGAGTGCCATCCTAGGCTACGCACGCTACTGCACGGTTGTGGCTTGTCTGCTTAGTTCGTACCGGCAGGGTGAACTCAGGACCCGAACATGGAGCCCGTGAAAGTGAGGCCCAAGAGGCACCAGCTCTCCCGCAGCTCTTCTTCCCTGACGCGACTGAAGCCGTGCGAGGAAGCAGCGGCGAAGTGCTGTTCGCTCCAAGCCAAAGCCTCTGCGAAAGCACAGCATTCGCTGAGAAGTGTTCTGGCGGCTGCTGCTGCTTGCCTGAGCCCAGTCTCGCGGTGGGAGAAACCCGCATACAGCGAAAGCCTCTTTGCCTGGGCATCTCCCCTGGGAAAGCACAGCTTTCCTTGGGAAATCAGAGTTGGGTTTGGGGATGCTGCTGCTGCTTGCCTGAGATAGTCTCCGCAGCACGGTGGAAGATACCCGCATGGAGCGAAATACTCTTTGTCCTAGCATCCCTTCTGCCTGGGAGAGAAGAGTGGTAGCACTAGTCTGTCACAAAGCTCCCCAGGAGCAAATGTGGGGAAGGCGCAGCACGCCGCCCCCGGGGAAGAGATGGAGCCCTTGGCCTTGGGGTCGGGAAACCTCGGGAAGCAGGATAGACTGCTGTACACGAACAGCAGGCCAGTGGCAAGACAAGTGTCACCGGCTCCCTGTGCGGAGAGATGGAAGCCTGTCTGCTAAGGAGACATGAGGGGACGACTAGGGCAGGCGTGCGTGCTCCACTCTGAGGAAGGAGTTTGGGCAGAAGGCCGGCCGGTCCTGTGCCTCTGGTCCCAAGGAGAGAGCATCACCTTGGACACCTGTCCCAAGGGCAGACTGGTTTCCCCCATGTGCCATACCTGGAACTCGCAGAAACAACCCCATGGAGAAACGGGCAGTCAGATGACGTCTTCCACCAAGATGTGGCAGCGTTGTGGGTGGCAGGGGTGTGCCGGGGAAGGAGTGGAGACAGTCCCCCACAGTTCCCCATCCCAGTGCACGGGCCGTGTGCACAGATCCTGCGCCTCCTCTCTCCTGTAGTGAAGGCACCGGCCTAGACCCCGAATCTGCCTGAGCGCCTGAGCAAAAGACAAAGCCTTACCTAGGCCAGGAGATGGTAATAGGCATAGAGGGCCATGCTAGGCCACGCACGCTGCTGCAGGGTTGTGACTGTGTCTTCTTAGTTCGGCTTAGCAAGGTGAACCCGGTCGCGTACTTGGAGCCCGGGAAAGCAAGGCCTAAGAGGCACCAGCCCTCCCGCGGCTCTTCTTCCGTGCCGCTACAGAGCCAATGACCAAAGCCTTGCTGAGGAAGCAACAGCGAAGTGCGGTTTGCGCCAAGCTGAAAACCTCTGCGAGAGCATAGGAGTCGCTGGGAAAACAGAGTCGGTTCTGTGGTCTGCTTTTGTTGCTTGCCTTAGCCTAGTATTCCCAGCACGATGGGAGAAACCCGCATAGAGCGAAAGCCTCTTTACCGGGTCATCCCCTCTGGGAAAGCACAGCATTCTTTGGGAAATCAGAGTCGGGTCTGTGGGAGGCCGCCTGGTGCTTGCCGGAGCTAGTCTCCACAGCACGGTGTGATAAACCCGCATGGAGCGAAATCCTCTTGGCCTGGGCATCCCCTCTGCCTGAGAGAGAAGCGCGGTGGCGCCTGTGGAAAGAGCCTTAAGGGACACGTCTCTCACTGCAGAGCGACGGAAGCCTGGCTGCTAAGGAGACACGAGGGGAAGATTAGGGCAGGGGAAAGGGCTCCACTCTGAGGAATGAGTCTGAGCAGAAAGCCTTTGGGCTCAAGGAGACAGCAGCTCCTTGGCCACCTGTCCGTGATGGAGACATGGGCTTGCCACCAGGAACCTACCCTGAACTCGAGAAACAACTCCCAGAAAGAACTGGCCATCAGATGCCGTCTTTCACCAGGACGTGGAAGCTTGGAGGAGGCACGGGGTTTAAGGGGAAGGAGAGGGGACAGTCCCTCAAAGCTCCCTGTTCAGTGCACAGGGCAGTGTGCAGGGATCCTGTCATCTTCCTTTCCAGTGGGGAAAGCGCTGGCCTTGTCCGCGAGTCCTCCTGAGCGCCTGAGTAAAAGGCCAAGCGATGCCTACACCGAGAGATGGTAGTGTGCATAGAGTGCCAATCTAGGCTACGCACGCTACTGCACGGTGGTGGCTGTGTCTGCTTAGTTCGGCCTGGCAGGGTGAAACCAGGACGCGAACATGGAGCCCGGGAAAGCAAGGCCCAAGAAGCACCAGCTCTCCCACAGCTCTTCTTCCCTGACGCGACTGAAGCCTTGCTGAGGAAGCAGCGGCGAAGTGCTGTTCGCTCCAAGCCAAAGCCTCTGCGAAAGCACAGCATTTGCTGAGAAGTGTTTTGCGGGCTGCTGCTGCTTGCCTGAGCCCAGTCTCGCCGTGGGACAAACGCGCATACAGCGAAAGCCTCTTTGACTGGGCATCTCCCCTGGGAAAGCACAGCATTCGTTGGGAAATCAGAGTTGGGTTTGGGGATGCTGCTGCTGCTTGCCTGAGCTAGTCTCCGCAGCACGGTGGAAGATACCCGCATGGAGCGAAATACTCTTTGCCCTAGCATCCCTTCTGCCTGAGAGAGAAGAGTGGTAGCACTCGTCTGTCACAGCGCTCCTCAGGAGCAAGTGTGGGGAACGAACAGCACGCCACCCCCAGGGAATAGAAGGAGCCCTTGGTCTTGGGGTCGGGAAACGCTCGGGAAGCCGAATGGCCTGCTGTGCACCAACAGCAGGCCAGTGGCAAGACAAGTGTCACCTGCTCTCTGTGCGGAGAGATGGAAGCCTGTCTGCTAAGGAGACATGAGGGGACGACTAGGGCAGAGGCGCGTGCTCCACTCTGAGGAAGGAGTCTGGGCAGAAGGCAGGCCTGTCCTGTGCCTCTGGTCCCAAGGAGACAGCATCTCCTTGGCCACCTGTCCCAAGGGCCGACGGGCTTGCCCCCAGGTGCCATACCCGGAACTCGCAGAAAAAACCCCATGGAGAAACGGGCAGTCAGATGCTGTCTTCCACCAAGATGTGGCAGCTATGTGGGTGGCAGGGGGTGTGCCGGGGAAGGAGTGGAGACATTCCCCCACATTTCCCGATCGCAGTGCATGGGCCCTGTGCACAGATCCTGTCGCCTCCTCCCTCCCGTAGTGAAGTCACTGGCTTAGACGCCGAGTCTGCCTGAGCGCCTGAGCAAAAGGCAAAGCCTTACCTAGGCCAGGAGAAGGTAATAGGCATAGAGTGCCATGCTAGGCCGCGCACGCTGCTGCAGGGTTGTGACTGTGTCTGCTTAGTTCGGCTTAGCAAGGTGAACCCCGGGCGCGAACTTGAAGCCCGGGAAAGCAAGGCCCAAGAGTCACCGGCTCTCTCGCGGCTCCTCTTCCCTGCCGCGACAGAGCCAATGACCAAAGCCTTGCTGAGGAAGCAGCAGCGAAGTGCTGTTTGCGCCAAGCTGAAAACCTCTGCGCAAGAATAGGAGTCGCTGGGAAAACAGAGTCGGTTTTGTTGGCTGCTATTGTTGCTTGCCTTAGCCTAGTATTCCCAGCACGATGGGAGAAACCCGCATAGAGCGATAGCCTCTTTGCCAGGGCATCCCCTCTGGGAAAGCACAGCATTCTTTGGGATCAGAGTCAGGTCTGTGGGATGCTGCCTGCTGCTTGCGGGAGCTAGTCTCCACAGCACGGTGTGATAAACCCGCATGGAGCGAAATCCTCTTGGCCTGGGCATCCCCTCTGCCTGAGAGAGAAGCGCGGTGGCGCCTGTGGAAAGAGCATTAAGGGACACGTCTGTCACTGCAGAGCGACGGAAGCCTGGCTGCTAAGGAGACACGAGGGGAAGATTAGGGCAGGGGAAAGGGCTCCACTCTGAGGAATGAGTCTGAGCAGAAAGCCTTTGGGCTCAAGGAGACAGCAGCTCCTTGGCCACCTGTCCGTGATGGAGACATGGGCTTGCCACCAGGAACCTACCCTGAACTCGAGAAACAACTCCCAGAAAGAACTGGCCATCAGATGCCATCTTTCACCAGGACGTGGAAGCTTGGAGGAGGCACGGGGTTTAAGGGGAAGGAGAGGGGACAGTCCCTCAAAGCTCCCTGTTCAGTGCACAGGGCAGTGTGCAGGGATCCTGTCATCTTCCTTTCCAGTGGGGAAAGCGCTGGCCTTGTCCGCGAGTCCTCCTGAGCGCCTGAGTAAAAGGCCAAGCGATGCCTACACCGAGAGATGGTAGTGTGCATAGAGTGCCAATCTAGGCTACGCACGCTACTGCACGGTGGTGGCTGTGTCTGCTTAGTTCGGCCTGGCAGGGTGAAACCAGGACGCGAACATGGAGCCCGGGAAAGCAAGGCCCAAGAAGCACCAGCTCTCCCGCAGCTCTTCTTCCCTGACGCGACTGAAGCCTTGCTGAGGAAGCATCGGCGAAGTGCTGTTCGTTCCAAGCCAAAGCCTCTGCGAAAGCACAGCATTTGCTGAGAAGTGTTTTGCGGGCTGCTGCTGCTTGCCTGAGCCCAGTCTCGCCGTGGGACAAACGCGCATACAGCGAAAGCCTCTTTGACTGGGCATCTCCCCTGGGAAAGCACAGCATTCGTTGGGAAATCAGAGTTGGGTTTGGGGATGCTGCTGCTGCTTGCCTGAGCTAGTCTCCGCAGCACGGTGGAAGATACCCGCATGGATCGAAATACTCTTTGCCCTAGCATCCCTTCTGCCTGAGAGAGAAGAGTGGTAGCACTCGTCTGTCACAGCGCTCCTCAGGAGCAAGTGTGGGGAACGAACAGCACGCCACCCCCAGGGAATAGAAGGAGCCCTTGGTCTTGGGGTCGGGAAACGCTCGGGAAGCCGAATGGCCTGCTGTGCACCAACAGCAGGCCAGTGGCAAGACAAGTGTCACCTGCTCTCTGTGCGGAGAGATGGAAGCCTGTCTGCTAAGGAGACATGAGGGGACGACTAGGGCAGAGGCGCGTGCTCCACTCTGAGGAAGGAGTCTGGGCAGAAGGCAGGCCTGTCCTGTGCCTCTGGTCCCAAGGAGACAGCATCTCCTTGGCCACCTGTCCCAAGGGCCGACGGGCTTGCCCCCAGGTGCCATACCCGGAACTCGCAGAAAAAACCCCATGGAGAAACGGGCAGTCAGATGCTGTCTTCCACCAAGATGTGGCAGCTATGTGGGTGGCAGGGGGTGTGCCGGGGAAGGAGTGGAGACATTCCCCCACATTTCCCGATCGCAGTGCATGGGCCCTGTGCACAGATCCTGTCGCCTCCTCCCTCCCGTAGTGAAGTCACTGGCTTAGACGCCGAGTCTGCCTGAGCGCCTGAGCAAAAGGCAAAGCCTTACCTAGGCCAGGAGAAGGTAATAGGCATAGAGTGCCATGCTAGGCCGCGCACGCTGCTGCAGGGTTGTGACTGTGTCTGCTTAGTTCGGCTTAGCAAGGTGAACCCCGGGCGCGAACTTGAAGCCCGGGAAAGCAAGGCCCAAGAGTCACCGGCTCTCTCGCGGCTCCTCTTCCCTGCCGCGACAGAGCCAATGACCAAAGCCTTGCTGAGGAAGCAGCAGCGAAGTGCTGTTTGCGCCAAGCTGAAAACCTCTGCGCAAGAATAGGAGTCGCTGGGAAAACAGAGTCGGTTTTGTGGGCTGCTATTGTTGCTTGCCTTAGCCTAGTATTCCCAGCACGATGGGAGAAACCCGCATAGAGCGATAGCCTCTTTGCCAGGGCATCCCCTCTGGGAAAGCACAGCATTCTTTGGGATCAGAGTCAGGTCTGTGGGATGCTGCCTGCTGCTTGCGGGAGCTAGTATCCACAGCACGGTGTGATAAACCCGCATGGAGCGAAATCCTCTTGGCCTGGGCATCCCCTCTGCCTGAGAGAGAAGCGCGGTGGCGCCTGTGGAAAGAGCCTTAAGGGACACGTCTGTCACTGCAGAGCGACGGAAGCCTGGCTGCTAAGGAGACACGACGGGAAAATTAGGGCAGGGGAAAGGGATCCACTCTGAGGAAGGAGTCTGGGCAAAAAGCCTTTGGGCTCAAGGAGACAGCAGCTCCTTGTCCACCTGTCCGTGGTGGGGACATGGGCTTGCCACCACGCCCTACCCTGAACTCGAGAAACAACTCCCAGAAAGAACTGGCCATCAGATGCCGTCTCCTACCAGGATGTCGAAGCTTGCTGGCGGCACGGGGTTTAATGTGAAAGAGTGGGGATAGTAACCCAAAGCTCCCTATTCAGTGCAAAGAGCAGTGTGCAGGGATCCTGTCACATTCCTTTCCTGTGGGAAAAGCACTGGCCTAGACTGCGAGTCCTACTGAGCGCCAGAATAAAAGGCCAAGCGATGCCTACACGGGCGATGGTAGTGTGCATAGAGTGCCATCCTAGGCTACGCACGCTACTGCACGGTTGTGGCTTGTCTGCTTAGTTCGTTCCGGCAGGGTGAACTCAGGACCCGAACATGGAGCCCGTGAAAGTGAGGCCCAAGAGGCACCAGCTCTCCCGCAGCTCTTCTTCCCTGACGCGACTGAAGCCGTGCGAGGAAGCAGCGGCGAAGTGCTGTTCGCTCCAAGCCAAAGCCTCTGCGAAAGCACAGCATTCGCTGAGAAGTGTTCTGGCGGCTGCTGCTGCTTGCCTGAGCCCAGTCTCGCGGTGGGAGAAACCCGCATACAGCGAAAGCCTCTTTGCCTGGGCATCTCCCCTGGGAAAGCACAGCTTTCCTTGGGAAATCAGAGTTGGTTTTGGGGATGCTGCTGCTGCTTGCCTGAGCTAGTCTCAGCAGCACGGTGGAAGATACCCGCATGGAGCGAAATACTCTTTGTCCTAGCATCCCATCTGCCTGGGAGAGAAGAGTGGTAGCACTAGTCTGTCACAAAGCTCCCCAGGAGCAAATGTGGGGAAGGCGCAGCACGCCGCCCCCGGGGAAGAGAAGGAGCCCTTGGCCTTGGGGTCGGGAAACCTCGGGAAGCAGGATAGACTGCTGTACACGAACAGCAGGCCAGTGGCAAGACAAGTGTCACCGGCTCCCTGTGCGGAGAGATGGAAGCCTGTCTGCTAAGGAGACATGAGGGGACGACTAGGGCAGGCGTGCGTGCTCCACTCTGAGGAAGGAGTTTTGGCAGAAGGCCGGCCGGTCCTGTGCCTCTGGTCCCAAGGAGAGAGCATCACCTTGGACACCTGTCCCAAGGGCAGACTGGTTTCCCCCATGTGCCATACCTGGAACTCGCAGAAACAACCCCATGGAGAAACGGGCAGTCAGATGACGTCTTCCACCAAGATGTGGCAGCGTTGTGGGTGGCAGGGGTGTGCCGGGGAAGGAGTGGAGACAGTCCCCCACACTTCCCCATCCCAGTGCACGGGCCGTGTGCACAGATCCTGTGCCTCCTCTCTCCTGTAGTGAAGGCACCGGCCTAGACCCCGAATCTGCCTGAGCGCCTGAGGAAAAGACAAAGCCTTACCTAGGCCAGGAGATGGTAATAGGCATAGAGTTCCATGCTAGGCCACGCACGCTGCTGCAGGGTTGTGACTGTGTCTTCTTAGTTCGGCTTAGCAAGGTGAACCCGGTCGCGTACTTGGAGCCCGGGAAAGCAAGGCCTAAGAGGCACCAGCCCTCCCGCGGCTCTTCTTCCGTGCCTCTACAGAGCCAATGACCAAAGCCTTGCTGAGGAAGCAACAGCGAAGTGCGGTTTGCGCCAAGCTGAAAACCTCTGCGAGAGCATAGGAGTCGCTGGGAAAACAGAGTCGGTTCTGTGGTCTGCTTTTGTTGCTTGCCTTAGCCTAGTATTCCCAGCACGATGGGAGAAACCCGCATAGAGCGAAAGCCTCTTTACCGGGTCATCCCCTCTGGGAAAGCACAGCATTCTTTGGGAAATCAGAGTCGGGTCTGTGGGAGGCCGCCTGGTGCTTGCCGGAGCTAGTCTCCACAGCACGGTGTGATAAACCCGCATGGAGCGAAATCCTCTTGGCCTGGGCATCCCCTCTGCCTGAGAGAGAAGCGCGGTGGCGCCTGTGGATAGAGCCTTAAGGGACACGTCTGTCACTGCAGAGCGACGGAAGCCTGGCTGCTAAGGAGACACGAGGGGAAGATTAGGGCAGGGGAAAGGGCTCCACTCTGAGGAATGAGTCTGAGCAGAAAGCCTTTGGGCTCAAGGAGACAGCAGCTCCTTGGCCACCTGTCCGTAATGGAGACATGGGCTTGCCACCAGGAACCTACCCTGAACTCGAGAAACAACTCCCAGAAAGAACTGGCCATCAGATGCCGTCTTTCACCAGGACGTGGAAGCTTGGAGGAGGCACGGGGTTTAAGGGGAAGAAGAGGGGACAGTCCCTCAAAGCTCCCTGTTCAGTGCACAGGGCAGTGTGCAGGGATCCTGTCACCTTCCTTTCCATTGGGGAAAGCGCTGGCCTAGTCCGCGAGTCCTCCTGAGCGCCTAAGTAAAAGGCCAAGCGATGCCTACACCGAGAGATGGTAGTGCGCATAGAGTGCCAATCTAGGCTACGCACGCTACTGCACGGTTGTGGCTGTGTCTGCTTAGTTCGGCCTGGCAGGGTGAACCCAGGACGCGAACATGGAGCCCGGGAAAGCAAGGCCCAAGAGGCACCAGCTCTCCCGCAGCTCTTCTTCCCTGACGCGACTGAAGCCCTGCTTAGGAAGCAGCGGCGAAGTGCTGTTCGCTCCAAGCCAAAGCCTCTGCGAAAGCACAGCATTTGCTGAGAAGTGTTTTGCGGGCGGCTGCTGCTTGCCTGAGCCCAGTCTCGCCGTGGGACAAACGCGCATACAGCGAAAGCCTCTTTGCCTGGGCATCTCCCCTGGGAAAGCACAGCATTCGTTGGGAAATCACAGTTGGGTTTGGGGATGCTGCTGCTGCTTGCCTGAGCTAGTCTCCACAGCACGGTGGAAGATACCCGCATGGAGCGAAATACTCTTTGCCCTAGCATCCCTTCTGCCTGAGAGAGAAGAGTGGTAGCACTCGTCTGTCACAGCGCTCCTCAGGAGCAAGTGTGGGGAACGAACAGCACGCCACCCCCAGGGAATAGAAGGAGCCCTTGGTCTTGGGGTCGGGAAAAGCTCGGGAAGCCGAATGGCCTGCTGTGCACGAACAGCAGGCCAGTGGCAAGACAAGTGTCACCGGCTCCCTGTGCGGAGAGATGGAAGCCTGTCTGCTAAGGAGACATGAGGGGACGACTAGGGCAGAGGCGCGTGCTCCACTCTGAGGAAGGAGTCTGGGCAGAAGGCAGGCCTGTCCTGTGCCTCTGGTCCCAAGGAGACAGCATCTCCTTGGCCACCTGTCCCAAGGGCCGACGGGCTTGCCCCCAGGTGCCATACCCGGAACTCGCAGAAAAAACCCCATGGAGAAACGGGCAGTCAGATGCTGTCTTCCACCAAGATGTGGCAGCTATGTGGGTGGCATGGGGTGTGCCGGGGAAGGAGTGGAGACATTCCCCCACATTTCCCGATCGCAGTGCATGGGCCCTGTGCACAGATCCTGTCGCCTCCTCCCTCCCGTAGTGAAGTCACTGGCTTAGACGCCGAGTCTGCCTGAGCGCCTGAGCAAAAGGCAAAGCCTTACCTAGGCCAGGAGAAGGTAATAGGCATAGAGTGCCATGCTAGGCCGCGCACGCTGCTGCAGGGTTGTGACTGTGTCTGCTTAGTTCGGCTTAGCAAGGTGAACCCCGGGCGCGAACTTGAAGCCCGGGAAAGCAAGGCCCAAGAGTCACCGGCTCTCTCGCGGCTCCTCTTCCCTGCCGCGACAGAGCCAATGACCAAAGCCTTGCTGAGGAAGCAGCAGCGAAGTGCTGTTTGCGCCAAGCTGAAAACCTCTGCGCAAGAATAGGAGTCGCTGGGAAAACAGAGTCGGTTCTGTGGTCTGCTTTTGTTGCTTGCCTTAGCCTAGTATTCCCAGCACGATGGGAGAAACCCGCATAGAGCGAAAGCCTCTTTACCGGGTCATCCCCTCTGGGAAAGCACAGCATTCTTTGGGAAATCAGAGTCGGGTCTGTGGGAGGCCGCCTGGTGCTTGCCGGAGCTAGCCTCCACAGCACGGTGTGATAAACCCGCATGGAGCGAAATCCTCTTGGCCTGGGCATCCCCTCTGCCTGAGAGAGAAGCGCGGTGGCGCCTGTGGAAAGAGCCTTAAGGGACACGTCTGTCACTGCAGAGCGACGGAAGCCTGGCTGCTAAGGAGACACGAGGGGAAGATTAGGGCAGGGGAAAGGGCTCCACTCTGAGGAATGAGTCTGAGCAGAAAGCCTTTGGGCTCAAGGAGACAGCAGCTCCTTGGCCACCTGTCCGTGATGGAGACATGGGCTTGCCACCAGGAACCTACCCTGAACTCGAGAAACAACTCCCAGAAAGAACTGGCCATCAGATGCCGTCTTTCACCAGGACGTGGAAGCTTGGAGGAGGCACGGGGTTTAAGGGGAAGAAGAGGGGACAGTCCCTCAAAGCTCCCTGTTCAGTGCACAGGGCAGTGTGCAGGGATCCTGTCACCTTCCTTTCCAGTGGGGAAAGCGCTGGCCTAGTCCGCGAGTCCTCCTGAGCGCCTGAGTAAAAGGCCAAGCGATGCCTACACCGAGAGATGGTAGTGTGCATAGAGTGCCAATCTAGGCTACGCACGCTACTGCACGGTGGTGGCTGTGTCTGCTTAGTTCGGCCTGGCAGGGTGAACCCAGGACGCGAACATGGAGCCCGGGAAAGCAAGGCCCAAGAGGCACCAGCTCTCCCGCAGCTCTTCTTCCCTGACGCGACTGAAGCCCTGCTTAGGAAGCAGCGGCGAAGTGCTGTTCGCTCCAAGCCAAAGCCTCTGCGAAAGCACAGCATTTGCTGAGAAGTGTTTTGCGGGCGGCTGCTGCTTGCCTGAGCCCAGTCTCGCCGTGGGACAAACGCGCATACAGCGAAAGCCTCTTTGACTGGGCATCTCCCCTGGGAAAGCACAGCATTCGTTGGGAAATCAGAGTTGGGTTTGGGGATGCTGCTGCTGCTTGCCTGAGCTAGTCTCCGCAGCACGGTGGAAGATACCCGCATGGAGCGAAATACTCTTTGCCCTAGCATCCCTTCTGCCTGAGAGAGAAGAGTGGTAGCACTCGTCTGTCACAGCGCTCCTCAGGAGCAAGTGTGGGGAACGAACAGCACGCCACCCCCAGGGAATAGAAGGAGCCCTTGGTCTTGGGGTCGGGAAACGCTCGGGAAGCCGAATGGCCTGCTGTGCACGAACAGCAGGCCAGTGGCAAGACAAGTGTCACCTGCTCTCTGTGCGGAGAGATGGAAGCCTGTCTGCTAAGGAGACATGAGGGGACGACTAGGGCAGAGGCGCGTGCTCCACTCTGAGGAAGGAGTCTGGGCAGAAGGCAGGCCTGTCCTGTGCCTCTGGTCCCAAGGAGACAGCATCTCCTTGGCCACCTGTCCCAAGGGCCGACGGGCTTGCCCCCAGGTGCCATACCCGGAACTCGCAGAAAAAACCCCATGGAGAAACGGGCAGTCAGATGCTGTCTTCCACCAAGATGTGGCAGCTATGTGGGTGGCAGGGGGTGTGCCGGGGAAGGAGTGGAGACATTCCCCCACATTTCCCGATCGCAGTGCATGGGCTCAGTGCACAGATCCTGTCGCCTCCTCCCTCCCGTAGTGAAGTCACTGGCTTAGACGCCGAGTCTGCCTGAGCGCCTGAGCAAAAGGCAAAGCCTTACCTAGGCCAGGAGAAGGTAATAGGCATAGAGTGCCATGCTAGGCCGCGCACGCTGCTGCAGGGTTGTGACTGTGTCTGCTTAGTTCGGCTTAGCAAGGTGAACCCCGGGCGCGAACTTGAAGCCCGGGAAAGCAAGGCCCAAGAGGCACCAGCTCTCTCGCGGCTCCTCTTCCCTGCCGCGACAGAGCAAATGACCAAAGCCTTGCTGAGGAAGCAGCAGCGAAGTGCTGTTTGCGCCACGCTGAAAACCTCTGCGCAAGAATAGGAGTCGCTGGGAAAACAGAGTCGGTTTTGTGGGCTGCTATTGTTGCTTGCCTTAGCCTAGTATTCCCAGCACGATGGGAGAAACCCGCATAGAGCGATAGCCTCTTTGCCAGGGCATCCCCTCTGGGAAAGCACAGCATTCTTTGGGATCAGAGTCAGGTCTGTGGGATGCTGCCTGCTGCTTGCGGGAGCTAGTATCCACAGCACGGTGTGATAAACCCACATGGAGCGAAATCCTCTTGGCCTGGGCATCCCCTCTGCCTGAGAGAGAAGCGCGGTGGCGCCTGTGGAAAGAGCCTTAAGGGACACGTCTGTCACTGCAGAGCGACGGAAGCCTGGCTGCTAAGGAGACACGACGGGAAAATTAGGGCAGGGGAAAGGGATCCACTCTGAGGAAGGAGTCTGGGCAAAAAGCCTTTGGGCTCAAGGAGACAGCAGCTCCTTGTCCACCTGTCCGTGGTGGGGACATGGGCTTGCCACCACGCCCTACCCTGAACTCGAGAAACAACTCCCAGAAAGAACTGGCCATCAGATGCCGTCTCCTACCAGGATGTCGAAGCTTGCTGGCGGCACGGGGTTTAATGTGAAAGAGTGGGGATAGTAACCCAAAGCTCCCTATTCAGTGCAAAGAGCAGTGTGCAGGGATCCTGTCACATTCCTTTCCTGTGGGAAAAGCACTGGCCTAGTCTGCGAGTCCTACTGAGCGCCAGAATAAAAGGCCAAGCGATGCCTACACGGGCGATGGTAGTGTGCATAGAGTGCCATCCTAGTCTATGCACGCTACTGCACGGTTGTGGCTTGTCTGCTTAGTTCGTACCGGCAGGGTGAACTCAGGACCCGAACATGGAGCCCGTGAAAGTGAGGCCCAAGAGGCACCAGCTCTCCCGCAGCTCTTCTTCCCTGACGCGACTGAAGCCGTGCGAGGAAGCAGCGGCGAAGTGCTGTTCGCTCCAAGCCAAAGCCTCTGCGAAAGCACAGCATTCGCTGAGAAGTGTTCTGGCGGCTGCTGCTGCTTGGCTGAGCCCAGTCTCGCGGTGGGAGAAACCCGCATACAGCGAAAGCCTCTTTGCCTGGGCATCTCCCCTGGGAAAGCACAGCTTTCCTTGGGAAATCAGAGTTGGGTTTGGGGATGCTGCTGCTGCTTGCCTGAGATAGTCTCCGCAGCACGGTGGAAGATACCCACATGGAGCGAAATACTCTTTGTCCTAGCATCCCTTCTGCCTGGGAGAGAAGAGTGGTAGCACTAGTCTGTCACAAAGCTCCCCAGGAGCAAATGTGGGGAAGGCGCAGCACGCCGCCCCCGGGGAAGAGAAGGAGCCCTTGGCCTTGGGGTCGGGAAACCTCGGGAAGCAGGATAGACTGCTGTACACGAACAGCAGGCCAGTGGCAAGACAAGTGTCACCGGCTCCCTGTGCGGAGAGATGGAAGCCTGTCTGCTAAGGAGACATGAGGGGACGACTAGGGCAGGCGTGCGTGCTCCACTCTGAGGAAGGAGTTTGGGCAGAAGGCCGGCCGGTCCTGTGCCTCTGGTCCCAAGGAGAGAGCATCACCTTGGACACCTGTCCCAAGGGCAGACTGGTTTCCCCCATGTGCCATACCTGGAACTCGCAGAAACAACCGCATGGAGAAACGGGCAGTCAGATGACGTCTTCCACCAAGATGTGGCAGCGTTGTGGGTGGCAGGGGTGTGCCGGGGAAGGAGTGGAGACAGTCCCCCACAGTTCCCCATCCCAGTGCACGGGCCGTGTGCACAGATCCTGCGCCTCCTCTCTCCTGTAGTGAAGGCACCGGCCTAGACCCCGAATCTGCCTGAGCGCCTGAGCAAAACACAAAGCCTTACCTAGGCCAGGAGATGGTAATAGGCATAGAGGGCCATGCTAGGCCACGCACGCTGCTGCAGGGTTGTGACTGTGTCTTCTTAGTTCGGCTTAGCAAGGTGAACCCGGTCGCGTACTTGGAGCCCGGGAAAGCAAGGCCTAAGAGGCACCAGCCCTCCCGCGGCTCTTCTTCCGTGCCGCTACAGAGCCAATGACCAAAGCCTTGCTGAGGAAGCAACAGCGAAGTGCGGTTTGCGCCACGCTGAATACCTCTGCGAGAGCATAGGAGTCGCTGGGAAAACAGAGTCGGTTCTGTGGTCTGCTTTTGTTGCTTGTCTTAGCCTAGTATTCCCAGCACGATGGGAGAAACCCGCATAGAGCGAAAGCCTCTTTACCGGGTCATCCCCTCTGGGAAAGCACAGCATTCTTTGGGAAATCAGAGTCGGGTCTGTGGGAGGCCGCCTGGTGCTTGCCGGAGCTAGTCTCCTCAGCACGGTGTGATAAACCCGCATGGAGCGAAATCCTCTTGGCCTGGGCATCCCCTCTGCCTGAGAGAGAAGCGCGGTGGTGCCTGTGGAAAGAGCCTTAAGGGACACGTCTGTCACTGCAGAGCGACGGAAGCCTGGCTGCTAAGGAGACACGAGGGGAAGATTAGGGCAGGGGAAAGGGCTCCACTCTGAGGAATGAGTCTGAGCAGAAAGCCTTTGGGCTCAAGGAGACAGCAGCTCCTTGGCCACCTGTCCGTGATGGAGACATGGGCTTGCCACCAGGAACCTACACTGAACTCGAGAAACAACTCCCAGAAAGAACTGGCCATCAGATGCCGTCTTTCACCAGGACGTGGAAGCTTGGAAGAGGCACGGGGTTTAAGGGGAAGGAGAGGGGACAGTCCCGCAAAGCTCCCTGTTCAGTGCACAGGGCAGTGTGCAGGGATCCTGTCATCTTCCTTTCCAGTGGGGAAAGTGCTGGCCTAGTCCGCGAGTCCTCCTGAGCGCCTGAGTAAAAGTCCAAGCGATGCCTACACCGAGAGATGGTAGTGTGCATAGAGTGCCAATCTAGGCTACGCACGCTACTGCACGGTTCTGGCTGTGTCTGCTTAGTTCGGCCTGGCAGGGTGAACCCAGGACGCGAACATGGAGCCCGGGAAAGCAAGGCCCAAGAGGCACCAGCTCTCCCGCAGCTCTTCTTCCCTGACGCGACTGAAGCCTTGCTGAGGAAGCAGCGGCGAAGTGCTGTTCGCTCCAAGCCAAAGCCTCTGCGAAAGCACAGCATTTGCTGAGAAGTGTTTTGCGGGCTGCTGCTGCTTGCCTGAGCCCTGTCTCACCGTGGGACAAACGCGCATACAGCGAAAGCCTCTTTGACTGGGCATCTCCCCTGGGAAAGCACAGCATTCGTTGGGAAATCAGAGTTGGGTTTGGGGATGCTGCTGCTGCTTGCCTGAGCTAGTCTCCGCAGCACGGTGGAAGATACCCGCATGGAGCGAAATACTCTTTGCCCTAGCATCCCTTCTGCCTGAGAGAGAAGAGTGGTAGCACTCGTCTGTCACAGCGCTCCTCAGGAGCAAGTGTGGGGAACGAACAGCACGCCACCCCCAGGGAATAGAAGGAGCCCTTGGTCTTGGGGTCGGGAAATGCTCGGGAAGCCGAATGGCCTGCTGTGCACGAACAGCAGGCCAGTGGCAAGACAAGTGTCACCTGCTCTCTGTGCGGAGAGATGGAAGCCTGTCTGCTAAGGAGACATGAGGGGACGACTAGGGCAGAGGCGCGTGCTCCACTCTGAGGAAGGAGTCTGGGCAGAAGGCAGGCCTGTCCTGTGCCTCTGGTCCCAAGGAGACAGCATCTCCTTGGCCACCTGTCCCAAGGGCCGACGGGCTTGCCCCCAGGTGCCATACCCGGAACTCGCAGAAAAAACCCCATGGAGAAACGGGCAGTCAGATGCTGTCTTCCACCAAGATGTGGCAGCTATGTGGGTGGCAGGGGGTGTGCCGGGGAAGGAGTGGAGACATTCCCCCACATTTCCCGATCGCAGTGCATGGGCCCTGTGCACAGATCCTGTCGCCTCCTCCCTCCCGTAGTGAAGTCACTGGCTTAGACGCCGAGTCTGCCTGAGCGCCTGAGCAAAAGGCAAAGCCTTACCTAGGCCAGGAGAAGGTAATAGGCATAGAGTGCCATGCTAGGCCGCGCACGCTGCTGCAGGGTTGTGACTGTGTCTGCTTAGTTCGGCTTAGCAAGGTGAACCCCGGGCGCGAACTTGAAGCCCGGGAAAGCAAGGCCCAAGAGGCACCAGCTCTCTCGCGGCTCCTCTTCCCTGCCGCGACAGAGCAAATGACCAAAGCCTTGCTGAGGAAGCAGCAGCGAAGTGCTGTTTGCGCCAAGCTGAAAACCTCTGCGCAAGAATAGGAGTCGCTGGGAAAACAGAGTCGGTTTTGTGGGCTGCTATTGTTGCTTGCCTTAGCCTAGTATTCCCAGCACGATGGGAGAAACCCGCATAGAGCGATAGCCTCTTTGCCAGGGCATCCCCTCTGGGAAAGCACAGCATTCTTTGGGATCAGAGTCAGGTCTGTGGGATGCTGCCTGCTGCTTGCGGGAGCTAGTATCCACAGCACGGTGTGATAAACCCACATGGAGCGAAATCCTCTTGGCCTGGGCATCCCCTCTGCCTGAGAGAGAAGCGCGGTGGCGCCTGTGGAAAGAGCCTTAAGGGACACGTCTGTCACTGCAGAGCGACGGAAGCCTGGCTGCTAAGGAGACACGACGGGAAAATTAGGGCAGGGGAAAGGGATCCACTCTGAGGAAGGAGTCTGGGCAAAAAGCCTTTGGGCTCAAGGAGACAGCAGCTCCTTGTCCACCTGTCCGTGGTGGGGACATGGGCTTGCCACCACGCCCTACCCTGAACTCGAGAAACAACTCCCAGAAAGAACTGGCCATCAGATGCCGTCTCCTACCAGGATGTCGAAGCTTGCTGGCGGCACGGGGTTTAATGTGAAAGAGTGGGGATAGTAACCCAAAGCTCCCTATTCAGTGCAAAGAGCAGTGTGCAGGGATCCTGTCACATTCCTTTCCTGTGGGAAAAGCACTGGCCTAGTCTGCGAGTCCTACTGAGCGCCAGAATAAAAGGCCAAGCGATGCCTACACGGGCGATGGTAGTGTGCATAGAGTGCCATCCTAGTCTATGCACGCTACTGCACGGTTGTGGCTTGTCTGCTTAGTTCGTACCGGCAGGGTGAACTCAGGACCCGAACATGGAGCCCGTGAAAGTGAGGCCCAAGAGGCACCAGCTCTCCCGCAGCTCTTCTTCCCTGACGCGACTGAAGCCGTGCGAGGAAGCAGCGGCGAAGTGCTGTTCGCTCCAAGCCAAAGCCTCTGCGAAAGCACAGCATTCGCTGAGAAGTGTTCTGGCGGCTGCTGCTGCTTGGCTGAGCCCAGTCTCGCGGTGGGAGAAACCCGCATACAGCGAAAGCCTCTTTGCCTGGGCATCTCCCCTGGGAAAGCACAGCTTTCCTTGGGAAATCAGAGTTGGGTTTGGGGATGCTGCTGCTGCTTGCCTGAGATAGTCTCCGCAGCACGGTGGAAGATACCCACATGGAGCGAAATACTCTTTGTCCTAGCATCCCTTCTGCCTGGGAGAGAAGAGTGGTAGCACTAGTCTGTCACAAAGCTCCCCAGGAGCAAATGTGGGGAAGGCACAGCACGCCGCCCCCGGGGAAGAGAAGGAGCCCTTGGCCTTGGGGTCGGGAAACCTCGGGAAGCAGGATAGACTGCTGTACACGAACAGCAGGCCAGTGGCAAGACAAGTGTCACCGGCTCCCTGTGCGGAGAGATGGAAGCCTGTCTGCTAAGGAGACATGAGGGGACGACTAGGGCAGGCGTGCGTGCTCCACTCTGAGGAAGGAGTTTGGGCAGAAGGCCGGCCGGTCCTGTGCCTCTGGTCCCAAGGAGAGAGCATCACCTTGGACACCTGTCCCAAGGGCAGACTGGTTTCCCCCATGTGCCATACCTGGAACTCGCAGAAACAACCCCATGGAGAAACGGGCAGTCAGATGACGTCTTCCACCAAGATGTGGCAGCGTTGTGGGTGGCAGGGGTGTGCCGGGGAAGGAGTGGAGACAGTCCCCCACAGTTCCCCATCCCAGTGCACGGGCCGTGTGCACAGATCCTGCGCCTCCTCTCTCCTGTAGTGAAGGCACCGGCCTAGACCCCGAATCTGCCTGAGCGCCTGAGCAAAACACAAAGCCTTACCTAGGCCAGGAGATGGTAATAGGCATAGAGGGCCATGCTAGGCCACGCACGCTGCTGCAGGGTTGTGACTGTGTCTTCTTAGTTCGGCTTAGCAAGGTGAACCCGGTCGCGTACTTGGAGCCCGGGAAAGCAAGGCCTAAGAGGCACCAGCCCTCCCGCGGCTCTTCTTCCGTGCCGCTACAGAGCCAATGACCAAAGCCTTGCTGAGGAAGCAACAGCGAAGTGCGGTTTGCGCCACGCTGAATACCTCTGCGAGATCATAGGAGTCGCTGGGAAAACAGAGTCGGTTCTGTGGTCTGCTTTTGTTGCTTGTCTTAGCCTAGTATTCCCAGCACGATGGGAGAAACCCGCATAGAGCGAAAGCCTCTTTACCGGGTCATCCCCTCTGGGAAAGCACAGCATTCTTTGGGAAATCAGAGTCGGGTCTGTGGGAGGCCGCCTGGTGCTTGCCGGAGCTAGTCTCCTCAGCACGGTGTGATAAACCCGCATGGAGCGAAATCCTCTTGGCCTGGGCATCCCCTCTGCCTGAGAGAGAAGCGCGGTGGTGTCTGTGGAAAGAGCCTTAAGGGACACGTCTGTCACTGCAGAGCGACGGAAGCCTGGCTGCTAAGGAGACACGAGGGGAAGATTAGGGCAGGGGAAAGGGCTCCACTCTGAGGAATGAGTCTGAGCAGAAAGCCTTTGGGCTCAAGGAGACAGCAGCTCCTTGGCCACCTGTCCGTGATGGAGACATGGGCTTGCCACCAGGAACCTACACTGAACTCGAGAAACAACTCCCAGAAAGAACTGGCCATCAGATGCCGTCTTTCACCAGGACGTGGAAGCTTGGAAGAGGCACGGGGTTTAAGGGGAAGGAGAGGGGACAGTCCCGCAAAGCTCCCTGTTCAGTGCACAGGGCAGTGTGCAGGGATCCTGTCACCTTCCTTTCCAGTGGGGAAAGCGCTGGCCTAGTCCGCGAGTCCTCCTGAGCGCCTGAGTAAAAGGCCAAGCGATGCCTACACCGAGAGATGGTAGTGTGCATAGAGTGCCAATCTAGGCTACGCACGCTACTGCACGGTGGTGGCTGTGTCTGCTTAGTTCGGCCTGGCAGGGTGAACCCAGGACGCGAACATGGAGCCCGGGAAAGCAAGGCCCAAGAGGCACCAGCTCTCCCGCAGCTCTTCTTCCCTGACGCGACTGAAGCCTTGCTGAGGAAGCAGCGGCGAAGTGCTGTTCGCTCCAAGCCAAAGCCTCTGCGAAAGCACAGCATTTGCTGAGAAGTGTTTTGCGGGCTGCTGCTGCTTGCCTGAGCCCTGTCTCACCGTGGGACAAACGCGCATACAGCGAAAGCCTCTTTGACTGGGCATCTCCCCTGGGAAAGCACAGCATTCGTTGGGAAATCAGAGTTGGGTTTGGGGATGCTGCTGCTGCTTGCCTGAGCTAGTCTCCGCAGCACGGTGGAAGATACCCGCATGGAGCGAAATACTCTTTGCCCTAGCATCCCTTCTGCCTGAGAGAGAAGAGTGGTAGCACTCGTCTGTCACAGCGCTCCTCAGGAGCAAGTGTGGGGAACGAACAGCACGCCACCCCCAGGGAATAGAAGGAGCCCTTGGTCTTGGGGTCGGGAAACGCTCGGGAAGCCGAATGGCCTGCTGTGCACGAACAGCAGGCCAGTGGCAAGACAAGTGTCACCTGCTCTCTGTGCGGAGAGATGGAAGCCTGTCTGCTAAGGAGACATGAGGGGACGACTAGGGCAGAGGCGCGTGCTCCACTCTGAGGAAGGAGTCTGGGCAGAAGGCAGGCCTGTCCTGTGCCTCTGGTCCCAAGGAGACAGCATCTCCTTGGCCATCTGTCCCAAGGGCCGACGGGCTTGCCCCCAGGTGCCATACCCGGAACTCGCAGAAAAAACCCCATGGAGAAACGGGCAGTCAGATGCTGTCTTCCACCAAGATGTGGCAGCTATGTGGGTGGCAGGGGGTGTGCCGGGGAAGGAGTGGAGACATTCCCCCACATTTCCCGATCGCAGTGCATGGGCCCTGTGCACAGATCCTGTCGCCTCCTCCCTCCCGTAGTGAAGTCACTGGCTTAGACGCCGAGTCTGCCTGAGCGCCTGAGCAAAAGGCAAAGCCTTACCTAGGCCAGGAGAAGGTAATAGGCATAGAGTGCCATGCTAGGCCGCGCACGCTGCTGCAGAGTTGTGACTGTGTCTGCTTAGTTCGGCTTAGCAAGGTGAACCCCGGGCGCGAACTTGAAGCCCGGGAAAGCAAGGCCCAAGAGGCACCAGCTCTCTCGCGGCTCCTCTTCCCTGCCGCGACAGAGCCAATGACCAAAGCCTTGCTGAGGAAGCAGCAGCGAAGTGCTGTTTGCGCCAAGCTGAAAACCTCTGCGAGAGCATAGGAGTCGCTGGGAAAACAGAGTCGGTTTTGTGGGCTGCTATTGTTGCTTGCCTTAGCCTAGTATTCCCAGCACGATGGGAGAAACCCGCATAGAGCGATAGCCTCTTTGCCAGGGCATCCCCTCTGGGAAAGCACAGCATTCTTTGGGATCAGAGTCAGGTCTGTGGGATGCTGCCTGCTGCTTGCGGGAGCTAGTATCCACAGCACGGTGTGATAAACCCGCATGGAGCGAAATCCTCTTGGCCTGGGCATCCCCTCTGCCTGAGAGAGAAGCGCGGTGGCGCCTGTGGAAAGAGCCTTAAGGGACACGTCTGTCACTGCAGAGCGACGTAAGAGTGGCTGATAAGGAGACACGAGGGGAAAATTAGGGCAGGGGAAAGGGATCCACTCTGAGGAAGGAGTCTGGGCAAAAAGCCTTTGGGCTCAAGGAGACAGCAGCTCCTTGTCCACCTGTCCGTGGTGGGGACATGGGCTTGCCACCAAGCCCTACCTTGAACTCGAGAAACAACTCCCAGAAAGAACTGGCCATCAGATGCCGTCTCCTACCAGGATGTCGAAGCTTGCTGGCGGCACGGGGTTTAATGTGAAAGAGTGGGGATAGTAACCCAAAGCTCCCTATTCAGTGCAAAGAGCAGTGTGCAGGGATCCTGTCACATTCCTTTCCTGTGGGAAAAGCACTGGCCTAGTCTGCGAGTCCTACTGAGCGCCAGAATAAAAGGCCAAGCGATGCCTACACGGGCGATGGTAGTGTGCATAGAGTGCCATCCTAGGCTACGCACCTTACTGCACGGTTGTGGCTTGTCTGCTTAGTTCGTACCGGCAGGGTGAACTCAGGACCCGAACATGGAGCCCGTGAAAGTGAGGCCCAAGAGGCACCAGCTCTCCCGCAGCTCTTCTTCCCTGACGCGACTGAAGCCGTGCGAGGAAGCAGCGGCGAAGTGCTGTTCGCTCCAAGCCAAAGCCTCTGCGAAAGCACAGCATTCGCTGAGAAGTGTTCTGGCGGCTGCTGCTGCTTGGCTGAGCCCAGTCTCGCAGTGGGAGAAACCCGCTTACAGCGAAAGCCTCTTTGCCTGGGCATCTCCCCTGGGAAAGCACAGCTATCCTTGGGAAATCAGAGTTGGCTTTGGGGATGGTGCTGCTGCTTGCCTGAGATAGTCTCCGCAGCACGGTGGAAGATACCCGCATGGAGCGAAATACTCTTTGTCCTAGCATCCCTTCTGCCTGGGAGAGAAGAGTGGTAGCACTAGTCTGTCACAAAGCTCCCCAGGAGCAAATGTGGGGAAGGCGCAGCACGCCGCCCCCGGGGAAGAGAAGGAGCCCTTGGCCTTGGGGTCGGGAAACCTCGGGAAGCAGGATAGACTGCTGTACACGAACAGCAGGCCAGTGGCAAAACAAGTGTCACCGGCTCCCTGTGCGGAGAGATGGAAGCCGGTCTGCTAAGGAGACATGAGGGGACGATTAGGGCAGGCGTGCGTGCTCCACTCTGAGGAAGGAGTTTGGGCAGAAGGCCGGCCGGTCCTGTGCCTCTGGTCCCAAGGAGAGAGCATCACCTTGGACACCTGTCCCAAGGGCAGACTGGTTTCCCCCATGTGCCATACCTGGAACTCGCAGAAACAACCCCATGGAGAAACGGGCAGTCAGATGACGTCTTCCACCAAGATGTGGCAGCGTTGTGGGTGGCAGGGGTGTGCCGGGGAAGGAGTGGAGACAGTCCCCCACAGTTCCCCATCCCAGTGCACGGGCCGTGTGCACAGATCCTGCGTCTCCTCTCTCCTGTAGTGAAGGCACCGGCCTAGACCCCGAATCTGCCTGAGCGCCTGAGCAAAAGACAAAGCCTTACCTAGGCCAGGAGATGGTAATAGGCATAGAGGGCCATGCTAGGCCACGCACGCTGCTGCAGGGTTGTGACTGTGTCTTCTTAGTTCGGCTTAGCAAGGTGAACCCGGTCGCGTACTTGGAGCCCGGGAAAGCAAGGCCTAAGAGGCACCAGCCCTCCCGCGGCTCTTCTTCCGTGCCGTACAGAGCCAATGACCAAAGCCTTGCTGAGGAAGCAGCAGCGAAGTGCGGTTTGCGCCAAGCTGAAAACCTCAGCGAGATCATAGGAGTCGCTGGGAAAACAGAGTCGGTTCTGTGGTCTGCTTTTGTTGCTTGCCTTGGCCTAGTATTCCCAGCACGATGGGAGAAACCCGCATAGAGCGAAAGCCTCTTTACCTGGTCATCCCCTCTGGGAAAGCACAGCATTCTTTGGTAAATCAGAGTCGGGTCTGTGCTTGCCGGAGCTAGTCTCCACAGCACGGTGTGATAAACCCGCATGGAGCGAAATCCTCTTGGCCTGGGCATCCCCTCTGCCTGAGAGTGAAGCGCGGTGGCGCCTGTGGAAAGAGCCTTAAGGGACACGTCTGTCACTGCAGAGTGTCGGAAGCCTGGCTGCTAAGGAGACACGAGGGGAAGATTAGGGCAGGGGAAAGGGCTCCACTCTGAGGAATGAGTCTGAGCAGAAAGCCTTTGGGCTCAAGGAGACAGCAGCTCCTTGGCCACCTGTCCGTGATGGAGACATGGGCTTGCCACCAGGAACCTACCCTGAACTCGAGAAACAACTCCCAGAAAGAACTGGCAATCAGATGCCGTCTTTCACCAGGACGTGGAAGCTTGGAGGAGGCACGGGGTTTAAGGGGAAGGAGAGGGGACAGTCCCTCAAAGCTCCCTGTTCAGTGCACAGGGCAGTGTGCAGGGATCCTGTCACCTTCCTTTCCAGTGGGGAAAGCGCTGGCCTAGTCCGCGAGTCCTCCTGAGCGCCTGAGTAAAAGGCCAAGCGATGCCTACACCGAGAGATGGTAGTGTGCATAGAGTGCCAATCTAGGCTACGCACGCTACTGCACGGTGGTGGCTGTGTCTGCTTAGTTCGGCCTGGCAGGGTGAACCCAGGACGCGAACATGGAGCCCGGGAAAGCAAGGCCCAAGAGGCACCAGCTCTCCCGCAGCTCTTCTTCCCTGACGCGACTGAAGCCTTGCTGAGGAAGCAGCGGCGAAGTGCTGTTCGCTCCAAGCCAAAGCCTCTGCGAAAGCACAGCATTTGCTGAGAAGTGTTTTGCGGGCTGCTGCTGCTTGCCTGAGCCCAGTCTCGCCGTGGGAGAAACGCGCATACAGCGAAAGCCTCTTTGACTGGGCATCTCCCCTGGGAAAGCACAGATTCGTTGGGAAATCAGAGTTGGGTTTGGGGATGCTGCTGCTGCTTGCCTGAGCTAGTCTCCGCAGCACGGTGGAAGATACCCGCATGGAGCGTAATACTCTTTGCCCTAGCATCCCTTCTGCCTGAGAGAGAAGAGTGGTAGCACTCGTCTGTCACAGCGCTCCTCAGGAGCAAGTGTGGGGAACGAACAGCACGCCACCCCCAGGGAATAGAAGGAGCCCTTGGTCTTGGGGTCGGGAAACGCTCGGGAAGCCGAATGGCCTGCTGTGCACGAACAGCAGGCCAGTGGCAAGACAAGTGTCACCTGCTCTCTGTGCGGAGAGATGGAAGCCTGTCTGCTAAGGAGACATGAGGGGACGACTAGGGCAGAGGCGCGTGCTCCACTCTGAGGAAGGAGTCTGGGCAGAAGGCAGGCCTGTCCTGTGCCTCTGGTCCCAAGGAGACAGCATCTCCTTGGCCACCTGTCCCAAGGGCCGACGGGCTTGCCCCCAGGTGCCATACCCGGAACTCGCAGAAAAAACCCCATGGAGAAACGGGCAGTCAGATGCTGTCTTCCACCAAGATGTGGCAGCTATGTGGGTGGCAGGGGGTGTGCCGGGGAAGGAGTGGAGACATTCCCCCACATTTCCCGATCGCAGTGCATGGGCCCTGTGCACAGATCCTGTCGCCTCCTCCCTCCCGTAGTGAAGTCACTGGCTTAGACGCCGAGTCTGCCTGAGCGCCTGAGCAAAAGGCAAAGCCTTACCTAGGCCAGGAGAAGGTAATAGGCATAGAGTGCCATGCTAGGCCGCGCACGCTGCTGCAGGGTTGTGACTGTGTCTGCTTAGTTCGGCTTAGCAAGGTGAACCCCGGGCGCGAACTTGAAGCCCGGGAAAGCAAGGCCCAAGAGGCACCAGCTCTCTCGCGGCTCTTCTTCCCTGCCTCGACAGAGCCAATGACCAAAGCCTTGCTGAGGAAGCAGCAGCGAAGTGCTGTTTGCGCCAAGCTGAAAACCTCTGCGCAAGAATAGGAGTCGCTGGGAAAACAGAGTCGGTTTTGTGGGCTGTTATTGTTGCTTGCCTTAGCCTAGTATTCCCAGCACGATGGGAGAAACCCGCATAGAGCGATAGCCTCTTTGCCAGGGCATCCCCTCTGGGAAAGCACAGCATTATTTGGGATCAGAGTCAGGTCTGTGGGATGCTGCCTGCTGCTTGCGGGAGCTAGTATCCACAGCACGGTGTGATAAACCCGCATGGAGCGAAATCCTCTTGGCCTGGGCATCCCCTCTGCCTGAGAGAGAAGCGCGGTGGCGCCTGTGGAAAGAGCCTTAACGGACACGTCTGTCACTGCAGAGCGACGGAAGCCTGGCTGCTAGGGAGACACGAGGGGAAAATTAGGGCAGGGGAAAGGGATCCACTCTGAGGAAGGAGTCTGGGCAAAAAGCCTTTGGGCTCAAGGAGACAGCAGCTCCTTGTCCACCTGTCCGTGGTGGGGACATGGGCTTGCAACCACGCCCTACCCTGAACTCGAGAAACAACTCCCAGAAAGAACTGGCCATCAGATGCCGTCTCCTACCAGGATGTCGAAGCTTGCTGGCGGTACGGGGTTTAATGTGAAAGAGTGGGGAAAGTAACCCAAAGCTCCCTATTCAGTGCAAAGAGCAGTGTGCACGGATCCTGTCACATTCCTTTCCTGTGGGAAAAGCACTGGCCTAGTCTGCGAGTCCTACTGAGCGCCAGAATAAAAGGCCAAGCGATGCCTACACGGGCGATGGTAGTGTGCATAGAGTGCCATCCTAGGCTACGCACGCTACTGCACGGTTGTGGCTTGTCTGCTTAGTTCGTACCGGCAGGGTGAACTCAGGACCCGAACATGGAGCCCGTGAAAGTGAGGCCCAAGAGGCACCAGCTCTCCCGCAGCTCTTCTTCCCTGATGCGACTGAAGCCGTGCGAGGAAGCAGCGGCGAAGTGCTGTTCGCTCCAAGCCAAAGCCTCTGCGAAAGCACAGCATTCGCTGAGAAGTGTTCTGTCGGCTGCTGCTGCTTGCCTGAGCCCAGTCTCGCGGTGGGAGAAACCCGCATACAGCGAAAGCCTCTTTGCCTGGGCATCTCCCCTGGGAAAGCACAGCTTTCCTTGGGAAATCAGAGTTGGGTTTGGGGATGCTGCTGCTGCTTGCCTGAGATAGTCTCCGCAGCACGGTGGAAGATACCCGCATGGAGCGAAATACTCTTTGTCCTAGCATCCCTTCTGCCTGGGAGAGAAGAGTGGTAGCACTAGTCTGTCACAAAGCTCCCCAGGAGCAAATGTGGGGAAGGCGCAGCACGCCGCCCCCGGGGAAGAGAAGGAGCCCCTGGCCTTGGGGTCGGGAAACCTCGGGAAGCAGGATAGACTGCTGTACACGAACAGCAGGCCAGTGGCAAGACAAGTGTCACCGGCTCCCTGTGCGGAGAGATGGAAGCCTGTCTGCTAAGGAGACATGAGGGGACGACTAGGGCAGGCGAGCGTGCTCCACTCTGAGGAAGGAGTTTGGGCAGAAGGCCGGCCGGTCCTGTGCCTCTGGTCCCAAGGAGAGAGCATCACCTTGGACACCTGTCCCAAGGGCAGACTGGTTTCCCCCATGTGCCATACCTGGAACTCGCAGAAACAACCCCATGGAGAAACGGGCAGTCAGATGACGTCTTCCACCAAGATGTGGCAGCGTTTAGGTGGCAGGGGTGTGCCGGGGAAGGAGTGGAGACAGTCCCCCACAGTTCCCCATCCCAGTGCACGGGCCGTGTGCACAGATGCTGCGCCTCCTCTCTCCTGTAGTGAAGGCACCGGCCTAGACCCCGAATCTGCCTGAGCGCCTGAGCAAAACACAAAGCCTTACCTTGGCCAGGAGATGATAATAGGCATAGAGGGCCATGCTAGGCCACGCACGCTGCTGCAGGGTTGTGACTGTGTCTTCTTAGTTCGGCTTAGCAAGGTGAACCCGGTCGCGTACTTGGAGCCCGGGAAAGCAAGGCCTAAGAGGCACCAGCCCTCCCGCGGCTCTTCTTCCGTGCCGCTACAGAGCCAATGACCAAAGCCTTGCTGAGGAAGCAACAGCGAAGTGCGGTTTGCGCCAAGCTGAAAACCTCTGCGAGAGCATAGGAGTCGCTGGGAAAACAGAGTCGGTTCTGTGGTCTGCTTTTGTTGCTTGCCTTAGCCTAGTATTCCCAGCACGATGGGAGAAACCCGCATAGAGCGAAAGCCTCTTTACCGGGTCATCCCCTCTGGGAAAGCACAGCATTCTTTGGGAAATCAGAGTCGGGTCTGTGGGAGGCCGCCTGGTGCTTGCCGGAGCTAGTCTCCACAGCACGGTGTGATAAACCCGCATGGAGCGAAATCCTCTTGGCCTGGGAATCCCCTCTGCCTGAGAGAGAAGCGCGGTGGCGCCTGTGGAAAGAGCCTTAAGGGACACGTCTGTCACTGCAGAGCGACGGAAGCCTGGCTGCTAAGGAGACACGAGGGGAAGATTAGGGCAGGGGAAAGGGCTCCACTCTGAGGAATGAGTCTGAGCAGAAAGCCTTTGGGCTCAAGGAGACAGCAGCTCCTTGGCCACCTGTCCGTGATGGAGACATGGGCTTGCCACCAGGAACCTACCCTGAACTCGAGAAACAACTCCCAGAAAGAAGTGGCCATCAGATGCCGTCCTTCACCAGGACGTGGAAGCTTGGAGGAGGCACGGGGTTTAAGGGGAAGGAGAGGGGACAGTCCCTCAAAGCTCCCTGTTCAGTGCACAGGGCAGTGTGCAGGGATCCTGTCACCTTCCTTTCCAGTGGGGAAAGCGCTGGCCTAGTCCGCGAGTCCTCCTGAGCGCCTGAGTAAAAGGCCAAGCGATGCCTACACCGAGAGATGGTAGTGTGCATAGAGTGCCAATCTAGGCTACGCACGCTACTGCACGGTGGTGGCTGTGTCTGCTTAGTTCGGCCTGGCAGGGTGAACCCAGGACGCGAACATGGAGCCCGGGAAAGCAAGGCCCAAGAGGCACCAGCTCTCCCGCAGCTCTTCTTCCCTGACGCGACTGAAGCCTTGCTGAGGAAGCAGCAGCGAAGTGCTGTTCGCTCCAAGCCAAAGCCTCTGCGAAAGCACAGCATTTGCTGAGAAGTGTTTTGCGGGCTGCTGCTGCTTGCCTGAGCCCAGTCTCGCCGTGGGAGAAACGCGCATACAGCGAAAGCCTCTTTGACTCGGCATCTCCCCTGGGAAAGCACAGCATTCGTTGGGAAATCAGAGTTGGGTTTGGGGATGCTGCTGCTGCTTGCCTGAGCTAGTCTCCGCAGCACGGTGGAAGATACCCGCATGGAGCGTAATACTCTTTGCCCCAGCATCCCTTCTGCCTGAGAGAGAAGAGTGGTAGCACTCGTCTGTCACAACGCTCCTCAGGAGCAAGTGTGGGGAACGAACAGCACGCCACCCCCAGGGAATAGAAGGAGCCCTTGGTCTTGGGGTCGGGAAACGCTCGGGAAGCCGAATGGCCTGCTGTGCACCAACAGCAGGCCAGTGGCAAGACAAGTGTCACCTGCTCTCTGTGCGGAGAGATGGAAGCCTGTCTGCTAAGGAGACATGAGGGGACGACTAGGGCAGAGGCGCGTGCTCCACTCTGAGGAAGGAGTCTGGGCAGAAGGCAGGCCTGTCCTGTGCCTCTGGTCCCAAGGAGACAGCATCTCCTTGGCCACCTGTCCCAAGGGCCGACGGGGTTGCCCCCAGGTGCCATACCCGGAACTCGCAGAAAAAACCCCATGGAGAAACGGGCAGTCAGATGCTGTCTTCCACCAAGATGTGGCAGCTATGTGGGTGGCAGGGGGTGTGCCGGGGAAGGAGTGGAGACATTCCCCCACATTTCCCGATCGCAGTGCATGGGCCCTGTGCACAGATCCTGTCGCCTCCTCCCTCCCGTAGTGAAGTCACTGGCTTAGACGCCGAGTCTGCCTGAGCGCCTGAGCAAAAGGCAAAGCCTTACCTAGGCCAGGAGAAGGTAATAGGCATAGAGTGCCATGCTAGGCCGCGCACGCTGCTGCAGGGTTGTGACTGTGTCTGCTTAGTTCGGCTTAGCAAGGTGAACCCCGGGCGCGAACTTGAAGCCCGGGAAAGCAAGGCCCAAGAGGCACCAGCTCTCTCGCGGCTCTTCTTCCCTGCCGCGACAGAGCCAATGACCAAAGCCTTGCTGAGGAAGCAGCAGCGAAGTGCTGTTTGCGCCAAGCTGAAAACCTCTGCGCAAGAATAGGAGTCGCTGGGAAAACAGAGTCGGTTTTGTGGGCTGCTATTGTTGCTTGCCTTAGCCTAGTATTCCCAGCACGATGGGAGAAACCCGCATAGAGCGATAGCCTCTTTGCCAGGGCATCCCCTCTGGGAAAGCACAGCATTATTTGGGATCAGAGTCAGGTCTGTGGGATGCTGCCTGCTGCTTGCGGGAGCTAGTATCCACAGCACGGTGTGATAAACCCGCATGGAGCGAAATCCTCTTGGCCTGGGCATCCCCTCTGCCTGAGAGAGAAGCGCGGTGGCGCCTGTGGAAAGAGCCTTAAGGGACACGTCTGTCACTGCAGAGCGACGGAAGCCTGGCTGCTAAGGAGACACGAGGGGAAAATTAGGGCAGGGGAAAGCGATCCACTCTGAGGAAGGAGTCTGGGCAAAAAGCCTTTGGGCTCAAGGCGACAGCAGCTCCTTGGCCACCTGTCCGTGGTGGGGACATGGGCTTGCAACCACGCCCTACCCTGAACTCGAGAAACAACTCCCAGAAAGAACTGGCCATCAGATGCCGTCTCCTACCAGGATGTCGAAGCTTGCTGGCGGTACGGGGTTTAATGTGAAAGAGTGGGGAAAGTAACCCAAAGCTCCCTATTCAGTGCAAAGAGCAGTGTGCAGGGATCCTGTCACATTCCTTTCCTGTGGGTAAAGCACTGGCCTAGTCTGCGTGTCCTACTGAGCGCCAGAATAAAAGGCCAAGCGATGCCTACACGGGCGATGGTAGTGTGCATAGAGTGCCATCCTAGGCTACGCACGCTACTGCACGGTTGTGGCTTGTCTGCTTAGTTCGTACCGGCAGGGTGAACTCAGGACCCGAACATGGAGCCCGTGAAAGTGAGGCCCAAGAGGCACCAGCTCTCCCGCAGCTCTTCTTCCCTGACGCGACTGAAGCCGTGCGAGGAAGCAGCGGCGAAGTGCTGTTCGCTCCAAGCCAAAGCCTCTGCGAAAGCACAGCATTCGCTGAGAAGTGTTCTGGCGGCTGCTGCTGCTTGCCTGAGCCCAGTCTCGCGGTGGGAGAAACCCGCATACAGCGAAAGCCTCTTTGCCTGGGCATCTCCCCTGGGAAAGCACAGCTTTCCTTGGGAAATCAGAGTTGGGTTTGGGGATGCTGCTGCTGCTTGCCTGAGATAGTCTCCGCAGCACGGTGGAAGATACCCGCATGGAGCGAAATACTCTTTGTCCTAGCATCCCTTCTGCCTGGGAGAGAAGAGTGGTAGCACTAGTCTGTCACAAAGCTCCCCAGGAGCAAATGTGGGGAAGGCGCAGCACGCCGCCCCCGGGGAAGAGAAGGAGCCCTTGGCCTTGGGGTCGGGAAACCTCGGGAAGCAGGATAGACTGCTGTACACGAACAGCAGGCCAGTGGCAAGACAAGTGTCACCGGCTCCCTGTGCGGAGAGATGGAAGCCTGTCTGCTAAGGAGACATGAGGGGACGACTAGGGCAGGCGTGCGTGCTCCACTCTGAGGAAGGAGTTTGGGCAGAAGGCCGGCCGGTCCTGTGCCTCTGGTCCCAAGGAGAGAGCATCACCTTGGACACCTGTCCCAAGGGCAGACTGGTTTCCCCCATGTGCCATACCTGGAACTCGCAGAAACAACCCCATGGAGAAACGGGCAGTCAGATGACGTCTTCCACCAAGATGTGGCAGCGTTGTGGGTGGCAGGGGTGTGCCGGGGAAGGAGTGGAGACAGTCCCCCACAGTTCCCCATCCCAGTGCACGGGCCGTGTGCACAGATCCTGCGCCTCCTCTCTCCTGTAGTGAAGGCACCGGCCTAGACCCCGAATCTGCCTGAGCGCCTGAGCAAAACACAAAGCCTTACCTAGGCCAGGAGATGGTAATAGGCATAGAGGGCCATGCTAGGCCACGCACGCTGCTGCAGGGTTGTGACTGTGTCTTCTTAGTTCGGCTTAGCAAGGTGAACCCGGTCGCGTACTTGGAGCCCGGGAAAGCAAGGCCTAAGAGGCACCAGCCCTCCCGCGGCTCTTCTTCCGTGCCGCTACAGAGCCAATGACCAAAGCCTTGCTGAGGAAGCAACAGCGAAGTGCGGTTTGCGCCAAGCTGAAAACCTCTGCGAGAGCATAGGAGTCGCTGGGAAAACAGAGTCGGTTCTGTGGTCTGCTTTTGTTGCTTGCCTTAGCCTAGTATTCCCAGCACGATGGGAGAAACCCGCATAGAGCGAAAGCCTCTTTACCGGGTCATCCCCTCTGGGAAAGCACAGCATTCTTTGGGAAATCAGAGTCGGGTCTGTGGGAGGCCGCCTGGTGCTTGCCGGAGCTAGTCTCCACAGCACGGTGTGATAAACCCGCATGGAGCGAAATCCTCTTGGCCTGGGCATCCCCTCTGCCTGAGAGAGAAGCGCGGTGGCGCCTGTGGAAAGAGCCTTAAGGGACACGTCTGTCACTGCAGAGCGACGGAAGCCTGGCTGCTAAGGAGACAAGAGGGGAAGATTAGGGCAGGGGAAAGGGCTCCACTCTGAGGAATGAGTCTGAGCAGAAAGCCTTTGGGCTCAAGGAGACAGCAGCTCCTTGACATCTATCCGTAATGGAGACATGGGCTTGCCACCAGGAACCTACCCTGAACTCGAGAAACAACTCCCAGAAAGAACTGGCCATCAGATGCCGTCTTTCACCAGGACGTGGAAGCTTGGAGGAGGCACGGGGTTTAAGGGGAAGGAGAGGGGACAGTCCCTCAAAGCTCCCTGTTCAGTGCACAGGGCAGTGTGCAGGGATCCTGTCACCTTCCTTTCCAGTGGGGAAAGCGCTGGCCTAGTCCGCGAGTCCTCCTGAGCGCCTGAGTAAAAGGCCAAGCGATGCCTACACCGAGAGATGGTAGTGTGCATAGAGTGCCAATCTAGGCTACGCACGCTACTGCACGGTGGTGGCTGTGTCTGCTTAGTTCGGCCTGGCAGGGTGAACCCAGGACGCGAACATGGAGCCCGGGAAAGCAAGGCCCAAGAGGCACCAGCTCTCCCGCAGCTCTTCTTCCCTGACGCGACTGAAGCCTTGCTGAGGAAGCAGCGGCGAAGTGCTGTTCGCTCCAAGCCAAAGCCTCTGCGAAAGCACAGCATTTGCTGAGAAGTGTTTTGCGGGCTGCTGCTGCTTGCCTGAGCCCAGTCTCGCCGTGGGAGAAACGCGCATACAGCGAAAGCCTCTTTGACTCGGCATCTCCCCTGGGAAAGCACAGCATTCGTTGGGAAATCAGAGTTGGGTTTGGGGATGCTGCTGCTGCTTGCCTGAGCTAGTCTCCGCAGCACGGTGGAAGATACCCGCATGGAGCGTAATACTCTTTGCCCCAGCATCCCTTCTGCCTGAGAGAGAAGAGTGGTAGCACTCGTCTGTCACAACGCTCCTCAGGAGCAAGTGTGGGGAACGAACAGCACGCCACCCCCAGGGAATAGAAGGAGCCCTTGGTCTTGGGGTCGGGAAACGCTCGGGAAGCCGAATGGCCTGCTGTGCACCAACAGCAGGCCAGTGGCAAGACAAGTGTCACCTGCTCTCTGTGCGGAGAGATGGAAGCCTGTCTGCTAAGGAGACATGAGGGGACGACTAGGGCAGAGGCGCGTGCTCCACTCTGAGGAAGGAGTCTGGGCAGAAGGCAGGCCTGTCCTGTGCCTCTGGTCCCAAGGAGACAGCATCTCCTTGGCCACCTGTCCCAAGGGCCGACGGGGTTGCCCCCAGGTGCCATACCCGGAACTCGCAGAAAAAACCCCATGGAGAAACGGGCAGTCAGATGCTGTCTTCCACCAAGATGTGGCAGCTATGTGGGTGGCAGGGGGTGTGCCGGGGAAGGAGTGGAGACATTCCCCCACATTTCCCGATCGCAGTGCATGGGCCCTGTGCACAGATCCTGTCGCCTCCTCCCTCCCGTAGTGAAGTCACTGGCTTAGACGCCGAGTCTGCCTGAGCGCCTGAGCAAAAGGCAAAGCCTTACCTAGGCCAGGAGAAGGTAATAGGCATAGAGTGCCATGCTAGGCCGCGCACGCTGCTGCAGGGTTGTGACTGTGTCTGCTTAGTTCGGCTTAGCAAGGTGAACCCCGGGCGCGAACTTGAAGCCCGGGAAAGCAAGGCCCAAGAGGCACCAGCTCTCTCGCGGCTCTTCTTCCCTGCCGCGACAGAGCCAATGACCAAAGCCTTGCTGAGGAAGCAGCAGCGAAGTGCTGTTTGCGCCAAGCTGAAAACCTCTGCGCAAGAATAGGAGTCGCTGGGAAAACAGAGTCGGTTTTGTGGGCTGCTATTGTTGCTTGCCTTAGCCTAGTATTCCCAGCACGATGGGAGAAACCCGCATAGAGCGATAGCCTCTTTGCCAGGGCATCCCCTCTGGGAAAGCACAGCATTCTTTGGGATCAGAGTCAGGTCTGTGGGATGCTGCCTGCTGCTTGCGGGAGCTAGTATCCACAGCACGGTGTGATAAACCCGCATGGAGCGAAATCCTCTTGGCCTGGGCATCCCCTCTGCCTGAGAGAGAAGCGCGGTGGCGCCTGTGGAAAGAGCCTTAAGGGACACGTCTGTCACTGCAGAGCGACGGAAGCCTGGCTGCTAAGGAGACACGAGGGGAAAATTAGGGCAGGGGAAAGCGATCCACTCTGAGGAAGGAGTCTGGGCAAAAAGCCTTTGGGCTCAAGGCGACAGCAGCTCCTTGGCCACCTGTCCGTGGTGGGGACATGGGCTTGCAACCACGCCCTACCCTGAACTCGAGAAACAACTCCCAGAAAGAACTGGCCATCAGATGCCGTCTCCTACCAGGATGTCGAAGCTTGCTGGCGGTACGGGGTTTAATGTGAAAGAGTGGGGAAAGTAACCCAAAGCTCCCTATTCAGTGCAAAGAGCAGTGTGCAGGGATCCTGTCACATTCCTTTCCTGTGGGTAAAGCACTGGCCTAGTCTGCGTGTCCTACTGAGCGCCAGAATAAAAGGCCAAGCGATGCCTACACGGGCGATGGTAGTGTGCATAGAGTGCCATCCTAGGCTACGCACGCTACTGCACGGTTGTGGCTTGTCTGCTTAGTTCGTACCGGCAGGGTGAACTCAGGACCCGAACATGGAGCCCGTGAAAGTGAGGCCCAAGAGGCACCAGCTCTCCCGCAGCTCTTCTTCCCTGACGCGACTGAAGCCGTGCGAGGAAGCAGCGGCGAAGTGCTGTTCGCTCCAAGCCAAAGCCTCTGCGAAAGCACAGCATTCGCTGAGAAGTGTTCTGGCGGCTGCTGCTGCTTGCCTGAGCCCAGTCTCGCGGTGGGAGAAACCCGCATACAGCGAAAGCCTCTTTGCCTGGGCATCTCCCCTGGGAAAGCACAGCTTTCCTTGGGAAATCAGAGTTGGGTTTGGGGATGCTGCTGCTGCTTGCCTGAGATAGTCTCCGCAGCACGGTGGAAGATACCCGCATGGAGCGAAATACTCTTTGTCCTAGCATCCCTTCTGCCTGGGAGAGAAGAGTGGTAGCACTAGTCTGTCACAAAGCTCCCCAGGAGCAAATGTGGGGAAGGCGCAGCACGCCGCCCCCGGGGAAGAGAAGGAGCCCTTGGCCTTGGGGTCGGGAAACCTCGGGAAGCAGGATAGACTGCTGTACACGAACAGCAGGCCAGTGGCAAGACAAGTGTCACCGGCTCCCTGTGCGGAGAGATGGAAGCCTGTCTGCTAAGGAGACATGAGGGGACGACTAGGGCAGGCGTGCGTGCTCCACTCTGAGGAAGGAGTTTGGGCAGAAGGCCGGCCGGTCCTGTGCCTCTGGTCCCAAGGAGAGAGCATCACCTTGGACACCTGTCCCAAGGGCAGACTGGTTTCCCCCATGTGCCATACCTGGAACTCGCAGAAACAACCCCATGGAGAAACGGGCAGTCAGATGACGTCTTCCACCAAGATGTGGCAGCGTTGTGGGTGGCAGGGGTGTGCCGGGGAAGGAGTGGAGACAGTCCCCCACAGTTCCCCATCCCAGTGCACGGGCCGTGTGCACAGATCCTGCGCCTCCTCTCTCCTGTAGTGAAGGCACCGGCCTAGACCCCGAATCTGCCTGAGCGCCTGAGCAAAACACAAAGCCTTACCTTGGCCAGGAGATGATAATAGGCATAGAGGGCCATGCTAGGCCACGCACGCTGCTGCAGGGTTGTGACTGTGTCTTCTTAGTTCGGCTTAGCAAGGTGAACCCGGTCGCGTACTTGGAGCCCGGGAAAGCAAGGCCTAAGAGGCACCAGCCCTCCCGCGGCTCTTCTTCCGTGCCGCTACAGAGCCAATGACCAAAGCCTTGCTGAGGAAGCAACAGCGAAGTGCGGTTTGCGCCAAGCTGAAAACCTCTGCGAGAGCATAGGAGTCGCTGGGAAAACAGAGTCGGTTCTGTGGTCTGCTTTTGTTGCTTGCCTTAGCCTAGTATTCCCAGCACGATGGGAGAAACCCGCATAGAGCGAAAGCCTCTTTACCGGGTCATCCCCTCTGGGAAAGCACAGCATTCTTTGGGAAATCAGAGTCGGGTCTGTGGGAGGCCGCCTGGTGCTTGCCGGAGCTAGTCTCCACAGCACGGTGTGATAAACCCGCATGGAGCGAAATCCTCTTGGCCTGGGAATCCCCTCTGCCTGAGAGAGAAGCGCGGTGGCGCCTGTGGAAAGAGCCTTAAGGGACACGTCTGTCACTGCAGAGCGACGGAAGCCTGGCTGCTAAGGAGACACGAGGGGAAGATTAGGGCAGGGGAAAGGGCTCCACTCTGAGGAATGAGTCTGAGCAGAAAGCCTTTGGGCTCAAGGAGACAGCAGCTCCTTGGCCACCTGTCCGTGATGGAGACATGGGCTTGCCACCAGGAACCTACCCTGAACTCGAGAAACAACTCCCAGAAAGAAGTGGCCATCAGATGCCGTCCTTCACCAGGACGTGGAAGCTTGGAGGAGGCACGGGGTTTAAGGGGAAGGAGAGGGGACAGTCCCTCAAAGCTCCCTGTTCAGTGCACAGGGCAGTGTGCAGGGATCCTGTCACCTTCCTTTCCAGTGGGGAAAGCGCTGGCCTAGTCCGCGAGTCCTCCTGAGCGCCTGAGTAAAAGGCCAAGCGATGCCTACACCGAGAGATGGTAGTGTGCATAGAGTGCCAATCTAGGCTACGCACGCTACTGCACGGTGGTGGCTGTGTCTGCTTAGTTCGGCCTGGCAGGGTGAACCCAGGACGCGAACATGGAGCCCGGGAAAGCAAGGCCCAAGAGGCACCAGCTCTCCCGCAGCTCTTCTTCCCTGACGCGACTGAAGCCTTGCTGAGGAAGCAGCAGCGAAGTGCTGTTCGCTCCAAGCCAAAGCCTCTGCGAAAGCACAGCATTTGCTGAGAAGTGTTTTGCGGGCTGCTGCTGCTTGCCTGAGCCCAGTCTCGCCGTGGGAGAAACGCGCATACAGCGAAAGCCTCTTTGACTCGGCATCTCCCCTGGGAAAGCACAGCATTCGTTGGGAAATCAGAGTTGGGTTTGGGGATGCTGCTGCTGCTTGCCTGAGCTAGTCTCCGCAGCACGGTGGAAGATACCCGCATGGAGCGTAATACTCTTTGCCCCAGCATCCCTTCTGCCTGAGAGAGAAGAGTGGTAGCACTCGTCTGTCACAACGCTCCTCAGGAGCAAGTGTGGGGAACGAACAGCACGCCACCCCCAGGGAATAGAAGGAGCCCTTGGTCTTGGGGTCGGGAAACGCTCGGGAAGCCGAATGGCCTGCTGTGCACCAACAGCAGGCCAGTGGCAAGACAAGTGTCACCTGCTCTCTGTGCGGAGAGATGGAAGCCTGTCTGCTAAGGAGACATGAGGGGACGACTAGGGCAGAGGCGCGTGCTCCACTCTGAGGAAGGAGTCTGGGCAGAAGGCAGGCCTGTCCTGTGCCTCTGGTCCCAAGGAGACAGCATCTCCTTGGCCACCTGTCCCAAGGGCCGACGGGGTTGCCCCCAGGTGCCATACCCGGAACTCGCAGAAAAAACCCCATGGAGAAACGGGCAGTCAGATGCTGTCTTCCACCAAGATGTGGCAGCTATGTGGGTGGCAGGGGGTGTGCCGGGGAAGGAGTGGAGACATTCCCCCACATTTCCCGATCGCAGTGCATGGGCCCTGTGCACAGATCCTGTCGCCTCCTCCCTCCCGTAGTGAAGTCACTGGCTTAGACGCCGAGTCTGCCTGAGCGCCTGAGCAAAAGGCAAAGCCTTACCTAGGCCAGGAGAAGGTAATAGGCATAGAGTGCCATGCTAGGCCGCGCACGCTGCTGCAGGGTTGTGACTGTGTCTGCTTAGTTCGGCTTAGCAAGGTGAACCCCGGGCGCGAACTTGAAGCCCGGGAAAGCAAGGCCCAAGAGGCACCAGCTCTCTCGCGGCTCTTCTTCCCTGCCGCGACAGAGCCAATGACCAAAGCCTTGCTGAGGAAGCAGCAGCGAAGTGCTGTTTGCGCCAAGCTGAAAACCTCTGCGCAAGAATAGGAGTCGCTGGGAAAACAGAGTCGGTTTTGTGGGCTGCTATTGTTGCTTGCCTTAGCCTAGTATTCCCAGCACGATGGGAGAAACCCGCATAGAGCGATAGCCTCTTTGCCAGGGCATCCCCTCTGGGAAAGCACAGCATTATTTGGGATCAGAGTCAGGTCTGTGGGATGCTGCCTGCTGCTTGCGGGAGCTAGTATCCACAGCACGGTGTGATAAACCCGCATGGAGCGAAATCCTCTTGGCCTGGGCATCCCCTCTGCCTGAGAGAGAAGCGCGGTGGCGCCTGTGGAAAGAGCCTTAAGGGACACGTCTGTCACTGCAGAGCGACGGAAGCCTGGCTGCTAAGGAGACACGAGGGGAAAATTAGGGCAGGGGAAAGCGATCCACTCTGAGGAAGGAGTCTGGGCAAAAAGCCTTTGGGCTCAAGGCGACAGCAGCTCCTTGGCCACCTGTCCGTGGTGGGGACATGGGCTTGCAACCACGCCCTACCCTGAACTCGAGAAACAACTCCCAGAAAGAACTGGCCATCAGATGCCGTCTCCTACCAGGATGTCGAAGCTTGCTGGCGGTACGGGGTTTAATGTGAAAGAGTGGGGAAAGTAACCCAAAGCTCCCTATTCAGTGCAAAGAGCAGTGTGCAGGGATCCTGTCACATTCCTTTCCTGTGGGTAAAGCACTGGCCTAGTCTGCGTGTCCTACTGAGCGCCAGAATAAAAGGCCAAGCGATGCCTACACGGGCGATGGTAGTGTGCATAGAGTGCCATCCTAGGCTACGCACGCTACTGCACGGTTGTGGCTTGTCTGCTTAGTTCGTACCGGCAGGGTGAACTCAGGACCCGAACATGGAGCCCGTGAAAGTGAGGCCCAAGAGGCACCAGCTCTCCCGCAGCTCTTCTTCCCTGACGCGACTGAAGCCGTGCGAGGAAGCAGCGGCGAAGTGCTGTTCGCTCCAAGCCAAAGCCTCTGCGAAAGCACAGCATTCGCTGAGAAGTGTTCTGGCGGCTGCTGCTGCTTGCCTGAGCCCAGTCTCGCGGTGGGAGAAACCCGCATACAGCGAAAGCCTCTTTGCCTGGGCATCTCCCCTGGGAAAGCACAGCTTTCCTTGGGAAATCAGAGTTGGGTTTGGGGATGCTGCTGCTGCTTGCCTGAGATAGTCTCCGCAGCACGGTGGAAGATACCCGCATGGAGCGAAATACTCTTTGTCCTAGCATCCCTTCTGCCTGGGAGAGAAGAGTGGTAGCACTAGTCTGTCACAAAGCTCCCCAGGAGCAAATGTGGGGAAGGCGCAGCACGCCGCCCCCGGGGAAGAGAAGGAGCCCTTGGCCTTGGGGTCGGGAAACCTCGGGAAGCAGGATAGACTGCTGTACACGAACAGCAGGCCAGTGGCAAGACAAGTGTCACCGGCTCCCTGTGCGGAGAGATGGAAGCCTGTCTGCTAAGGAGACATGAGGGGACGACTAGGGCAGGCGTGCGTGCTCCACTCTGAGGAAGGAGTTTGGGCAGAAGGCCGGCCGGTCCTGTGCCTCTGGTCCCAAGGAGAGAGCATCACCTTGGACACCTGTCCCAAGGGCAGACTGGTTTCCCCCATGTGCCATACCTGGAACTCGCAGAAACAACCCCATGGAGAAACGGGCAGTCAGATGACGTCTTCCACCAAGATGTGGCAGCGTTGTGGGTGGCAGGGGTGTGCCGGGGAAGGAGTGGAGACAGTCCCCCACAGTTCCCCATCCCAGTGCACGGGCCGTGTGCACAGATCCTGCGCCTCCTCTCTCCTGTAGTGAAGGCACCGGCCTAGACCCCGAATCTGCCTGAGCGCCTGAGCAAAACACAAAGCCTTACCTAGGCCAGGAGATGGTAATAGGCATAGAGGGCCATGCTAGGCCACGCACGCTGCTGCAGGGTTGTGACTGTGTCTTCTTAGTTCGGCTTAGCAAGGTGAACCCGGTCGCGTACTTGGAGCCCGGGAAAGCAAGGCCTAAGAGGCACCAGCCCTCCCGCGGCTCTTCTTCCGTGCCGCTACAGAGCCAATGACCAAAGCCTTGCTGAGGAAGCAACAGCGAAGTGCGGTTTGCGCCAAGCTGAAAACCTCTGCGAGAGCATAGGAGTCGCTGGGAAAACAGAGTCGGTTCTGTGGTCTGCTTTTGTTGCTTGCCTTAGCCTAGTATTCCCAGCACGATGGGAGAAACCCGCATAGAGCGAAAGCCTCTTTACCGGGTCATCCCCTCTGGGAAAGCACAGCATTCTTTGGGAAATCAGAGTCGGGTCTGTGGGAGGCCGCCTGGTGCTTGCCGGAGCTAGTCTCCACAGCACGGTGTGATAAACCCGCATGGAGCGAAATCCTCTTGGCCTGGGCATCCCCTCTGCCTGAGAGAGAAGCGCGGTGGCGCCTGTGGAAAGAGCCTTAAGGGACACGTCTGTCACTGCAGAGCGACGGAAGCCTGGCTGCTAAGGAGACAAGAGGGGAAGATTAGGGCAGGGGAAAGGGCTCCACTCTGAGGAATGAGTCTGAGCAGAAAGCCTTTGGGCTCAAGGAGACAGCAGCTCCTTGACATCTATCCGTAATGGAGACATGGGCTTGCCACCAGGAACCTACCCTGAACTCGAGAAACAACTCCCAGAAAGAACTGGCCATCAGATGCCGTCTTTCACCAGGACGTGGAAGCTTGGAGGAGGCACGGGGTTTAAGGGGAAGGAGAGGGGACAGTCCCTCAAAGCTCCCTGTTCAGTGCACAGGGCAGTGTGCAGGGATCCTGTCACCTTCCTTTCCAGTGGGGAAAGCGCTGGCCTAGTCCGCGAGTCCTCCTGAGCGCCTGAGTAAAAGGCCAAGCGATGCCTACACCGAGAGATGGTAGTGTGCATAGAGTGCCAATCTAGGCTACGCACGCTACTGCACGGTGGTGGCTGTGTCTGCTTAGTTCGGCCTGGCAGGGTGAACCCAGGACGCGAACATGGAGCCCGGGAAAGCAAGGCCCAAGAGGCACCAGCTCTCCCGCAGCTCTTCTTCCCTGACGCGACTGAAGCCTTGCTGAGGAAGCAGCAGCGAAGTGCTGTTCGCTCCAAGCCAAAGCCTCTGCGAAAGCACAGCATTTGCTGAGAAGTGTTTTGCGGGCTGCTGCTGCTTGCCTGAGCCCAGTCTCGCCGTGGGAGAAACGCGCATACAGCGAAAGCCTCTTTGACTCGGCATCTCCCCTGGGAAAGCACAGCATTCGTTGGGAAATCAGAGTTGGGTTTGGGGATGCTGCTGCTGCTTGCCTGAGCTAGTCTCCGCAGCACGGTGGAAGATACCCGCATGGAGCGTAATACTCTTTGCCCCAGCATCCCTTCTGCCTGAGAGAGAAGAGTGGTAGCACTCGTCTGTCACAACGCTCCTCAGGAGCAAGTGTGGGGAACGAACAGCACGCCACCCCCAGGGAATAGAAGGAGCCCTTGGTCTTGGGGTCGGGAAACGCTCGGGAAGCCGAATGGCCTGCTGTGCACCAACAGCAGGCCAGTGGCAAGACAAGTGTCACCTGCTCTCTGTGCGGAGAGATGGAAGCCTGTCTGCTAAGGAGACATGAGGGGACGACTAGGGCAGAGGCGCGTGCTCCACTCTGAGGAAGGAGTCTGGGCAGAAGGCAGGCCTGTCCTGTGCCTCTGGTCCCAAGGAGACAGCATCTCCTTGGCCACCTGTCCCAAGGGCCGACGGGCTTGCCCCCAGGTGCCATACCCGGAACTCGCAGAAAAAACCCCATGGAGAAACGGGCAGTCAGATGCTGTCTTCCACCAAGATGTGGCAGCTATGTGGGTGGCAGGGGGTGTGCCGGGGAAGGAGTGGAGACATTCCCCCACATTTCCCGATCGCAGTGCATGGGCCCTGTGCACAGATCCTGTCGCCTCCTCCCTCCCGTAGTGAAGTCACTGGCTTAGACGCCGAGTCTGCCTGAGCGACTGAGCAAAAGGCAAAGCCTTACCTAGGCCAGGAGAAGGTAATAGGCATAGAGTGCCATGCTAGGCCGCGCACGCTGCTGCAGGGTTGTGACTGTGTCTGCTTAGTTCGGCTTAGCAAGGTGAACCCCGGGCGCGAACTTGAAGCCCGGGAAAGCAAGGCCCAAGAGGCACCAGCTCTCTCGCGGCTCCTCTTCCCTGCCGCGACAGAGCCAATGACCAAAGCCTTGCTGAGGAAGCAGCAGCGAAGTGCTGTTTGCGCCAAGCTGAAAACCTCTGCGCAAGAATAGGAGTCGCTGGGAAAACAGAGTCGGTTTTGTGGGCTGCTATTGTTGCTTGCCTTAGCCTAGTATTCCCAGCACGATGGGAGAAACCCGCATAGAGCGATAGCCTCTTTGCCAGGGCATCCCCTCTGGGAAAGCACAGCATTCTTTGGGATCAGAGTCAGGTCTGTGGGATGCTGCCTGCTGCTTGCGGGAGCTAGTATCCACAGCACGGTGTGATAAACCCACATGGAGCGAAATCCTCTTGGCCTGGGCATCCCCTCTGCCTGAGAGAGAAGCGCGGTGGCGCCTGTGGAAAGAGCCTTAAGGGACACGTCTGTCACTGCAGAGCGACGGAAGCCTGGCTGCTAAGGAGACACGACGGGAAAATTAGGGCAGGGGAAAGGGATCCACTCTGAGGAAGGAGTCTGGGCAAAAAGCCTTTGGGCTCAAGGAGACAGCAGCTCCTTGTCCACCTGTCCGTGGTGGGGACATGGGCTTGCCACCACGCCCTACCCTGAACTCGAGAAACAACTCCCAGAAAGAACTGGCCATCAGATGCCGTCTCCTACCAGGATGTCGAAGCTTGCTGGCGGCACGGGGTTTAATGTGAAAGAGTGGGGATAGTAACCCAAAGCTCCCTATTCAGTGCAAAGAGCAGTGTGCAGGGATCCTGTCACATTCCTTTCCTGTGGGAAAAGCACTGGCCTAGTCTGCGAGTCCTACTGAGCGCCAGAATAAAAGGCCAAGCGATGCCTACACGGGCGATGGTAGTGTGCATAGAGTGCCATCCTAGTCTATGCACGCTACTGCACGGTTGTGGCTTGTCTGCTTAGTTCGTACCGGCAGGGTGAACTCAGGACCCGAACATGGAGCCCGTGAAAGTGAGGCCCAAGAGGCACCAGCTCTCCCGCAGCTCTTCTTCCCTGACGCGACTGAAGCCGTGCGAGGAAGCAGCGGCGAAGTGCTGTTCGCTCCAAGCCAAAGCCTCTGCGAAAGCACAGCATTCGCTGAGAAGTGTTCTGGCGGCTGCTGCTGCTTGGCTGAGCCCAGTCTCGCGGTGGGAGAAACCCGCATACAGCGAAAGCCTCTTTGCCTGGGCATCTCCCCTGGGAAAGCACAGCTTTCCTTGGGAAATCAGAGTTGGGTTTGGGGATGCTGCTGCTGCTTGCCTGAGATAGTCTCCGCAGCACGGTGGAAGATACCCACATGGAGCGAAATACTCTTTGTCCTAGCATCCCTTCTGCCTGGGAGAGAAGAGTGGTAGCACTAGTCTGTCACAAAGCTCCCCAGGAGCAAATGTGGGGAAGGCGCAGCACGCCGCCCCCGGGGAAGAGAAGGAGCCCTTGGCCTTGGGGTCGGGAAACCTCGGGAAGCAGGATAGACTGCTGTACACGAACAGCAGGCCAGTGGCAAGACAAGTGTCACCGGCTCCCTGTGCGGAGAGATGGAAGCCTGTCTGCTAAGGAGACATGAGGGGACGACTAGGGCAGGCGTGCGTGCTCCACTCTGAGGAAGGAGTTTGGGCAGAAGGCCGGCCGGTCCTGTGCCTCTGGTCCCAAGGAGAGAGCATCACCTTGGACACCTGTCCCAAGGGCAGACTGGTTTCCCCCATGTGCCATACCTGGAACTCGCAGAAACAACCCCATGGAGAAACGGGCAGTCAGATGACGTCTTCCACCAAGATGTGGCAGCGTTGTGGGTGGCAGGGGTGTGCCGGGGAAGGAGTGGAGACAGTCCCCCACAGTTCCCCATCCCAGTGCACGGGCCGTGTGCACAGATCCTGCGCCTCCTCTCTCCTGTAGTGAAGGCACCGGCCTAGACCCCGAATCTGCCTGAGCGCCTGAGCAAAACACAAAGCCTTACCTAGGCCAGGAGATGGTAATAGGCATAGAGGGCCATGCTAGGCCACGCACGCTGCTGCAGGGTTGTGACTGTGTCTTCTTAGTTCGGCTTAGCAAGGTGAACCCGGTCGCGTACTTGGAGCCCGGGAAAGCAAGGCCTAAGAGGCACCAGCCCTCCCGCGGCTCTTCTTCCGTGCCGCTACAGAGCCAATGACCAAAGCCTTGCTGAGGAAGCAACAGCGAAGTGCGGTTTGCGCCACGCTGAATACCTCTGCGAGAGCATAGGAGTCGCTGGGAAAACAGAGTCGGTTCTGTGGTCTGCTTTTGTTGCTTGCCTTAGCCTAGTATTCCCAGCACGATGGGAGAAACCCGCATAGAGCGAAAGCCTCTTTACCGGGTCATCCCCTCTGGGAAAGCACAGCATTCTTTGGGAAATCAGAGTCGGGTCTGTGGGAGGCCGCCTGGTGCTTGCCGGAGCTAGTCTCCTCAGCACGGTGTGATAAACCCGCATGGAGCGAAATCCTCTTGGCCTGGGCATCCCCTCTGCCTGAGAGAGAAGCGCGGTGGTGCCTGTGGAAAGAGCCTTAAGGGACACGTCTGTCACTGCAGAGCGACGGAAGCCTGGCTGCTAAGGAGACACGAGGGGAAGATTAGGGCAGGGGAAAGGGCTCCACTCTGAGGAATGAGTCTGAGCAGAAAGCCTTTGGGCTCAAGGAGACAGCAGCTCCTTGGCCACCTGTCCGTGATGGAGACATGGGCTTGCCACCAGGAACCTACACTGAACTCGAGAAACAACTCCCAGAAAGAACTGGCCATCAGATGCCGTCTTTCACCAGGACGTGGAAGCTTGGAAGAGGCACGGGGTTTAAGGGGAAGGAGAGGGGACAGTCCCGCAAAGCTCCCTGTTCAGTGCACAGGGCAGTGTGCAGGGATCCTGTCACCTTCCTTTCCAGTGGGGAAAGTGCTGGCCTAGTCCGCGAGTCCTCCTGAGCGCCTGAGTAAAAGTCCAAGCGATGCCTACACCGAGAGATGGTAGTGTGCATAGAGTGCCAATCTAGGCTACGCACGCTACTGCACGGTTGTGGCTGTGTCTGCTTAGTTCGGCCTGGCAGGGTGAACCCAGGACGCGAACATGGAGCCCGGGAAAGCAAGGCCCAAGAGGCACCAGCTCTCCCGCAGCTCTTCTTCCCTGACGCGACTGAAGCCTTGCTGAGGAAGCAGCGGCGAAGTGCTGTTCGCTCCAAGCCAAAGCCTCTGCGAAAGCACAGCATTTGCTGAGAAGTGTTTTGCGGGCTGCTGCTGCTTGCCTGAGCCCAGTCTCGCCGTGGGAGAAACGCGCATACAGCGAAAGCCTCTTTGACTGGGCATCTCCCCTGGGAAAGCACAGCATTCGTTGGGAAATCAGAGTTGGGTTTGGGGATGCTGCTGCTGCTTGCCTGAGCTAGTCTCCGCAGCACGGTGGAAGATACCCGCATGGAGCGAAATACTCTTTGCCCTAGCATCCCTTCTGCCTGAGAGAGAAGAGTGGTAGCACTCGTCTGTCACAGCGCTCCTCAGGAGCAAGTGTGGGGAACGAACAGCACGCCACCCCCAGGGAATAGAAGGAGCCCTTGGTCTTGGGGTCGGGAAACGCTCGGGAAGCCGAATGGCCTGCTGTGCACGAACAGCAGGCCAGTGGCAAGACAAGTGTCACCTGCTCTCTGTGCGGAGAGATGGAAGCCTGTCTGCTAAGGAGACATGAGGGGACGACTAGGGCAGAGGCGCGTGCTCCACTCTGAGGAAGGAGTCTGGGCAGAAGGCAGGCCTGTCCTGTGCCTCTGGTCCCAAGGAGACAGCATCTCCTTGGCCATCTGTCCCAAGGGCCGACGGGCTTGCCCCCAGGTGCCATACCCGGAACTCGCAGAAAAAACCCCATGGAGAAACGGGCAGTCAGATGCTGTCTTCCACCAAGATGTGGCAGCTATGTGGGTGGCAGGGGGTGTGCCGGGGAAGGAGTGGAGACATTCCCCCACATTTCCCGATCGCAGTGCATGGGCCCTGTGCACAGATCCTGTCGCCTCCTCCCTCCCGTAGTGAAGTCACTGGCTTAGACGCCGAGTCTGCCTGAGCGCCTGAGCAAAAGGCAAAGCCTTACCTAGGCCAGGAGAAGGTAATAGGCATAGAGTGCCATGCTAGGCCGCGCACGCTGCTGCAGAGTTGTGACTGTGTCTGCTTAGTTCGGCTTAGCAAGGTGAACCCCGGGCGCGAACTTGAAGCCCGGGAAAGCAAGGCCCAAGAGGCACCAGCTCTCTCGCGGCTCCTCTTCCCTGACGCGACAGAGCCAATGACCAAAGCCTTGCTGAGGAAGCAGCAGCGAAGTGCTGTTTGCGCCAAGCTGAAAACCTCTGCGCAAGAATAGGAGTCGCTGGGAAAACAGAGTCGGTTTTGTGGGCTGCTATTGTTGCTTGCCTTAGCCTAGTATTCCCAGCACGATGGGAGAAACCCGCATAGAGCGATAGCCTCTTTGCCAGGGCATCCCCTCTGGGAAAGCACAGCATTCTTTGGGATCAGAGTCAGGTCTGTGGGATGCTGCCTGCTGCTTGCGGGAGCTAGTATCCACATCACGGTGTGATAAACCCGCATGGAGCGAAATCCTCTTGGCCTGGGCATCCCCTCTGCCTGAGAGAGAAGCGCGGTGGCGCCTGTGGAAAGAGCCTTAAGGGACACGTCTGTCACTGCAGAGCGACGTAAGCCTGGCTGATAAGGAGACACGAGGGGAAAATTAGGGCAGGGGAAAGGGATCCACTCTGAGGAAGGAGTCTGGGCAAAAAGCCTTTGGGCTCAAGGAGACAGCAGCTCCTTGTCCACCTGTCCGTGGTGGGGACATGGGCTTGCCACCACGCCCTACCCTGAACTCGAGAAACAACTCCCAGAAAGAACTGGCCATCAGATGCCGTCTCCTACCAGGATGTCGAAGCTTGCTGGCGGCACGGGGTTTAATGTGAAAGAGTGGGGATAGTAACCCAAAGCTCCCTATTCAGTGCAAAGAGCAGTGTGCAGGGATCCTGTCACATTCCTTTCCTGTGGGAAAAGCACTGGCCTAGTCTGCGAGTCCTACTGAGCGCCAGAATAAAAGGCCAAGCGATGCCTACACGGGCGATGGTAGTGTGCATAGAGTGCCATCCTAGTCTATGCACGCTACTGCACGGTTGTGGCTTGTCTGCTTAGTTCGTACCGGCAGGGTGAACTCAGGACCCGAACATGGAGCCCGTGAAAGTGAGGCCCAAGAGGCACCAGCTCTCCCGCAGCTCTTCTTCCCTGACGCGACTGAAGCCGTGCGAGGAAGCAGCGGCGAAGTGCTGTTCGCTCCAAGCCAAAGCCTCTGCGAAAGCACAGCATTCGCTGAGAAGTGTTCTGGCGGCTGCTGCTGCTTGCCTGAGCCCAGTCTGGCGGTGGGAGAAACCCGCATACAGCGAAAGCCTCTTTGCCTGGGCATCTCCCCTGGGAAAGCACAGCTTTCCTTGGGAAATCAGAGTTGGGTTTGGGGATGCTGCTGCTGCTTGCCTGAGATAGTCTCCGCAGCACGGTGGAAGATACCCACATGGAGCGAAATACTCTTTGTCCTAGCATCCCTTCTGCCTGGGAGAGAAGAGTGGTAGCACTAGTCTGTCACAAAGCTCCCCAGGAGCAAATGTGGGGAAGGCGCAGCACGCCGCCCCCGGGGAAGAGAACGAGCCCTTGGCCTTGGGGACGGGAAACCTCGGGAAGCAGGATAGACTGCTGTACACGAACAGCAGGCCAGTGGCAAGACAAGTGTCACCGGCTCCCTGTGCGGAGAGATGGAAGCCTGTCTGCTAAGGAGACATGAGGGGACGACTAGGGCAGGCGTGCGTGCTCCACTCTGAGGAAGGAGTTTGGGCAGAAGGCCGGCCGGTCCTGTGCCTCTGGTCCCAAGGAGAGAGCATCACCTTGGACACCTGTCCCAAGGGCAGACTGGTTTCCCCCATGTGCCATACCTGGAACTCGCAGAAACAACCCCATGGAGAAACGGGCAGTCAGATGACGTCTTCCACCAAGATGTGGCAGCGTTGTGGGTGGCAGGGGTGTGCCGGGGAAGGAGTGGAGACAGTCCCCCACAGTTCCCCATCCCAGTGCACGGGCCGTGTGCACAGATCCTGCGCCTCCTCTCTCCTGTAGTGAAGGCACCGGCCTAGACCCCGAATCTGCCTGAGCGCCTGAGCAAAAGACAAAGCCTTACCTAGGCCAGGAGATGGTAATAGGCATAGAGGGCCATGCTAGGCCACGCACGCTGCTGCAGGGTTGTGACTGTGTCTTCTTAGATCGGCTTAGCAAGGTGAACCCGGTCGCGAACTTGGAGCCCGGGAAAGCAAGGCCTAAGAGGCACCAGCCCTCCCGCGGCTCTTCTTCCGTGCCGCTACAGAGCCAATGACCAAAGCCTTGCTGAGGAAGCAACAGCGAAGTGCGGTTTGCGCCAAGCTGAAAACCTCTGCGAGAGCATAGGAGTCGCTGGGAAAATAGAGTCGGTTCTGTGGTCTGCTTTTGTTGCTTGCCTTAGCCTAGTATTCCCAGCACGATGGGAGAAACCCGCATAGAGCGAAAGCCTCTTTACCGGGTCATCCCCTCTGGGAAAGCACAGCATTCTTTGGGAAATCAGAGTCGGGTCTGTGGGAGGCCGCCTGGTGCTTGCCGGAGCTAGTCTCCACAGCACGGTGTGATAAACCCGCATGGAGCGAAATCCTCTTGGCCTGGGCATCCCCTCTGCCTGAGAGAGAAGCGCGGTGGTGCCTGTGGAAAGAGCCTTAAGGGACACGTCTGTCACTGCAGAGCGACGGAAGCCTGGCTGCTAAGGAGACACGAGGGGAAGATTAGGGCAGGGGAAAGGGCTCCACTCTGAGGAATGAGTCTGAGCAGAAAGCCTTTGGGCTCAAGGAGACAGCAGCTCCTTGGCCACCTGTCCGTGATGGAGACATGGGCTTGCCACCAGGAACCTACCCTGAACTCGAGAAACAACTCCCAGAAAGAACTGGCCATCAGATGCCGTCTTTCACCAGGACGTGGAAGCTTGGAAGAGGCACGGGGTTTAAGGGGAAGGAGAGGGGACAGTCCCTCAAAGCTCCCTGTTCAGTGCACAGGGCAGTGTGCAGGGATCCTGTCACCTTCCTTTCCAGTGGGGAAAGTGCTGGCCTAGTCCGCGAGTCCTCCTGAGCGCCTGAGTAAAAGTCCAAGCGATGCCTACACCGAGAGATGGTAGTGTGCATAGAGTGCCAATCTAGGCTACGCACGCTACTGCACGGTGGTGGCTGTGTCTGCTTAGTTCGGCCTGGCAGGGTGAACCCAGGACGCGAACATGGAGCCCGGGAAAGCAAGGCCCAAGAGGCACCAGCTCTCCCGCAGCTCTTCTTCCATGACGCGACTGAAGCCTTGCTGAGGAAGCAGCGGCGAAGTGCTGTTCGCTCCAAGCCAAAGCCTCTGCGAAAGCACAGCATTTGCTGAGAAGTGTTTTGCGGGCTGCTGCTGCTTGCCTGAGCCCTGTCTCACCGTGGGACAAACGCGCATACAGCGAAAGCCTCTTTGACTGGGCATCTCCCCTGGGAAAGCACAGCATTCGTTGGGAAATCAGAGTTGGGTTTGGGGATGCTGCTGCTGCTTGCCTGAGCTAGTCTCCGCAGCACGGTGGAAGATACCCGCATGGAGCGAAATACTCTTTGCCCTAGCATCCCTTCTGCCTGAGAGAGAAGAGTGGTAGCACTCGTCTGTCACAGCGCTCCTCAGGAGCAAGTGTGGGGAACGAACAGCACGCCACCCCCAGGGAATAGAAGGAGCCCTTGGTCTTGGGGTCGGGAAACGCTCGGGAAGCCGAATGGCCTGCTGTGCACGAACAGCAGGCCAGTGGCAAGACAAGTGTCACCTGCTCTCTGTGCGGAGAGATGGAAGCCTGTCTGCTAAGGAGACATGAGGGGACGACTAGGGCAGAGGCGCGTGCTCCACTCTGAGGAAGGAGTCTGGGCAGAAGGCAGGCCTGTCCTGTGCCTCTGGTCCCAAGGAGACAGCATCTCCTTGGCCATCTGTCCCAAGGGCCGACGGGCTTGCCCCCAGGTGCCATACCCGGAACTCGCAGAAAAAACCCCATGGAGAAACGGGCAGTCAGATGCTGTCTTCCACCAAGATGTGGCAGCTATGTGGGTGGCAGGGGGTGTGCCGGGGAAGGAGTGGAGACATTCCCCCACATTTCCCGATCGCAGTGCATGGGCCCTGTGCACAGATCCTGTCGCCTCCTCCCTCCCGTAGTGAAGTCACTGGCTTAGACGCCGAGTCTGCCTGAGCGCCTGAGCAAAAGGCAAAGCCTTACCTAGGCCAGGAGAAGGTAATAGGCATAGAGTGCCATGCTAGGCCGCGCACGCTGCTGCAGAGTTGTGACTGTGTCTGCTTAGTTCGGCTTAGCAAGGTGAACCCCGGGCGCGAACTTGAAGCCCGGGAAAGCAAGGCCCAAGAGGCACCAGCTCTCTCGCGGCTCCTCTTCCCTGCCGCGACAGAGCCAATGACCAAAGCCTTGCTGAGGAAGCAGCAGCGAAGTGCTGTTTGCGCCAAGCTGAAAACCTCTGCGAGAGCATAGGAGTCGCTGGGAAAACAGAGTCGGTTTTGTGGGCTGCTATTGTTGCTTGCCTTAGCCTAGTATTCCCAGCACGATGGGAGAAACCCGCATAGAGCGATAGCCTCTTTGCCAGGGCATCCCCTCTGGGAAAGCACAGCATTCTTTGGGATCAGAGTCAGGTCTGTGGGATGCTGCCTGCTGCTTGCGGGAGCTAGTATCCACAGCACGGTGTGATAAACCCGCATGGAGCGAAATCCTCTTGGCCTGGGCATCCCCTCTGCCTGAGAGAGAAGCGCGGTGGCGCCTGTGGAAAGAGCCTTAAGGGACACGTCTGTCACTGCAGAGCGACGTAAGAGTGGCTGATAAGGAGACACGAGGGGAAAATTAGGGCAGGGGAAAGGGATCCACTCTGAGGAAGGAGTCTGGGCAAAAAGCCTTTGGGCTCAAGGAGACAGCAGCTCCTTGTCCACCTGTCCGTGGTGGGGACATGGGCTTGCCACCAAGCCCTACCTTGAACTCGAGAAACAACTCCCAGAAAGAACTGGCCATCAGATGCCGTCTCCTACCAGGATGTCGAAGCTTGCTGGCGGCACGGGGTTTAATGTGAAAGAGTGGGGATAGTAACCCAAAGCTCCCTATTCAGTGCAAAGAGCAGTGTGCAGGGATCCTGTCACATTCCTTTCCTGTGGGAAAAGCACTGGCCTAGTCTGCGAGTCCTACTGAGCGCCAGAATAAAAGGCCAAGCGATGCCTACACGGGCGATGGTAGTGTGCATAGAGTGCCATCCTAGGCTACGCACCTTACTGCACGGTTGTGGCTTGTCTGCTTAGTTCGTACCGGCAGGGTGAACTCAGGACCCGAACATGGAGCCCGTGAAAGTGAGGCCCAAGAGGCACCAGCTCTCCCGCAGCTCTTCTTCCCTGACGCGACTGAAGCCGTGCGAGGAAGCAGCGGCGAAGTGCTGTTCGCTCCAAGCCAAAGCCTCTGCGAAAGCACAGCATTCGCTGAGAAGTGTTCTGGCGGCTGCTGCTGCTTGGCTGAGCCCAGTCTCGCAGTGGGAGAAACCCGCTTACAGCGAAAGCCTCTTTGCCTGGGCATCTCCCCTGGGAAAGCACAGCTATCCTTGGGAAATCAGAGTTGGCTTTGGGGATGGTGCTGCTGCTTGCCTGAGATAGTCTCCGCAGCACGGTGGAAGATACCCGCATGGAGCGAAATACTCTTTGTCCTAGCATCCCTTCTGCCTGGGAGAGAAGAGTGGTAGCACTAGTCTGTCACAAAGCTCCCCAGGAGCAAATGTGGGGAAGGCGCAGCACGCCGCCCCCGGGGAAGAGAAGGAGCCCTTGGCCTTGGGGTCGGGAAACCTCGGGAAGCAGGATAGACTGCTGTACACGAACAGCAGGCCAGTGGCAAAACAAGTGTCACCGGCTCCCTGTGCGGAGAGATGGAAGCCGGTCTGCTAAGGAGACATGAGGGGACGATTAGGGCAGGCGTGCGTGCTCCACTCTGAGGAAGGAGTTTGGGCAGAAGGCCGGCCGGTCCTGTGCCTCTGGTCCCAAGGAGAGAGCATCACCTTGGACACCTGTCCCAAGGGCAGACTGGTTTCCCCCATGTGCCATACCTGGAACTCGCAGAAACAACCCCATGGAGAAACGGGCAGTCAGATGACGTCTTCCACCAAGATGTGGCAGCGTTGTGGGTGGCAGGGGTGTGCCGGGGAAGGAGTGGAGACAGTCCCCCACAGTTCCCCATCCCAGTGCACGGGCCGTGTGCACAGATCCTGCGTCTCCTCTCTCCTGTAGTGAAGGCACCGGCCTAGACCCCGAATCTGCCTGAGCGCCTGAGCAAAAGACAAAGCCTTACCTAGGCCAGGAGATGGTAATAGGCATAGAGGGCCATGCTAGGCCACGCACGCTGCTGCAGGGTTGTGACTGTGTCTTCTTAGTTCGGCTTAGCAAGGTGAACCCGGTCGCGTACTTGGAGCCCGGGAAAGCAAGGCCTAAGAGGCACCAGCCCTCCCGCGGCTCTTCTTCCGTGCCGTACAGAGCCAATGACCAAAGCCTTGCTGAGGAAGCAGCAGCGAAGTGCGGTTTGCGCCAAGCTGAAAACCTCAGCGAGATCATAGGAGTCGCTGGGAAAACAGAGTCGGTTCTGTGGTCTGCTTTTGTTGCTTGCCTTGGCCTAGTATTCCCAGCACGATGGGAGAAACCCGCATAGAGCGAAAGCCTCTTTACCTGGTCATCCCCTCTGGGAAAGCACAGCATTCTTTGGTAAATCAGAGTCGGGTCTGTGCTTGCCGGAGCTAGTCTCCACAGCACGGTGTGATAAACCCGCATGGAGCGAAATCCTCTTGGCCTGGGCATCCCCTCTGCCTGAGAGTGAAGCGCGGTGGCGCCTGTGGAAAGAGCCTTAAGGGACACGTCTGTCACTGCAGAGTGTCGGAAGCCTGGCTGCTAAGGAGACACGAGGGGAAGATTAGGGCAGGGGAAAGGGCTCCACTCTGAGGAATGAGTCTGAGCAGAAAGCCTTTGGGCTCAAGGAGACAGCAGCTCCTTGGCCACCTGTCCGTGATGGAGACATGGGCTTGCCACCAGGAACCTACCCTGAACTCGAGAAACAACTCCCAGAAAGAACTGGCCATCAGATGCCGTCTTTCACCAGGACGTGGAAGCTTGGAGGAGGCACGGGGTTTAAGGGGAAGGAGAGGGGACAGTCCCTCAAAGCTCCCTGTTCAGTGCACAGGGCAGTGTGCAGGGATCCTGTCACCTTCCTTTCCAGTGGGGAAAGCGCTGGCCTAGTCCGCGAGTCCTCCTGAGCGCCTGAGTAAAAGGCCAAGCGATGCCTACACCGAGAGATGGTAGTGTGCATAGAGTGCCAATCTAGGCTACGCACGCTACTGCACGGTGGTGGCTGTGTCTGCTTAGTTCGGCCTGGCAGGGTGAACCCAGGACGCGAACATGGAGCCCGGGAAAGCAAGGCCCAAGAGGCACCAGCTCTCCCGCAGCTCTTCTTCCCTGACGCGACTGAAGCCTTGCTGAGGAAGCAGCGGCGAAGTGCTGTTCGCTCCAAGCCAAAGCCTCTGCGAAAGCACAGCATTTGCTGAGAAGTGTTTTGCGGGCTGCTGCTGCTTGCCTGAGCCCAGTCTCGCCGTGGGAGAAACGCGCATACAGCGAAAGCCTCTTTGACTGGGCATCTCCCCTGGGAAAGCACAGATTCGTTGGGAAATCAGAGTTGGGTTTGGGGATGCTGCTGCTGCTAGCCTGAGCTAGTCTCCGCAGCACGGTGGAAGATACCCGCATGGAGCGTAATACTCTTTGCCCTAGCATCCCTTCTGCCTGAGAGAGAAGAGTGGTAGCACTCGTCTGTCACAGCGCTCCTCAGGAGCAAGTGTGGGGAACGAACAGCACGCCACCCCCAGGGAATAGAAGGAGCCCTTGGTCTTGGGGTCGGGAAACGCTCGGGAAGCCGAATGGCCTGCTGTGCACGAACAGCAGGCCAGTGGCAAGACAAGTGTCACCTGCTCTCTGTGCGGAGAGATGGAAGCCTGTCTGCTAAGGAGACATGAGGGGACGACTAGGGCAGAGGCGCGTGCTCCACTCTGAGGAAGGAGTCTGGGCAGAAGGCAGGCCTGTCCTGTGCCTCTGGTCCCAAGGAGACAGCATCTCCTTGGCCACCTGTCCCAAGGGCCGACGGGCTTGCCCCCAGGTGCCATACCCGGAACTCGCAGAAAAAACCCCATGGAGAAACGGGCAGTCAGATGCTGTCTTCCACCAAGATGTGGCAGCTATGTGGGTGGCAGGGGGTGTGCCGGGGAAGGAGTGGAGACATTCCCCCACATTTCCCGATCGCAGTGCATGGGCCCTGTGCACAGATCCTGTCGCCTCCTCCCTCCCGTAGTGAAGTCACTGGCTTAGACGCCGAGTCTGCCTGAGCGCCTGAGCAAAAGGCAAAGCCTTACCTAGGCCAGGAGAAGGTAATAGGCATAGAGTGCCATGCTAGGCCGCGCACGCTGCTGCAGGGTTGTGACTGTGTCTGCTTAGTTCGGCTTAGCAAGGTGAACCCCGGGCGCGAACTTGAAGCCCGGGAAAGCAAGGCCCAAGAGGCACCAGCTCTCTCGCGGCTCTTCTTCCCTGCCTCGACAGAGCCAATGACCAAAGCCTTGCTGAGGAAGCAGCAGCGAAGTGCTGTTTGCGCCAAGCTGAAAACCTCTGCGCAAGAATAGGAGTCGCTGGGAAAACAGAGTCGGTTTTGTGGGCTGTTATTGTTGCTTGCCTTAGCCTAGTATTCCCAGCACGATGGGAGAAACCCGCATAGAGCGATAGCCTCTTTGCCAGGGCATCCCCTCTGGGAAAGCACAGCATTATTTGGGATCAGAGTCAGGTCTGTGGGATGCTGCCTGCTGCTTGCGGGAGCTAGTATCCACAGCACGGTGTGATAAACCCGCATGGAGCGAAATCCTCTTGGCCTGGGCATCCCCTCTGCCTGAGAGAGAAGCGCGGTGGCGCCTGTGGAAAGAGCCTTAACGGACACGTCTGTCACTGCAGAGCGACGGAAGCCTGGCTGCTAGGGAGACACGAGGGGAAAATTAGGGCAGGGGAAAGGGATCCACTCTGAGGAAGGAGTCTGGGCAAAAAGCCTTTGGGCTCAAGGAGACAGCAGCTCCTTGTCCACCTGTCCGTGGTGGGGACATGGGCTTGCAACCACGCCCTACCCTGAACTCGAGAAACAACTCCCAGAAAGAACTGGCCATCAGATGCCGTCTCCTACCAGGATGTCGAAGCTTGCTGGCGGTACGGGGTTTAATGTGAAAGAGTGGGGAAAGTAACCCAAAGCTCCCTATTCAGTGCAAAGAGCAGTGTGCACGGATCCTGTCACATTCCTTTCCTGTGGGAAAAGCACTGGCCTAGTCTGCGAGTCCTACTGAGCGCCAGAATAAAAGGCCAAGCGATGCCTACACGGGCGATGGTAGTGTGCATAGAGTGCCATCCTAGGCTACGCACGCTACTGCACGGTTGTGGCTTGTCTGCTTAGTTCGTACCGGCAGGGTGAACTCAGGACCCGAACATGGAGCCCGTGAAAGTGAGGCCCAAGAGGCACCAGCTCTCCCGCAGCTCTTCTTCCCTGATGCGACTGAAGCCGTGCGAGGAAGCAGCGGCGAAGTGCTGTTCGCTCCAAGCCAAAGCCTCTGCGAAAGCACAGCATTCGCTGAGAAGTGTTCTGTCGGCTGCTGCTGCTTGCCTGAGCCCAGTCTCGCGGTGGGAGAAACCCGCATACAGCGAAAGCCTCTTTGCCTGGGCATCTCCCCTGGGAAAGCACAGCTTTCCTTGGGAAATCAGAGTTGGGTTTGGGGATGCTGCTGCTGCTTGCCTGAGATAGTCTCCGCAGCACGGTGGAAGATACCCGCATGGAGCGAAATACTCTTTGTCCTAGCATCCCTTCTGCCTGGGAGAGAAGAGTGGTAGCACTAGTCTGTCACAAAGCTCCCCAGGAGCAAATGTGGGGAAGGCGCAGCACGCCGCCCCCGGGGAAGAGAAGGAGCCCCTGGCCTTGGGGTCGGGAAACCTCGGGAAGCAGGATAGACTGCTGTACACGAACAGCAGGCCAGTGGCAAGACAAGTGTCACCGGCTCCCTGTGCGGAGAGATGGAAGCCTGTCTGCTAAGGAGACATGAGGGGACGACTAGGGCAGGCGAGCGTGCTCCACTCTGAGGAAGGAGTTTGGGCAGAAGGCCGGCCGGTCCTGTGCCTCTGGTCCCAAGGAGAGAGCATCACCTTGGACACCTGTCCCAAGGGCAGACTGGTTTCCCCCATGTGCCATACCTGGAACTCGCAGAAACAACCCCATGGAGAAACGGGCAGTCAGATGACGTCTTCCACCAAGATGTGGCAGCGTTGTGGGTGGCAGGGGTGTGCCGGGGAAGGAGTGGAGACAGTCCCCCACAGTTCCCCATCCCAGTGCACGGGCCGTGTGCACAGATGCTGCGCCTCCTCTCTCCTGTAGTGAAGGCACCGGCCTAGACCCCGAATCTGCCTGAGCGCCTGAGCAAAACACAAAGCCTTACCTTGGCCAGGAGATGATAATAGGCATAGAGGGCCATGCTAGGCCACGCACGCTGCTGCAGGGTTGTGACTGTGTCTTCTTAGTTCGGCTTAGCAAGGTGAACCCGGTCGCGTACTTGGACCCCGGGAAAGCAAGGCCTAAGAGGCACCAGCCCTCCCGCGGCTCTTCTTCCGTGCCGCTACAGAGCCAATGACCAAAGCCTTGCTGAGGAAGCAACAGCGAAGTGCGGTTTGCGCCAAGCTGAAAACCTCTGCGAGAGCATAGGAGTCGCTGGGAAAACAGAGTCGGTTCTGTGGTCTGCTTTTGTTGCTTGCCTTAGCCTAGTATTCCCAGCACGATGGGAGAAACCCGCATAGAGCGAAAGCCTCTTTACCGGGTCATCCCCTCTGGGAAAGCACAGCATTCTTTGGGAAATCAGAGTCGGGTCTGTGGGAGGCCGCCTGGTGCTTGCCGGAGCTAGTCTCCACAGCACGGTGTGATAAACCCGCATGGAGCGAAATCCTCTTGGCCTGGGAATCCCCTCTGCCTGAGAGAGAAGCGCGGTGGCGCCTGTGGAAAGAGCCTTAAGGGACACGTCTGTCACTGCAGAGCGACGGAAGCCTGGCTGCTAAGGAGACACGAGGGGAAGATTAGGGCAGGGGAAAGGGCTCCACTCTGAGGAATGAGTCTGAGCAGAAAGCCTTTGGGCTCAAGGAGACAGCAGCTCCTTGGCCACCTGTCCGTGATGGAGACATGGGCTTGCCACCAGGAACCTACCCTGAACTCGAGAAACAACTCCCAGAAAGAAGTGGCCATCAGATGCCGTCCTTCACCAGGACGTGGAAGCTTGGAGGAGGCACGGGGTTTAAGGGGAAGGAGAGGGGACAGTCCCTCAAAGCTCCCTGTTCAGTGCACAGGGCAGTGTGCAGGGATCCTGTCACCTTCCTTTCCAGTGGGGAAAGCGCTGGCCTAGTCCGCGAGTCCTCCTGAGCGCCTGAGTAAAAGGCCAAGCGATGCCTACACCGAGAGATGGTAGTGTGCATAGAGTGCCAATCTAGGCTACGCACGCTACTGCACGGTGGTGGCTGTGTCTGCTTAGTTCGGCCTGGCAGGGTGAACCCAGGACGCGAACATGGAGCCCGGGAAAGCAAGGCCCAAGAGGCACCAGCTCTCCCGCAGCTCTTCTTCCCTGACGCGACTGAAGCCTTGCTGAGGAAGCAGCAGCGAAGTGCTGTTCGCTCCAAGCCAAAGCCTCTGCGAAAGCACAGCATTTGCTGAGAAGTGTTTTGCGGGCTGCTGCTGCTTGCCTGAGCCCAGTCTCGCCGTGAGAGAAACGCGCATACAGCGAAAGCCTCTTTGACTCGGCATCTCCCCTGGGAAAGCACAGCATTCGTTGGGAAATCAGAGTTGGGTTTGGGGATGCTGCTGCTGCTTGCCTGAGCTAGTCTCCGCAGCACGGTGGAAGATACCCGCATGGAGCGTAATACTCTTTGCCCCAGCATCCCTTCTGCCTGAGAGAGAAGAGTGGTAGCACTCGTCTGTCACAACGCTCCTCAGGAGCAAGTGTGGGGAACGAACAGCACGCCACCCCCAGGGAATAGAAGGAGCCCTTGGTCTTTGGGTCGGGAAACGCTCGGGAAGCCGAATGGCCTGCTGTGCACCAACAGCAGGCCAGTGGCAAGACAAGTGTCACCTGCTCTCTGTGCGGAGAGATGGAAGCCTGTCTGCTAAGGAGACATGAGGGGACGACTAGGGCAGAGGCGCGTGCTCCACTCTGAGGAAGGAGTCTGGGCAGAAGGCAGGCCTGTCCTGTGCCTCTGGTCCCAAGGAGACAGCATCTCCTTGGCCACCTGTCCCAAGGGCCGACGGGGTTGCCCCCAGGTGCCATACCCGGAACTCGCAGAAAAAACCCCATGGAGAAACGGGCAGTCAGATGCTGTCTTCCACCAAGATGTGGCAGCTATGTGGGTGGCAGGGGGTGTGCCGGGGAAGGAGTGGAGACATTCCCCCACATTTCCCGATCGCAGTGCATGGGCCCTGTGCACAGATCCTGTCGCCTCCTCCCTCCCGTAGTGAAGTCACTGGCTTAGACGCCGAGTCTGCCTGAGCGCCTGAGCAAAAGGCAAAGCCTTACCTAGGCCAGGAGAAGGTAATAGGCATAGAGTGCCATGCTAGGCCGCGCACGCTGCTGCAGGGTTGTGACTGTGTCTGCTTAGTTCGGCTTAGCAAGGTGAACCCCGGGCGCGAACTTGAAGCCCGGGAAAGCAAGGCCCAAGAGGCACCAGCTCTCTCGCGGCTCTTCTTCCCTGCCGCGACAGAGCCAATGACCAAAGCCTTGCTGAGGAAGCAGCAGCGAAGTGCTGTTTGCGCCAAGCTGAAAACCTCTGCGCAAGAATAGGAGTCGCTGGGAAAACAGAGTCGGTTTTGTGGGCTGCTATTGTTGCTTGCCTTAGCCTAGTATTCCCAGCACGATGGGAGAAACCCGCATAGAGCGATAGCCTCTTTGCCAGGGCATCCCCTCTGGGAAAGCACAGCATTATTTGGGATCAGAGTCAGGTCTGTGGGATGCTGCCTGCTGCTTGCGGGAGCTAGTATCCACAGCACGGTGTGATAAACCCGCATGGAGCGAAATCCTCTTGGCCTGGGCATCCCCTCTGCCTGAGAGAGAAGCGCGGTGGCGCCTGTGGAAAGAGCCTTAAGGGACACGTCTGTCACTGCAGAGCGACGGAAGCCTGGCTGCTAAGGAGACACGAGGGGAAAATTAGGGCAGGGGAAAGCGATCCACTCTGAGGAAGGAGTCTGGGCAAAAAGCCTTTGGGCTCAAGGCGACAGCAGCTCCTTGGCCACCTGTCCGTGGTGGGGACATGGGCTTGCAACCACGCCCTACCCTGAACTCGAGAAACAACTCCCAGAAAGAACTGGCCATCAGATGCCGTCTCCTACCAGGATGTCGAAGCTTGCTGGCGGTACGGGGTTTAATGTGAAAGAGTGGGGAAAGTAACCCAAAGCTCCCTATTCAGTGCAAAGAGCAGTGTGCAGGGATCCTGTCACATTCCTTTCCTGTGGGTAAAGCACTGGCCTAGTCTGCGTGTCCTACTGAGCGCCAGAATAAAAGGCCAAGCGATGCCTACACGGGCGATGGTAGTGTGCATAGAGTGCCATCCTAGGCTACGCACGCTACTGCACGGTTGTGGCTTGTCTGCTTAGTTCGTACCGGCAGGGTGAACTCAGGACCCGAACATGGAGCCCGTGAAAGTGAGGCCCAAGAGGCACCAGCTCTCCCGCAGCTCTTCTTCCCTGACGCGACTGAAGCCGTGCGAGGAAGCAGCGGCGAAGTGCTGTTCGCTCCAAGCCAAAGCCTCTGCGAAAGCACAGCATTCGCTGAGAAGTGTTCTGGCGGCTGCTGCTGCTTGCCTGAGCCCAGTCTCGCGGTGGGAGAAACCCGCATACAGCGAAAGCCTCTTTGCCTGGGCATCTCCCCTGGGAAAGCACAGCTTTCCTTGGGAAATCAGAGTTGGGTTTGGGGATGCTGCTGCTGCTTGCCTGAGATAGTCTCCGCAGCACGGTGGAAGATACCCGCATGGAGCGAAATACTCTTTGTCCTAGCATCCCTTCTGCCTGGGAGAGAAGAGTGGTAGCACTAGTCTGTCACAAAGCTCCCCAGGAGCAAATGTGGGGAAGGCGCAGCACGCCGCCCCCGGGGAAGAGAAGGAGCCCTTGGCCTTGGGGTCGGGAAACCTCGGGAAGCAGGATAGACTGCTGTACACGAACAGCAGGCCAGTGGCAAGACAAGTGTCACCGGCTCCCTGTGCGGAGAGATGGAAGCCTGTCTGCTAAGGAGACATGAGGGGACGACTAGGGCAGGCGTGCGTGCTCCACTCTGAGGAAGGAGTTTGGGCAGAAGGCCGGCCGGTCCTGTGCCTCTGGTCCCAAGGAGAGAGCATCACCTTGGACACCTGTCCCAAGGGCAGACTGGTTTCCCCCATGTGCCATACCTGGAACTCGCAGAAACAACCCCATGGAGAAACGGGCAGTCAGATGACGTCTTCCACCAAGATGTGGCAGCGTTGTGGGTGGCAGGGGTGTGCCGGGGAAGGAGTGGAGACAGTCCCCCACAGTTCCCCATCCCAGTGCACGGGCCGTGTGCACAGATCCTGCGCCTCCTCTCTCCTGTAGTGAAGGCACCGGCCTAGACCCCGAATCTGCCTGAGCGCCTGAGCAAAACACAAAGCCTTACCTAGGCCAGGAGATGGTAATAGGCATAGAGGGCCATGCTAGGCCACGCACGCTGCTGCAGGGTTGTGACTGTGTCTTCTTAGTTCGGCTTAGCAAGGTGAACCCGGTCGCGTACTTGGAGCCCGGGAAAGCAAGGCCTAAGAGGCACCAGCCCTCCCGCGGCTCTTCTTCCGTGCCGCTACAGAGCCAATGACCAAAGCCTTGCTGAGGAAGCAACAGCGAAGTGCGGTTTGCGCCAAGCTGAAAACCTCTGCGAGAGCATAGGAGTCGCTGGGAAAACAGAGTCGGTTCTGTGGTCTGCTTTTGTTGCTTGCCTTAGCCTAGTATTCCCAGCACGATGGGAGAAACCCGCATAGAGCGAAAGCCTCTTTACCGGGTCATCCCCTCTGGGAAAGCACAGCATTCTTTGGGAAATCAGAGTCGGGTCTGTGGGAGGCCGCCTGGTGCTTGCCGGAGCTAGTCTCCACAGCACGGTGTGATAAACCCGCATGGAGCGAAATCCTCTTGGCCTGGGCATCCCCTCTGCCTGAGAGAGAAGCGCGGTGGCGCCTGTGGAAAGAGCCTTAAGGGACACGTCTGTCACTGCAGAGCGACGGAAGCCTGGCTGCTAAGGAGACAAGAGGGGAAGATTAGGGCAGGGGAAAGGGCTCCACTCTGAGGAATGAGTCTGAGCAGAAAGCCTTTGGGCTCAAGGAGACAGCAGCTCCTTGACATCTATCCGTAATGGAGACATGGGCTTGCCACCAGGAACCTACCCTGAACTCGAGAAACAACTCCCAGAAAGAACTGGCCATCAGATGCCGTCTTTCACCAGGACGTGGAAGCTTGGAGGAGGCACGGGGTTTAAGGGGAAGGAGAGGGGACAGTCCCTCAAAGCTCCCTGTTCAGTGCACAGGGCAGTGTGCAGGGATCCTGTCACCTTCCTTTCCAGTGGGGAAAGCGCTGGCCTAGTCCGCGAGTCCTCCTGAGCGCCTGAGTAAAAGGCCATGCGATGCCTACACCGAGGGATGGTAGTGTGCATAGAGTGCCAATCTAGGCTACGCACGCTACTGCACGGTGGTGGCTGTGTCTGCTTAGTTCGGCCTGGCAGGGTGAACCCAGGACGCGAACATGGAGCCCGGGAAAGCAAGGCCCAAGAGGCACCAGCTCTCCCGCAGCTCTTCTTCCCTGACGCGACTGAAGCCTTGCTGAGGAAGCAGCGGCGAAGTGCTGTTCGCTCCAAGCCAAAGCCTCTGCGAAAGCACAGCATTTGCTGAGAAGTGTTTTGCGGGCTGCTGCTGCTTGCCTGAGCCCAGTCTCGCCGTGGGACAAACGCGCATACAGCGAAAGCCTCTTTGACTGGGCATCTCCCCTGGGAAAGCACAGCGTTCGTTGGGAAATCAGAGTTGGGTTTGGGGATGCTGCTGCTGCTTGCCTGAGCTAGTCTCCGCAGCACGGTGGAAGATACCCGCATGGAGCGAAATACTCATTGCCCTAGCATCCCTTCTGCCTGAGAGAGAAGAGTGGTAGCACTCGTCTGTCACAGCGCTCCTCAGGAGCAAGTGTGGGGAACGAACAGCACGCCACCCCCAGGGAATAGAAGGAGCCCTTGGTCTTGGGGTCGGGAAACGCTCGGGAAGCCGAATGGCCTGCTGTGCACGAACAGCAGGCCAGTGGCAAGACAAGTGTCACCTGCTCTCTGTGCGGAGAGATGGAAGCCTGTCTGCTAAGGAGACATGAGGGGACGACTAGGGCAGAGGCGCGTGCTCCACTCTGAGGAAGGAGTCTGGGCAGAAGGCAGGCCTGTCCTGTGCCTCTGGTCCCAAGGAGACAGCATCTCCTTGGCCACCTGTCCCAAGGGCCGACGGGCTTGCCCCCAGGTGCCATACCCGGAACTCGCAGAAAAAACCCCATGGAGAAACGGGCAGTCAGATGCTGTCTTCCACCAAGATGTGGCAGCTATGTGGGTGGCAGGGGGTGTGCCGGGGAAGGAGTAGAGACATTCCCCCACATTTCCCGATCGCAGTGCATGGGCCCTGTGCACAGATCCTGTCGCCTCCTCCCTCCCGTAGTGAAGTCACTGGCTTAGACGCCGAGTCTGCCTGAGCGCCTGAGCAAAAGGCAAAGCCTTACCTAGGCCAGGAGAAGGTAATAGGCATAGAGTGCCATGCTAGGCCGCGCACGCTGCTGCAGGGTTGTGACTGTGTCTGCTTAGTTCGGCTTAGCAAGGTGAACCCCGGGCGCGAACTTGAAGCCCGGGAAAGCAAGGCCCAAGAGGCACCAGCTCTCTCGCGGCTCCTCTTCCCTGCCGCGACAGAGCCAATGACCAAAGCCTTGCTGAGGAAGCAGCAGCGAAGTGCTGTTTGCGCCAAGCTGAAAACCTCTGCGCAAGAATAGGAGTCGCTGGGAAAACAGAGTCGGTTTTGTGGGCTGCTATTGTTGCTTGCCTTAGCCTAGTATTCCCAGCACGATGGGAGAAACCCGCATAGAGCGATAGCCTCTTTGCCAGGGCATCCCCTCTGGGAAAGCACAGCATTCTTTGGGATCAGAGTCAGGTCTGTGGGATGCTGCCTGCTGCTTGCGGGAGCTAGTATCCACAGCACGGTGTGATAAACCCGCATGGAGCGAAATCCTCTTGGCCTGGGCATCCCCTCTGCCTGAGAGAGAAGCGCGGTGGCGCCTGTGGAAAGAGCCTTAAGGGACACGTCTGTCACTGCAGAGCGACGGAAGCCTGGCTGCTAGGGAGACACGAGGGGAAAATTAGGGCAGGGGAAAGGGATCCACTCTGAGGAAGGAGTCTGGGCAAAAAGTCTTTGGGCTCAAGGAGACAGCAGCTCCTTGTCCACCTGTCCGTGGTGGGGACATGGGCTTGCCACCACGCCCTACCCTGAACTCGAGAAACAACTCCCAGAAAGAACTGGCCATCAGATGCCGTCTCCTACCAGGATGTCGAAGCTTGCTGGCGGTACGGGGTTTAATGTGAAAGAGTGGGGAAAGTAACCCAAAGCTCCCTATTCAGTGCAAAGAGCAGTGTGCAGGGATCCTGTCACATTCCTTTCCTGTGGGAAAAGCACTGGCCTAGTCTGCGAGTCCTACTGAGCGCCAGAATAAAAGGCCAAGCGATGCCTACACGGGCGATGGTAGTGTGCATAGAGTGCCATCCTAGGCTACGCACGCTACTGCACGGTTGTGGCTTGTCTGCTTAGTTCGTACCGGCAGGGTGAACTCAGGACCCGAACATGGAGCCCGTGAAAGTGAGGCCCAAGAGGCACCAGCTCTCCCGCAGCTCTTCTTCCCTGATGCGACTGAAGCCGTGCGAGGAAGCAGCGGCGAAGTGCTGTTCGCTCCAAGCCAAAGCCTCTGCGAAAGCACAGCATTCGCTGAGAAGTGTTCTGTCGGCTGCTGCTGCTTGCCTGAGCCCAGTCTCGCGGTGGAAGAAACCCGCATACAGCGAAAGCCTCTTTGCCTGGGCATCTCCCCTGGGAAAGCACAGCTTTCCTTGGGAAATCAGAGTTGGCTTTGGGGATGCTGCTGCTGCTTGCCTGAGATAGTCTCCGCAGCACGGTGGAAGATACCCGCATGGAGCGAAATACTCTTTGTCCTAGCATCCCTTCTGCCTGGGAGAGAAGAGTGGTAGCACTAGTCTGTCACAAAGCTCCCCAGGAGCAAATGTGGGGAAGGCGCAGCACGCCGCCCCCGGGGAAGAGAAGGAGCCCTTGGCCTTGGGGTCGGGAAACCTCGGGAAGCAGGATAGACTGCTGTACACGAACAGCAGGCCAGTGGCAAGACAAGTGTCACCGGCTCCCTGTGCGGAGAGATGGAAGCCTGTCTGCTAAGGAGACATGAGGGGACGACTAGGGCAGGCGTGCGTGCTCCACTCTGAGGAAGGAGTTTGGGCAGAAGGCCGGCCGGTCCTGTGCCTCTGGTCCCAAGGAGAGAGCATCACCTTGGACACCTGTCCCAAGGGCAGACTGGTTTCCCCCATGTGCCATACCTGGAACTCGCAGAAACAACCCCATGGAGAAACGGGCAGTCAGATGACGTCTTCCACCAAGATGTGGCAGCGTTGTGGGTGGCAGGGGTGTGCCGGGGAAGGAGTGGAGACAGTCCCCCACAGTTCCCCATCCCAGTGCACGGGCCGTGTGCACAGATCCTGCGCCTCCTCTCTCCTGTAGTGAAGGCACCGGCCTAGACCCCGAATCTGCCTGAGCGCCTGAGCAAAAGACAAAGCCTTACCTAGGCCAGGAGATGGTAATAGGCATAGAGTGCCATGCTAGGCCACGCACGCTGCTGCAGGGTTGTGACTGTGTCTTCTTAGTTCGGCTTAGCAAGGTGAACCCGGTCGCGAACTTGGAGCCCGGGAAAGCAAGGCCTAAGAGGCACCAGCCCTCCCGCGGCTCTTCTTCCGTGCCGCTACAGAGCCAATGACCAAAGCCTTGCTGAGGAAGCAACAGCGAAGTGCGGTTTGCGCCAAGCTGAAAACCTCTGCGAGAGCATAGGAGTCGCTGGGAAAATAGAGTCGGTTCTGTGGTCTGCTTTTGTTGCTTGCCTTAGCCTAGTATTCCCAGCACGATGGGAGAAACCCGCATAGAGCGAAAGCCTCTTTACCGGGTCATCCCCTCTGGGAAAGCACAGCATTCTTTGGGAAATCAGAGTCGGGTCTGTGGGAGGCCGCCTGGTGCTTGCCGGAGCTAGTCTCCACAGCACGGTGTGATAAACCCGCATGGAGCGAAATCCTCTTGGCCTGGGCATCCCCTCTGCCTGAGAGAGAAGCGCGGTGGCGCCTTTGGAAAGAGCCTTAAGGGACACGTCTGTCACTGGAGAGCGACGGAAGCCTGGCTGCTAAGGAGACACGAGGGGAAGATTAGGGCAGGGGAAAGGGCTCCACTCTGAGGAATGAGTCTGAGCAGAAAGCCTTTGGGCTCAAGGAGACAGCAGCTCCTTGGCCACCTGTCCGTGATGGAGACATGGGCTTGCCACCAGGAACCTACCCTGAACTCGAGAAACAACTCCCAGAAAGAACTGGCCATCAGATGCCGTCTTTCACCAGGACGTGGAAGCTTGGAGGAGGCACGGGGTTTAAGGGGAAGGAGAGGGGACAGTCCCTCAAAGCTCCCTGTTCAGTGCACAGGGCAGTGTGCAGGGATCCTGTCACCTTCCTTTCCAGTGGGGAAAGCGCTGGCCTAGTCCGCGAGTCCTCCTGAGCGCCTGAGTAAAAGGCCAAGCGATGCCTACACCGAGAGATGGTAGTGTGCATAGAGTGCCAATCTAGGCTACGCACGCTACTGCACGGTGGTGGCTGTGTCTGCTTAGTTCGGCCTGGCAGGGTGAACCCAGGACGCGAACATGGAGCCCGGGAAAGCAAGGCCCAAGAGGCACCAGCTCTCCCGCAGCTCTTCTTCCCTGACGCGACTGAAGCCTTGCTGAGGAAGCAGCGGCGAAGTGCTGTTCGCTCCAAGCCAAAGCCTCTGCGAAAGCACAGCATTTGCTGAGAAGTGTTTTGCGGGCTGCTGCTGCTTGCCTGAGCCCAGTCTCGCCGTGGGACAAACGCGCATACAGCGAAAGCCTCTTTGACTGGGCATCTCCCCTGGGAAAGCACAGCATTCGTTGGGAAATCAGAGTTGGGTTTGGGGATGCTGCTGCTGCTTGCCTGAGCTAGTCTCCGCAGCACGGTGGAAGATACCCGCATGGAGCGAAATACTCTTTGCCCTAGCATCCCTTCTGCCTGAGAGAGAAGAGTGGTAGCACTCGTCTGTCACAGCGCTCCTCAGGAGCAAGTGTGGGGAACGAACAGCACGCCACCCCCAGGGAATAGAAGGAGCCCTTGGTCTTGGGGTCGGGAAACGCTCGGGAAGCCGAATGGCCTGCTGTGCACGAACAGCAGGCCAGTGGCAAGACAAGTGTCACCTGCTCTCTGTGCGGAGAGATGGAAGCCTGTCTGCTAAGGAGACATGAGGGGACGACTAGGGCAGAGGCGCGTGCTCCACTCTGAGGAAGGAGTCTGGGCAGAAGGCAGGCCTGTCCTGTGCCTCTGGTCCCAAGGAGACAGCATCTCCTTGGCCACCTGTCCCAAGGGCCGACGGGCTTGCCCCCAGGTGCCATACCCGGAACTCGCAGAAAAAACCCCATGGAGAAACGGGCAGTCAGATGCTGTCTTCCACCAAGATGTGGCAGCTATGTGGGTGGCAGGGGGTGTGCCGGGGAAGGAGTGGAGACATTCCCCCACATTTCTCGATCGCAGTGCATGGGCCCTGTGCACAGATCCTGTCGCCTCCTCCCTCCCGTAGTGAAGTCACTGGCTTAGACGCCGAGTCTGCCTGAGCGCCTGAGCAAAAGGCAAAGCCTTACCTAGGCCAGGAGAAGGTAATAGGCATAGAGTGCCATGCTAGGCCGCGCACGCTGCTGCAGGGTTGTGACTGTGTCTGCTTAGTTCGGCTTAGCAAGGTGAACCCCGGGCGCGAACTTGAAGCCCGGGAAAGCAAGGCCCAAGAGGCACCAGCTCTCTCGCGGCTCCTCTTCCCTGCCGCGACAGAGCCAATGACCAAAGCCTTGCTGAGGAAGCAGCAGCGAAGTGCTGTTTGCGCCAAGCTGAAAACCTCTGCGCAAGAATAGGAGTCGCTGGGAAAACAGAGTCGGTTTTGTGGGCTGCTATTGTTGCTTGCCTTAGCCTAGTATTCCCAGCACGATGGGAGAAACCCGCATAGAGCGATAGCCTCTTTGCCAGGGCATCCCCTCTGGGAAAGCACAGCATTCTTTGGGATCAGAGTCAGGTCTGTGGGATGCTGCTTGCTGCTTGCGGGAGCTAGTATCCACAGCACGGTGTGATAAACCCGCATGGAGCGAAATCCTCTTGGCCTGGGCATCCCCTCTGCCTGAGAGAGAAGCGCGGTGGCGCCTGTGGAAAGAGCCTTAAGGGACACGTCTGTCACTGCAGAGCGACGGAAGCCTGGCTGCTAAGGAGACACGAGGGTAAAATTAGGGCAGGGGAAAGGGATCCACTCTGAGGAAGGAGTCTGGGCAAAAAGCCTTTGGGCTCAAGGAGACAGCAGCTCCTTATCCACCTGTCCGTGGTGGGGACATGGGCTTGCCACCACGCCCTACCCTGAACTCGAGAAACCACTCCCAGAAAGAACTGGCCATCAGATGCCGTCTCCTACCAGGATGTCGAAGCTTGCTGGCGGCACGGGGTTTAATGTGAAAGAGTGGGGATAGTAACCCAAAGCTCCCTATTCAGTTCAAAGAGCAGTGTGCAGGGATCCTGTCACATTCCTTTCCTGTGGGAAAAGCACTGGCCTAGTCTGCGAGTCCTACTGAGCGCCAGAATAAAAGGCCAAGCGATGCCTACACGGGCGATGGTAGTGTGCATAGAGTGCCATCCTAGGCTACGCACGCTACTGCACGGTTGTGGCTTGTCTGCTTAGTTCGTACCGGCAGGGTGAACTCAGGACCCGAACATGGAGCCCGTGAAAGTGAGGCCCAAGAGGCACCAGCTCTCCCGCAGCTCTTCTTCCCTGACGCGACTGAAGCCGTGCGAGGAAGCAGCGGCGAAGTGCTGTTCGCTCCAAGCCAAAGCCTCTGCGAAAGCACAGCATTCGCTGAGAAGTGTTCTGGCGGCTGCTGCTGCTTGGCTGAGCCCAGTCTCGCGGTGGGAGAAACCCGCATACAGCGAAAGCCTCTTTGCCTGGGCATCTCCCCTGGGAAAGCACAGCTTTCCTTGGGAAATCAGAGTTGGCTTTGGGGATGCTGCTGCTGCTTGCCTGAGATAGTCTCCGCAGCACGGTGGAAGATACCCGCATGGAGCGAAATACTCTTTGTCCTAGCATCCCTTCTGCCTGGGAGAGAAGAGTGGTAGCACTAGTCTGTCACAAAGCTCCCCAGGAGCAAATATGGGGATAGCGCAGCACGCCGCCCCCGGGGAAGAGAAGGAGCCCTTGGCCTTGGGGTCGGGAAACCTCGGGAAGCAGGATAGACTGCTGTACACGAACAGCAGGCCAGTGGCAAGACAAGTGTCACCGGCTCCCTGTGCGGAGAGATGGAAGCCTGTCTGCTAAGGAGACATGAGGGGACGACTAGGGCAGGCGTGCGTGCTCCACTCTGCGGAAGGAGTTTGGGCAGAAGGCCGGCCGGTCCTGTGCCTCTGGTCCCAAGGAGAGAGCATCACCTTGGACACCTGTCCCAAGGGCAGACTGGTTTCCCCCATGTGCCATACCTGGAACTCGCAGAAACAACCCCATGGAGAAACGGGCAGTCAGATGACGTCTTCCACCAAGATGTGGCAGCGTTGTGGGTGGCAGGGGTGTGCCGGGGAAGGAGTGGAGACAGTCCCCCACAGTTCCCCATCCCAGTGCACGGGCCGTGTGCACAGATCCTGCGCCTCCTCTCTCCTGTAGTGAAGGCACCGGCCTAGACCCCGAATCTGCCTGAGCGCCTGAGCAAAAGACAAAGCCTTACCTAGGCCAGGAGATGGTAATAGGCATAGAGTGCCATGCTAGGCCACGCACGCTGCTGCAGGGTTGTGACTGTGTCTTCTTAGTTCGGCTTAGCAAGGTGAACCCGGTCGCGTACTTGGAGCCCGGGAAAGCAAGGCCTAAGAGGCACCAGCCCTCCCGCGGCTCTTCTTCCGTGCCGCTACAGAGCCAATGACCAAAGCCTTGCTGAGGAAGCAACAGCGAAGTGCGGTTTGCGCCAAGCTGAAAACCTCTGCGAGAGCATAGGAGTCGCTGGGAAAACAGAGTCGGTTCTGTGGTCTGCTTTTGTTGCTTGCCTTAGCCTAGTATTCCCAGCACGATGGGAGAAACCCGCATAGAGCGAAAGCCTCTTTACCGGGTCATCCCCTCTGGGAAAGCACAGCATTCTTTGGGAAATCAGAGTCGTGTCTGTGGGAGGCCGCCTGGTGCTTGCCGGAGCTAGTCTCCACAGCACGGTGTGATAAACCCACATGGAGCGAAATCCTCTTGGCCTGGGCATCCCCTCTGCCTGAGAGAGAAGCGCGGTGGCGCCTGTGGAAAGAGCCTTAAGGGACACGTCTGTCACTGCAGAGCGACGGAAGCCTGGCTGTTAAGGAGACACGAGGGGAAGATTAGGGCAGGGGAAAGGGCTCCACTCTGAGGAATGAGTCTGAGCAGAAAGCCTTTGGGCTCAAGGAGACAGCAGCTCCTTGGACACCTGTCCGTGATGGAGACATGGGCTTGCCACCAGGAACCTACCCTGAACTCGAGAAACAACTCCCAGAAAGAACTGGCCATCAGATGCCGTCTTTCACCAGGACGTGGAAGCTTGGAGGAGGCACGGGGTTTAAGGGGAAGGAGAGGGGACAGTCCCTCAAAGCTCCCTGTTCAGTGCACAGGGCAGTGTGCAGGGATCCTGTCACCTTCCTTTCCAGTGGGGAAAGCGCTGGCCTAGTCCGCGAGTCCTCCTGAGCGCCTGAGTAAAAGGCCAAGCGATGCCTACACCGAGAGATGGTAGTGTGCATAGAGTGCCAATCTAGGCTACGCACGCTACTGCACGGTGGTGGCTGTGTCTGCTTAGTTCGGCCTGGCAGGGTGAACCCAGGACGCGAACATGGAGCCCGGGAAAGCAAGGCCCAAGAGGCACCAGCTCTCCCGCAGCTCTTCTTCCCTGACGCGACTGAAGCCTTGCTGAGGAAGCAGCGGCGAAGTGCTGTTCGCTCCAAGCCAAAGCCTCTGCGAAAGCACAGCATTTGCTGAGAAGTGTTTTGCGGGCTGCTGCTGCTTGCCTGAGCCCAGTCTCGCCGTGGGACAAACGCGCATACAGCGAAAGCCTCTTTGACTGGGCATCTCCCCTGGGAAAGCACAGCATTCGTTGGGAAATCAGAGTTGGGTTTGGGGATGCTGCTGCTGCTTGCCTGAGCTAGTCTCCGCAGCACGGTGGAAGATACCCGCATGGAGCGAAATACTCTTTGCCCTAGCATCCCTTCTGCCTGAGAGAGAAGAGTGGTAGCACTCGTCTGTCACAGCGCTCCTCAGGAGCAAGTGTGGGGAACGAACAGCACGCCACCCCCAGGGAATAGAAGGAGCCCTTGGTCTTGGGGTCGGGAAACGCTCGGGAAGCCGAATGGCCTGCTGTGCACGAACAGCAGGCCAGTGGCAAGACAAGTGTCACCTGCTCTCTGTGCGGAGAGATGGAAGCCTGTCTGCTAAGGAGACATGAGGGGACGACTAGGGCAGAGGCGCGTGCTCCACTCTGAGGAAGGAGTCTGGGCAGAAGGCAGGCCTGTCCTGTGCCTCTGGTCCCAAGGAGACAGCATCTCCTTGGCCACCTGTCCCAAGGGCCGACGGGCTTGCCCCCAGGTGCCATACCCGGAACTCGCAGAAAAAACCCCATGGAGAAACGGGCAGTCAGATGCTGTCTTCCACCAAGATGTGGCAGCTATGTGGGTGGGAGGGGGTGTGCCGGGGAAGGAGTGGAGACATTCCCCCACATTTCCCGATCGCAGTGCATGGGCCCTTTGCACAGATCCTGTCGCCTCCTCCCTCCCGTAGTGAAGTCACTGGCTTAGACGCCGAGTCTGCCTGAGCGCCTGAGCAAAAGGCAAAGCCTTACCTAGGCCAGGAGAAGGTAATAGGCATAGAGTGCCATGCTAGGCCGCGCACGCTGCTGCAGGGTTGTGACTGTGTTTGCTTAGTTCGGCTTAGCAAGGTGAACCCCGGGCGCGAACTTGAAGCCCGGGAAAGCAAGGCCCAAGAGGCACCAGCTCTCTCGCGGCTCCTCTTCCCTGCCGCGACAGAGCCAATGACCAAAGCCTTGCTGAGGAAGCAGCAGCGAAGTGCTGTTTGCGCCAAGCTGAAAACCTCTGCGCAAGAATAGGAGTCGCTGGGAAAACAGAGTCGGTTTTGTGGGCTGCTATTCTTGCTTGCCTTAGCCTAGTATTCCCAGCACGATGGGAGAAAGCCGCATAGAGCGATAGCCTCTTTGCCAGGGCATCCCCTCTGGGAAAGCACAGCATTCTTTGGGATCAGAGTCATGTCTGTGGGATGCTGCCTGCTGCTTGCGGTAGCTAGTATCCACAGCACGGTGTGATAAACCCGCATGGAGCGAAATCCTCTTGGCCTGGGCATCCCCTCTGCCTGAGAGAGAAGCGCGGTGGCGCCTGTGGAAAGAGCCTTAAAGGACACGTCTGTCACTGCAGAGCGACGTAAGAGTGGCTGATAAGGAGACACGAGGGGAAAATTAGGGCAGGGGAAAGGGATCCACTCTGAGGAAGGAGTCTGGGCAAAAAGCCTTTGGGCTCAAGGAGACAGCAGCTCCTTATCCACCTGTCCGTGGTGGGGACATGGGCTTGCCACCACGCCCTACCCTGAACTCGAGAAACAACTCCCAGAAAGAACTGGCCATCAGATGCCGTCTCCTACCAGGATGTCGAAGCTTGCTGGCGGCACGGGGTTTAATGTGAAAGAGTGGGGATAGTAACACAAAGCTCCCTATTCAGTGCAAAGAGCAGTGTGCAGGGATCCTGTCACATTCCTTTCCTGTGGGAAAAGCACTGGCCTAGTCTGCGAGTCCTACTGAGCGCCAGAATAAAAGGCCAAGCGATGCCTACACGGGCGATGGTAGTGTGCATAGAGTGCCATCCTAGGCTACGCACGCTACTGCACGGTTGTGGCTTGTCTGCTTAGTTCGTACCGGCAGGGTGAACTCAGGACCCGTACATGGAGCCCGTGAAAGTGAGGCCCAAGAGGCACCAGCTCTCCCGCAGCTCTTCTTCCCTGACGCGACTGAAGCCGTGCGAGGAAGCAGCGGCGAAGTGCTGTTCGCTCCAAGCCAAAGTCTCTGCGAAAGCACAGCATTCGCTGAGAAGTGTTCTGTCGGCTGCTGCTGCTTGCCTGAGCCCAGTCTCGCAGTGGGAGAAACCCGCATACAGCGAAAGCCTCTTTGCCTGGGCATCTCCCCTGGGAAAGCACAGCTTTCCTTGGGAAATCAGAGTTGGCTTTGGGGATGCTGCTGCTGCTTGCCTGAGATAGTCTCCGCAGCACGGTGGAAGATACCCGCATGGAGCGAAATACTCTTTGTCCTAGCATCCCTTCTGCCTGGGAGAGAAGAGTGGTAGCACTAGTCTGTCACAAAGCTCCCCAGGAGCAAATGTGGGGAAGGCGCAGCACGCCGCCCCCGGGGAAGAGAAGGAGCCCTTGGCCTTGGGGTCGGGAAACCTCGGGAAGCAGGATAGACTGCTGTACACGAACAGCAGGCCAGTGGCAAGACAAGTGTCACCGGCTCCCTGTGCGGAGAGATGGAAGCCTGTCTGCTAAGGAGACATGAGGGGACGACTAGGGCAGGCGTGCGTGCTCCACTCTGAGGAAGGAGTTTGGGCAGAAGGCCGGCCGGTCCTGTGCCTCTGGTCCCAAGGAGAGAGCATCACCTTGGACACCTGTCCCAAGGGCAGACTGGTTTCCCCCATGTGCCATACCTGGAACTCGCAGAAACAACCCCATGGAGAAACGGGCAGTCAGATGACGTCTTCCACCAAGATGTGGCAGCGTTGTGGGTGGCAGGGGTGTGCCGGGGAAGGAGTGGAGACAGTCCCCCACAGTTCCCCATCCCAGTGCACGGGCCGTGTGCACAGATCCTGCGCCTCCTCTCTCCTGTAGTGAAGGCACCGGCCTAGACCCCGAATCTGCCTGAGCGCCTGAGCAAAAGACAAAGCCTTACCTAGGCCAGGAGATGGTAATAGGCATAGAGTGCCATGCTAGGCCACGCACTCTGCTGCAGGGTTGTGACTGTGTCTTCTTAGTTCGGCTTAGCAAGGTGAACCCGGTCGCGTACTTGGAGCCCGGGAAAGCAAGGCCTAAGAGGCACCAGCCCTCCCGCGGCTCTTCTTCCGTGCCGCTCCAGAGCCAATGACCAAAGCCTTGCTGAGGAAGCAGCAGCGAAGTGCGGTTTGCGCCAAGCTGAAAACCTCTGCGAGAGCATAGGAGTCGCTGGGAAAACAGAGTCGGTTCTGTGGTCTGCTTTTGTTGCTTGCCTTAGCCTAGTATTCCCAGCACGATGGGAGAAACCCGCATAGAGCGAAAGCCTCTTTACCGGGTCATCCCCTCTGGGAAAGCACAGCATTCTTTGGGAAATCAGAGTCGGGTCTGTGGGAGGCCGCCTGGTGCTTGCCGGAGCTAGTCTCCACAGCACGGTGTGATAAACCCGCATGGAGCGAAATCCTCTTGGCCTGGGCATCCCCTCTGCCTGAGAGAGAAGCGCGGTGGCGCCTGTGGAAAGAGCCTTAAGGGACACGTCTGTCACTGCAGAGCGACGGAAGCCTGGCTGCTAAGGAGACACGAGGGGAAGATTAGGGCAGGGGAAAGGGCTCCACTCTGAGGAATGAGTCTGAGCAGAAAGCCTTTGGGCTCAAGGAGACAGCAGCTCCTTGGCCACCTGTCCGTGATGGAGACATGGGCTTGCCACCAGGAACCTACCCTGAACTCGAGAAACAACTCCCAGAAAGAACTGGCCATCAGATGCCGTCTTTCACCAGGACGTGGAAGCTTGGAGGAGGCACGGGGTTTAAGGGGAAGGAGAGGGGACAGTCCCTCAAAGCTCCCTGTTCAGTGCACAGGGCAGTGTGCAGGGATCCTGTCACCTTCCTTTCCAGTGGGGAAAGCGCTGGCCTAGTCCGCGAGTCCTCCTGAGCGCCTGAGTAAAAGGCCAAGCGATGCCTACACCGAGAGATGGTAGTGTGCATAGAGTGCCAATCTAGGCTACGCACACTACTGCACGGTGGTGGCTGTGTCTGCTTAGTTCGGCCTGGCAGGGTGAACCCAGGACGCGAACATGGAGCCCGGGAAAGCAAGGCCCAAGAGGCACCAGCTCTCCCGCAGCTCTTCTTCCCTGACGCGACTGAAGCCTTGCTGAGGAAGCAGCGGCGAAGTGCTGTTCGCTCCAAGCCAAAGCCTCTGCGAAAGCACAGCATTTGCTGAGAAGTGTTTTGCGGGCTGCTGCTGCTTGCCTGAGCCCAGTCTCGCCGTGGGACAAACGCGCATACAGCGAAAGCCTCTTTGACTGGGCATCTCCCCTGGGAAAGCACAGCATTCGTTGGGAAATCAGAGTTGGGTTTGGGGATGCTGCTGCTGCTTGCCTGAGCTAGTCTCCGCAGCACGGTGGAAGATACCCGCATGGAGCGAAATACTCTTTGCCCTAGCATCCCTTCTGCCTGAGAGAGAAGAGTGGTAGCACTCGTCTGTCACAGCGCTCCTCAGGAGCAAGTGTGGGGAACGAACAGCACGCCACCCCCAGGGAATAGAAGGAGCCCTTGGTCGTGGGGTCGGGAAACGCTCGGGAAGCCAAATGGCCTGCTGTGCACGAACAGCAGGCCAGTGGCAAGACAAGTGTCACCTGCTCTCTGTGCGGAGAGATGGAAGCCTGTCTGCTAAGGAGACATGAGGGGACGACTAGGGCAGAGGCGCGTGCTCCACTCTGAGGAAGGAGTCTGGGCAGAAGGCAGGCCTGTCCTGTGCCTCTGGTCCCAAGGAGACAGCATCTCCTTGGCCACCTGTCCCAAGGGCCGACGGGCTTGCCCCCAGGTGCCAAACCCGGAACTCGCAGAAAAAACCCCATGGAGAAACGGGCAGTCAGATGCTGTCTTCCACCAAGATGTGGCAGCTATGTGGGTGGCAGGGGGTGTGCCGGGGAAGGAGTGGAGACATTCCCCCACATTTCCCGATCGCAGTGCATGGGCCCTGTGCACAGATCCTGTCGCCTCCTCCCTCCCGTAGTGAAGTCACTGGCTTAGACGCCGAGTCTGCCTGAGCGCCTGAGCAAAAGGCAAAGCCTTACCTAGGCCAGGAGAAGGTAATAGGCATAGAGTGCCATGCTAGGCCGCGCACGCTGCTGCAGGGTTGTGACTGTGTTTGCTTAGTTCGGCTTAGCAAGGTGAACCCCGGGCGCGAACTTGAAGCCCGGGAAAGCAAGGCCCAAGAGGCACCAGCTCTCTCGCGGCTCCTCTTCCCTGCCGCGACAGAGCCAATGACCAAAGCCTTGCTGAGGAAGCAGCAGCGAAGTGCTGTTTGCGCCAAGCTGAAAACCTCTGCGCAAGAATAGGAGTCGCTGGGAAAACAGAGTCGGTTTTGTGGGCTGCTATTGTTGCTTGCCTTAGCCTAGTATTCCCAGCACGATGGGAGAAACCCGCATAGAGCGATAGCCTCTTTGCCAGGGCATCCCCTCTGGGAAAGCACAGCATTCTTTGGGATCAGAGTCAGGTCTGTGGGATGCTGCCTGCTGCTTGCGGGAGCTAGTATCCACAGCACGATGTGATAAACCCGCATGGAGAGAAATCCTCTTGGCCTGGGCATCCCCTCTGCCTGAGAGAGAAGCGCGGTGGCGCCTGTGGAAAGAGCCTTAAGGGACACGTCTGTCACTGCAGAGCGACGGAAGCCTGGCTGCTAAGGAGACACGAGGGGAAAATTAGGGCAGGGGAAAGGGATCCACTCTGAGGAAGGAGTCTGGGCAAAAAGCCTTTGGGCTCAAGGAGACAGCAGCTCCTTGTCCACCTGTCCGTGGTGGGGACATGGGCTTGCCACCACGCCCTACCCTGAACTCGAGAAACAACTCCCAGAAAGAACTGGCCATCAGATGCCGTCTCCTACCAGGATGTCGAAGCTTGCTGGCGGCACGGGGTTTAATGTGAAAGAGTGGGGATAGTAACCCAAAGCTCCCTATTCAGTGCAAAGAGCAGTGTGCAGGGATCCTGTCACATTCCTTTCCTGTGGGAAAAGCACTGGCCTAGTCTGCGAGTCCTACTGAGCGCCAGAATAAAAGGCCAAGCGATGCCTACACGGGCGATGGTAGTGTGCATAGAGTGCCATCCTAGGCTACGCACGCTACTGCACGGTTGTGGCTTGTCTGCTTAGTTCGTACGGGCAGGGTGAACTCAGGACCCGAACATGGAGCCCGTGAAAGTGAGGCCCAAGAGGCACCAGCTCTCCCGCAGCTCTTCTTCCCTGACGCGACTGAAGCCGTGCGAGGAAGCAGCGGCGAAGTGCTGTTCGCTCCAAGCCAAAGCCTCTGCGAAAGCACAGCATTCGCTGAGAAGTGTTCTGGCGGCTGCTGCTGCTTGCCTGAGCCCAGTCTCGGGGTGGGAGAAACCCGCATACAGCGAAAGCCTCTTTGCCGGGGATCTCCCCTGGGAAAGCACAGCTTTCCTTGGGAAATCAGAGTTAGGTTTAGGGATGCTGCTGCTGCTTGCCTGACATAGACTCCGCAGCACGGTGGAAGATACCCGCATGGAGCGAAATACTCTTTGTCCTAGCATCCCTTCTGCCTGGGAGAGAAGAGTGGTAGCACTAGTCTGTCTCAAAGCTCCCCAGGAGCAAATGTGGGGAAGGCGCAGCACGCCGCCCCCGGGGAAGAGAAGGAGCCCTTGGCCTTGGGGTCGGGAAACCTCGGGAAGCAGGATAGACTGCTGTACACGAACAGCAGGCCAGTGGCAAGACAAGTGTCACCGGCTCCCTGTGCGGAGAGATGGAAGCCTGTCTGCTAAGGAGACATGAGGGGACGACTAGGGCAGGCGTGCGTGCTCCACTCTGAGGAAGGAGTTTGGGCAGAAGGCCGGCCGGTCCTGTGCCTCTGGTCCCAAGGAGAGAGCATCACCTTGGACACCTGTCCCAAGGGCAGACTGGTTTCCCCCATGTGCCATACCTGGAACTCGCAGAAACAACCCCATGGAGAAACGGGCAGTCAGATGACGTCTTCCACCAAGATGTGGCAGCGTTGTGGGTGGCAGGGGTGTGCCGGGGAAGGAGTGGAGACAGTCCCCCACAGTTCCCCATCCCAGTGCACGGGCCGTGTGCACAGATCCTGCGCCTCCTCTCTCCTGTAGTGAAGGCACCGGCCTAGACCCGGAATCTGCCTGAGCGCCTGAGCAAAAGACAAAGCCTTACCTAGGCCAGGAGATGGTAATAGGCATAGAGTGCCATGCTAGGCCACGCACGCTGCTGCAGGGTTGTGACTGTGTCTTCTTAGTTCGGCTTAGCAAGGTGAACCCGGTCGCGTACTTGGAGCCCGGGAAAGCAAGGCCTAAGAGGCACCAGCCCTCCCGCGGCTCTTCTTCCGTGCCGCTCCAGAGCCAATGACCAAAGCCTTGCTGAGGAAGCAACAGCGAAGTGCGGTTTGGGCCAAGCTGAAAACCTCTGCGAGAGCATAGGAGTCGCTGGGAAAACAGAGTCGGTTCTGTGGTCTGCTTTTGTTGCTTGCCTTAGCCTAATATTCGCAGCACGATGGGAGAAACCCGCATAGAGCGAAAGCCTCTTTACCGGGTCATCCCCTCTGGGAAAGCACAGCATTCTTTGGGAAATCAGAGTCGGGTCTGTGGGAGGCCGCCTGGTGCTTGCCGGAGCTAGTCTCCACAGCACGGTGTGATAAACCCACATGGAGCGAAATCCTCTTGGCCTGGGCATCCCCTCTGCCTGAGAGAGAAGCGCGGTGGCGCCTGTGGAAAGAGCCTTAAGGGACACGTCTGTCACTGCAGAGCGACGTAAGCCTGGCTGCTAAGGAGACACGAGGGGAAGATTAGGGCAGGGGAAAGGGCTCCACTCTGAGGAATGAGTCTGTGCAGAAAGCCTTTGGGCTCAAGGAGACAGCAGCTCCTTGGACACCTGTCCGTGATGGAGACATGGGCTTGCCACCAGGAACCTACCCTGAACTCGAGAAACAACTCCCAGAAAGAACTGGCCATCAGATGCCGTCTTTCACCAGGACGTGGAAGCTTGGAGGAGGCACGGGGTTTAAGGGGAAGGAGAGGGGACAGTCCCTCAAAGCTCCCTGTTCAGTGCACAGGGCAGTGTGCAGGGATCCTGTCACCTTCCTTTCCAGTGGGGAAAGCGCTGGCCTAGTCCGCGAGTCCTCCTGAGCGCCTGAGTAAAAGGCCAAGCGATGCCTACACCGAGAGATGGTAGTGTGCATAGAGTGCCAATCTAGGCTACGCACGCTACTGCACGGTGGTGGCTGTGTCTGCTTAGTTCGGCCGGGCAGGGTGAACCCAGGACGCGAACATGGAGCCCGGGAAAGCAAGGCCCAAGAGGCACCAGCTCTCCCGCAGCTCTTCTTCCCTGACGCGACTGAAGCCTTGCTGAGGAAGCAGCGGCGAAGTGCTGTTCGCTCCAAGCCAAAGCCTCTGCGAAAGCACAGCATTTGCTGAGAAGTGTTTTGCGGGCTGCTGCTGCTTGCCTGAGCCCAGTCTCGCCGTGGGACAAACGCGCATACAGCGAAAGCCTCTTTGACTGGGCATCTCCCCTGGGAAAGCACAGCATTCGTTGGGAAATCAGAGTTGGGTTTGGGGATGCTGCTGCTGCTTGCCTGAGCTAGTCTCCGCAGCACGGTGGAAGATACCCGCATGGAGCGAAATACTCTTTGCCCTAGCATCCCTTCTGCCTGAGAGAGAAGAGTGGTAGCACTCGTCTGTCACAGCGCTCCTCAGGAGCAAGTGTGGGGAACGAACAGCACGCCACCCCCAGGGAATAGAAGGAGCCCTTGGTCTTGGGGTCGGGAAACGCTCGGGAAGCCGAATGGCCTGCTGTGCACGAACAGCAGGCCAGTGGCAAGACAATGTCACCTGCTCTCTGTGCGGAGAGATGGAAGCCTGTCTGCTAAGGAGACATGAGGGGACGACTAGGGCAGAGGCGCGTGCTCCACTCTGAGGAAGGAGTCTGGGCAGAAGGCAGGCCTGTCCTGTGCCTCTGGTCCCAAGGAGACAGCATCTCCTTGGCCACCTGTCCCAAGGGCCGACGGGCTTGCCCCCAGGTGCCATACCCGGAACTCGCAGAAAAAACCCCATGGAGAAACGGGCAGTCAGATGCTGTCTTCCACCAAGATGTGGCAGCTATGTGGGTGGCAGGGGGTGTGCCGGGGAAGGAGTGGAGACATTCCCCCACATTTCCCGATCGCAGTGCATGGGCCCTGTGCACAGATCCTGTCGCCTCCTCCCTCCCGTAGTGAAGTCACTGGCTTAGACGCCGAGTCTGCCTGAGCGCCTGAGCAAAAGGCAAAGCCTTACCTAGGCCAGGAGAAGGTAATAGGCATAGAGTGCCATGCTAGGCCGCGCACGCTGCTGCAGGGTTGTGACTGTGTCTGCTTAGTTCGGCTTAGCAAGGTGAACCCCGGGCGCGAACTTGAAGCCCGGGAAAGCAAGGCCCAAGAGGCACCAGCTCTCTCGCGGCTCCTCTTCCCTGCCGCGACAGAGCCAATGACCAAAGCCTTGCTGAGGAAGCAGCAGCGAAGTGCTGTTTGCGCCAAGCTGAAAACCTCTGCGCAAGAATAGGAGTCGCTGGGAAAACAGAGTCGGTTTTGTGGGCTGCTATTGTTGCTTGCCTTAGCCTAGTATTCCCAGCACGATGGGAGAAACCCGCATAGAGCGATAGCCTCTTTGCCAGGGCATCCCCTCTGGGAAAGCACAGCATTCTTTGGGATCAGAGTCAGGTCTGTGGGATGCTGCCTGCTGCTTGCGGGAGCTAGTATCCACAGCACGGTGTGATAAACCCGCATGGAGCGAAATCCTCTTGGCCTGGGCATCCCCTCTGCCTGAGAGAGAAGCGCGGTGGCGCCTGTGGAAAGAGCCTTAAGGGACACGTCTGTCACTGCAGAGCGACGTAAGCCTGGCTGCTAAGGAGACACGAGGGGAAAATTAGGGCAGGGGAAAGGGATCCACTCTGAGGAAGGAGTCTGGGCAAAAAGCCTTTGGGCTCAAGGAGACAGCAGCTCCTTGTCCACCTGTCCGTGGTGGGGACATGGGCTTGCCACCACGCCCTACCCTGAACTCGAGAAACAACTCCCAGAAAGAACTGGCCATCAGATGCCGTCTCCTACCAGGATGTCGAAGCTTGCTGGCGGCACGGGGTTTAATGTGAAAGAGTGGGGATAGTAACCCAAAGCTCCCTATTCAGTGCAAAGAGCAGTGTGCAGGGATCCTGTCACATTCCTTTCCTGTGGGAAAAGCACTGGCCTAGTCTGCGTGTCCTACTGAGCGCCAGAATAAAAGGCCAAGCGATGCCTACACGGGCGATGGTAGTGTGCATAGAGTGCCATCCTAGGCTACGCACGCTACTGCACGGTTGTGGCTTGTCTGCTTAGTTCGTACCGGCAGGGTGAACTCAGGACCCGAACATGGAGCCCGTGAAAGTGAGGCCCAAGAGGCACCAGCTCTCCCGCAGCTCTTCTTCCCTGACGCGACTGAAGCCGTGCGAGGAAGCAGCGGCGAAGTGCTGTTCGCTCCAAGCCAAAGCCTCTGCGAAAGCACAGCATTCGCTGAGAAGTGTTCTGGCGGCTGCTGCTGCTTGCCTGAGCCCAGTCTCGCGGTGGGAGAAACCCGCATACAGCGAAAGCCTCTTTGCCTGGGCATCTCCCCTGGGAAAGCACAGCTTTCCTTGGGAAATCAGAGTTGGGTTTGGGGATGCTGCTGCTGCTTGCCTGAGATAGTCTCCGCAGCACGGTGGAAGATACCCGCATGGAGCGAAATACTCTTTGTCCTAGCATCCCTTCTGCCTGGGAGAGAAGAGTGGTAGCACTAGTCTGTCACAAAGCTCCCCAGGAGCAAATGTGGGGAAGGCGCAGCACGCCGCCCCCGGGGAAGAGAAGGAGCCCTTGGCCTTGGGGTCGGGAAACCTCGGGAAGCAGGATAGACTGCTGTACACGAACAGCAGGCCAGTGGCAAGACAAGTGTCACCGGCTCCCTGTGCGGAGAGATGGAAGCCTGTCTGCTAAGGAGACATGAGGGGACGACTAGGGCAGGCGTGCGTGCTCCACTCTGAGGAAGGAGTTTGGGCAGAAGGCCGGCCGGTCCTGTGCCTCTGGTCCCAAGGAGAGAGCATCACCTTGGACACCTGTCCCAAGGGCAGACTGGTTTCCCCCATGTGCCATACCTGGAACTCGCAGAAACAACCCCATGGAGAAACGGGCAGTCAGATGACGTCTTCCACCAAGATGTGGCAGCGTTGTGGGTGGCAAGGGTGTGCCGGGGAAGGAGTGGAGACAGTCCCCCACAGTTCCCCATCCCAGTGCACGGGCCGTGTGCACAGATCCTGCGCCTCCTCTCTCCTGTAGTGAAGGCACCGGCCTAGACCCCGAATCTGCCTGAGCGCCTGAGCAAAAGACAAAGCCTTACCTAGGCCAGGAGATGGTAATAGGCCTAGAGTGCCATGCTAGGCCACGCACGCTGCTGCAGGGTTGTGACTGTGTCTTCTTAGTTCGGCTTAGCAAGGTGAACCCGGTCGCGGACTTGGAGCCCGGGAAAGCAAGGCCTAAGAGGCACCAGCCCTCCCGCGGCTCTTCTTCCGTGCCGCTACAGAGCCAATGACCAAAGCCTTGCTGAGGAAGCAACAGCGAAGTGCGGTTTGCGCCAAGCTGAAAACCTCTGCGAGAGCATAGGAGTCGCTGGGAAAACAGAGTCGGTTCTGTGGTCTGCTTTTGTTGCTTGCCTTAGCCTAATATTCGCAGCACGATGGGAGAAACCCGCATAGAGCGAAAGCCTCTTTACCGGGTCATCCCCTCTGGGAAAGCACAGCATTCTTTGGGAAATCAGAGTCGGGTCTGTGGGAGGCCGCCTGGTGCTTGCCGGAGCTAGTCTCCACAGCACGGTGTGATAACCCGCATGGAGCGAAATCCTCTTGGCCTGGGCATCCCCTCTGCCTGAGAGAGAAGCGCGGTGGCGCCTGTGGAAAGAGCCTTAAGGGACACGTCTGTCACTGCAGAGCGACGGAAGCCTGGCTGCTAAGGAGACACGAGGGGAAGATTAGGGCAGGGGAAAGGGCTCCACTCTGAGGAATGAGTCTGAGCAGAAAGCCTTTGGGCTCAAGGAGACAGCAGCTCCTTGGACACCTGTCCGTCATGGAGACATGGGCTTGCCACCAGGAACCTACCCTGAACTCGAGAAACAACTCCCAGAAAGAACTGGCCATCAGATGCCGTCTTTCACCAGGACGTGGAAGCTTGGAGGAGGCACGGGGTTTAAGGGGAAGGAGAGGGGACAGTCCCTCAAAGCTCTCTGTTCAGTGCACAGGGCAGTGTGCAGGGATCCTGTCACCTTCCTTTCCAGTGGGGAAAGCGCTGGCCTAGTCCGCGAGTCCTCCTGAGCGCCTGAGTAAAAGGCCAAGCGATGCCTACACCGAGAGATGGTAGTGTGCATAGAGTGCCAATCTAGGCTACGCACGCTACTGCACGGTGGTGGCTGTGTCTGCTTAGTTCGGCCTGGCAGGGTGAACCCAGGACGCGAACATGGAGCCCGGGAAAGCAAGGCCCAAGAGGCACCAGCTCTCCCGCAGCTCTTCTTCCCTGACGCGACTGAAGCCTTGCTGAGGAAGCAGCGGCGAAATGCTGTTCGCTCCAAGCCAAAGCCTCTGCGAAAGCACAGCATTTGCTGAGAAGTGTTTTGCGGGCTGCTGCTGCTTGCCTGAGCCCAGTCTCGCCGTGGGACAAACGCGCATACAGCGAAAGCCTCTTTGACTGGGCATCTCCCCTGGGAAAGCACAGCATTCGTTGGGAAATCAGAGTTGGGTTTGGGGATGCTGCTGCTGCTTGCCTGAGCTAGTCTCCGCAGCACGGTGGAAGATACCCGCATGGAGCGAAATACTCTTTGCCCTAGCATCCCTTCTGCCTGAGAGAGAAGAGTGGTAGCACTCGTCTGTCACAGCGCTCCTCAGGAGCAAGTGTGGGGAACGAACAGCACACCACCCCCAGGGAATAGAAGGAGCCCTTGGTCTTGGGGTCGGGAAACGCTCGGGAAGCCAAATGGCCTGCTGTGCACGAACAGCAGGCCAGTGGCAAGACAAGTGTCACCTGCTCTCTGTGCGGAGAGATGGAAGCCTGTCTGCTAAGGAGACATGAGGGGACGACTAGGTCAGAGGCGCGTGCTCCACTCTGAAAAAGGAGTCTGGGCAGAAGGCAGGCCTGTCCTGTGCCTCTGGTCCCAAGGAGACAGCATCTCCTTGGCCACCTGTCCCAAGGGCCGACGGGCTTGCCCCCAGGTGCCATACCCGGAACTCGCAGAAAAAACCCCATGGAGAAACGGGCAGTCAGATGCTGTCTTCCACCAAGATGTGGCAGCTATGTGGGTGGCAGGGGGTGTGCCGGGGAAGGAGTGGAGACATTCCCCCACATTTCCCGATCGCAGTGCATGGGCCCTGTGCACAGATCCTGTCGCCTCCTCCCTCCCGTAGTGAAGTCACTGGCTTAGACGCCGAGTCTGCCTGAGCGCCTGAGCAAAAGGCAAAGCCTTACCTAGGCCAGGAGAAGGTAATGGGCATAGAGTGCCATGCTAGGCCGCGCACGCTGCTGCAGGGTTGTGACTGTGTCTGCTTAGTTCGGCTTAGCAAGGTGAACCCCGGGCGCGAACTTGAAGCCCGGGAAAGCAAGGCCCAAGAGGCACCAGCTCTCTCGCGGCTCCTCTTCCCTGCCGCGACAGAGCCAATGACCAAAGCCTTGCTGAGGAAGCAGCAGCGAAGTGCTGTTTGCGCCAAGCTGAAAACCTCTGCGCAAGAATAGGAGTCGCTGGGAAAACAGAGTCGGTTTTGTGGGCTGCTATAGTTGCTTGCCTTAGCCTAGTATTCCCAGCACGATGGGAGAAACCCGCATAGAGCGATAGCCTCTTTGCCAGGGCATCCCCTCTGGGAAAGCACAGCATTCTTTGGGATCAGAGTCAGGTCTGTGGGATGCTGCCTGCTGCTTGCGGGAGCTAGTATCCACAGCACGGTGTGATAAACCCGCATGGAGCGATATCCTCTTGGCCTGGGCATCCCCTCTGCCTGAGAGAGAAGCGCGGTGGCGCCTGTGGAAAGAGCCTTAAGGGACACGTCTGTCACTGCAGAGCGACGGAAGACTGGCTGCTAAGGAGACACGAGGGGAAAATTAGGGCAGGGGAAAGGGATCCACTCTGAGGAAGGAGTCTGGGCAAAAAGCCTTTGGGCTCAAGGAGACAGCAGCTCCTTGTCCACCTGTCCGTGGTGGGGACGTGGGCTTGCCACCACGCCCTACCCTGAACTCGAGAAACAACTCCCAGAAAGAACTGGCCATCAGATGCTGTCTCCTACCAGGATGTCGAAGCTTGCTGGCGGCACTGTGTTTAATGTGAAAGAGTGGGGATAGTAACCCAAAGCTCCCTATTCAGTGCAAAGAGCAGTGTGCAGGGATCCTGTCACATTCCTTTCCTGTGGGAAAAGCACTGGCCTAGTCTGCGAGTCCTACTGAGCGCCAGAATAAAAGGCCAAGCGATGCCTACACGGGCGATGGTAGTGTGCATAGAGTGCCATCCTAGGCTACGCACGCTACTGCACGGTTGTGGCTTGTCTGCTTAGTTCGTACCGGCAGGGTGAACTCAGGACCCGAACATGGAGCCCGTGAAAGTGAGGCCCAAGAGGCACCAGCTCTCCCGCAGCTCTTCTTCCCTGACGCGACTGAAGCCGTGCGAGGAAGCAGCGGCGAAGTGCTGTTCGCTCCAAGCCAAAGCCTCTGCGAAAGCACAGCATTCGCTGAGAAGTGTTCTGGCGGCTGCTGCTGCTTGCCTGAGCCCAGTCTCGCGGTGGGAGAAACCCGCATACAGCGAAAGCCTCTTTGCCTGGGCATCTCCCCTGGGAAAGCACAGCTTTCCTTGGGAAATCAGAGTTGGGTTTGGGGATGCTGCTGCTCCTTGCCTGAGATAGTCTCCGCAGCACGGTGGAAGATACCCGCATGGAGCGAAATACTCTTTGTCCTAGCATCCCTTCTGCCTGGGAGAGAAGAGTGGTAGCACTAGTCTGTCAGAAAGCTCCCCAGGAGCAAATGTGGGGAAGGCGCAGCACGCCGCCCCCGGGGAAGAGAAGGAGCCCTTGGCCTTGGGGTCGGGAAACCTCTGGAAGCAGGATAGACTGCTGTACACGAACAGCAGGCCAGTGGCAAGACAAGTGTCACCGGCTCCCTGTGCGGAGAGATGGAAGCCTGTCTGCTAAGGAGACATGAGGGGACGACTAGGGCAGGCGTGCGTGCTCCACTCTGAGGAAGGAGTTTGGGCAGAAGGCCGGCCGGTCCTGTGCCTCTGGTCCCAAGGAGAGAGCATCACCTTGGACACCTGTCCCAAGGGCAGACTGGTTTCCCCCATGTGCCATACATGGAACTCGCAGAAACAACCCAATGGAGAAACGGGCAGTCAGATGACGTCTTCCACCAAGATGTGGCAGCGTTGTGGGTGCCAGGGGTGTGCCGGGGAAGGAGTGGAGACAGTCCCCCACAGTTCCCCATCCCAGTGCACGGGCCGTGTGCACAGATCCTGCGCCTCCTCTCTCCTGTAGTGAAGGCACCGGCCTAGACCCCGAATCTGCCTGAGCGCCTGAGCAAAAGACAAAGCCTTACCTAGGCCAGGAGATGGTAATAGGCATAGAGTGCCATGCTAGGCCACGCACGCTGCTGCAGGGTTGTGACTGTGTCTTCTTAGTTCGGCTAAGCAAGGTGAACCCGGTCGCGTACTTGGAGCCCGGGAAAGCAAGGCCTAAGAGGCACTAGCCCTCCCGCGGCTCTTCTTCCGTGCCGCTACAGAGCCAATGACCAAAGCCTTGCTGAGGAAGCAACAGCGAAGTGCGGTTTGTGCCAAGCTGAAAACCTCTGCGAGAGCATAGGAGTCGCTGGGAAAACAGAGTCGGTTCTGTGGTCTGCTTTTGTTGCTTGCCTTAGCCTAGTATTCCCAGCACGATGGGAGAAACCCGCATAGAGCGAAAGCCTCTTTACCGGGTCATCCCCTCTGGGAAAGCACAGCATTCTTTGGGAAATCAGAGTCGGGTCTGTGGGAGGCCGCCTGGTGCTTGCCGGAGCTAGTCTCCACAGCACGGTGTGATAAACCCGCATGGAGCGAAATCCTCTTGGCCTGGGCATCCCCTCTGCCTGAGAGAGAAGCGCGGTGGCGCCTGTGGAAAGAGCCTTAAGGGACACGTCTGTCACTGCAGAGCGACGGAAGCCTGGCTGCTAAGGAGACACGAGGGGAAGATTAGGGCAGGGGAAAGGGCTCCACTCTGAGGAATGAGTCTGAGCAGAAAGCCTTTGGGCTCAAGGAGACAGCAGCTCCTTGGCCACCTGTCCGTGATGGAGACATGGGCTTGCCACCAGGAACCTACCCTGAACTCGAGAAACAACTCCCAGAAAGAACTGGCCATCAGATGCCGTCTTTCACCAGGACGTGGAAGCTTGGAGGAGGCACGGGGTTTAAGGGGAAGGAGAGGGGACAGTCCCTCAAAGCTCCCTGTTCAGTGCACAGGGCAGTGTGCAGGGATCCTGTCACCTTCCTTTCCAGTGGGGAAAGCGCTGGCCTAGTCCGCGAGTCCTCCTGAGCGCCTGAGTAAAAGGCCAAGCGATGCCTACACCGAGAGATGGTAGTGTGCATAGAGTGCCAATCTAGGCTACGCACGCTACTGCACGGTGGTGGCTGTGTTTGCTTAGTTCGGCCTGGCAGGGTGAACCCAGGACGCGAACATGGAGCCCGGGAAAGCAAGGCCCAAGAGGCACCAGCTCTCCCGCAGCTCTTCTACCCTGACGCGACTGAAGCCTTGCTGAGGAAGCAGCGGCGAAATGCTGTTCGCTCCAAGCCAAAGCCTCTGCGAAAGCACAGCATTTGCTGAGAAGTGTTTTGCGGGCTGCTGCTGCTTGCCTGAGCCCAGTCTCGCCGTGGGACAAACGCGCATACAGCGAAAGCCTCTTTGACTGGGCATCTCCCCTGGGAAAGCACAGCATTCGTTGGGAAATCAGAGTTGGGTTTGGGGATGCTGCTGCTGCTTGCCTGAGCTAGTCTCCGCAGCACGGTGGAAGATACCCGCATGGAGCGAAATACTCTTTGCCCTAGCATCCCTTCTGCCTGAGAGAGAAGAGTGGTAGCACTCGTCTGTCACAGCGCTCCTCAGGAGCAAGTGTGGGGAACGAACAGCACGCCACCCCCAGGGAATAGAAGGAGCCCTTGGTCTTGGGGTCCGAAACGCTCGGGAAGCCGAATGGCCTGCTGTGCACGAACAGCAGGCCAGTGGTAAGACAAGTGTCACCAGCTCTCTGTGCGGAGAGATGGAAGCCTGTCTGCTAAGGAGACATGAGGGGACGACTAGGGCAGAGGCGCGTGCTCCACTCTGAGGAAGGAGTCTGGGCAGAAGGCAGGCCTGTCCTGTGCCTCTGGTCCCAAGGAGACAGCATCTCCTTGGCCACCTGTCCCAAGGGCCGACGGGCTTGCCCCCAGGTGCCATACCCGGAACTCGCAGAAAAAACCCCATGGAGAAACGGGCAGTCAGATGCTGTCTTCCACCAAGATGTGGCAGCTATGTGGGTGGCAGGGGGTGTGCCGGGGAAGGAGTGGAGACATTCCCCCACATTTCCCGATCGCAGTGCATGGGCCCTGTGCACAGATCCTGTCGCCTCCTCCCTCCCGTAGTGAAGTCACTGGCTTAGACGCCGAGTCTGCCTGAGCGCCTGAGCAAAAGGCAAAGCCTTACCTAGGCCAGGAGAAGGTAATAGGCATAGAGTGCCATGCTAGGCCGCGCACGCTGCTGCAGGGTTGTGACTGTGTCTGCTTAGTTCGGCTTAGCAAGGTGAACCCCGGGCGCGAACTTGAAGCCCGGGAAAGCAAGGCCCAAGAGGCACCAGCTCTCTCGCGGCTCTTCTTCCCTGCCGCGACAGAGCCAATGACCAAAGCCTTGCTGAGGAAGCAGCAGCGAAGTGCTGTTTGCGCCAAGCTGAAAACCTCTCCGAGAGCGTAGGAGTCGCTGGGAAAACAGAGTCGGTTCTGTGGGCTGCTATTGTTGCTTGCCTTAGCCTAGTATTCCCAGCACGATGGGAGAAACCCGCATAGAGCATTAGCCTCTTTGCCAGGACATCCCCTCTGGGAAAGCACAGCATTCTTTGGGATCAGTGTCAGGTCTGTGGGATGCTGCCTGCTGCTTGCGGGAGCTAGTCTCCACAGCACGGTGTGATAAACCCGCATGGAGCGAAATCCTCTTGGCCTGGGCATCCCCTCTGCCTGAGAGAGAAGCGCGGTGGCGCCTGTGGAAAGAGCCTTAAGGGACACGTCTGTCACTGCAGAGCGACGGAAGCCTGGCTGCTAAGGAGACACGACGGGAAAATTAGGGCAGGGGAAAGGGATCCACTCTGAGGAAGGAGTCTGGGCAAAAAGCCTTTGGGCTCAAGGAGACAGCAGCAGCTCCTTGTCCACCTGTCCGTGGTGTGGACATGGGCTTGCCACCACGCCCTACCCTGAACTCGAGAAACAACTCCCAGAAAGAACTGGCCATCAGATGCCGTCTCCTACCAGGATGTCGAAGCTTGCTGGCGGCACGGCGTTTATCATGAAAGAGTGGGGATAGTAACCCAAAGCTCCCTATTCAGTGCAAAGAGCAGTGTGCAGGGATCCTGTCACATTCCTTTCCTGTGGGAAAAGCACTGGCCTAGTCTGCGAGTCCTACTGAGCGCCAGAATAAAAGGCCAAGCGATGCCTACACGGGCGATGGTAGTGTGCATAGAGTGCCATCCTAGGCTACGCACGCTACTGCACGGTTGTGGCTTGTCTGCTTAGTTCGTACCGGCAGGGTGAACTAAGGACGCGAACATGGAGCCCGTGAAAGTGAGGCCCAAGAGGCACCAGCTCTCCCGCAGCTCTTCTTCCCTGACGCGACTGAAGCCGTGCGAGGAAGCAGCGGCGAAGTGCTGTTCGCTCCAAGCCAAAGCCTCTGCGAAAGCACAGCATTCGCTGAGAAGTGTTCTGGCGGCTGCTGCTGCTTGCCTGAGCCCAGTCTCGCGGTGGGAGAAACACGCATACAGCGAAAGCCTCTTTGCCTGGGCATCTCCCCTGGGAAAGCACAGCTTTCCTTGGGAAATCAGAGTTGGGTTTGGGGATGCTGCTGCCGCTTGCCTGATATAGTCTCCGCAGCACGGTGGAAGATACCCACATGGAGCGAAATACTCTTTGCCCTAGAATCCCTTCTGCCTGGGAGAGAAGAGTGGTAGCACTAGTCTGTCACAAAGCTCCCCAGGAGCAAATGTGGGGAAGGCGCAGCACGCCGCCCCCGGGGAAGAGAAGGAGCCCTTGGCCTTGGGGTCGGGAAACCTCGGGAAGCAGGATAGACTGCTGTACACGAACAGCAGGCCAGTGGCAAGACAAGTGTCACCGGCTCCCTGTGCGGAGAGATGGAAGCCTGTCTGCTAAGGAGACATGAGGGGACGACTAGGGCAGGCGTGCGTGCTCCACTCTGAGGAAGGAGTTTGGGCAGAAGGCCGGCCGGTCCTGTGCCTCTGGTCCCAAGGAGAGATCATTACCTTGGACACCTGTCCCAAGGGCAGACTGGTTTCCCCCATGTGCCATACCTGGAACTTGCAGAAACAACCCCATGGAGAAACGGGCAGTCAGATGACGTCTTCCACCAAGATGTGGCAGCGTTGTGGGTGGCAGGGGTGTGCCGGGGAAGGAGTGGAGACAGTCCCCCACAGTTCCCCATCCCAGTGCACGGGCCGTGTGCACAGATCCTGCGCCTCCTCTCTCCTGTAGTGAAGGCACCGGCCTAGACCTCGAATCTGCCTGAGCGCCTGAGCAAAAGACAAAGCCTTACCTAGGCCAGGAGATGGTAGTAGGCATAGAGTGCCATGCTAGGCCACGCACGCTGCTGCAGGGTTGTGACTGTGTCTTCTTAGTTCGGCTTAGCAAGGTGAACCCGGTCGCGGACTTGGAGCCCGGGAAAGCAAGGCCTAAGAGGCACCAGCCCTACCGCAGCTCTTCTTCCGTGCCGCTACAGAGCCAATGACCAAAGCCTTGCTGGGGAAGCAGCAGCGAAGTGCGGTTTGCGCCAAGCTGAAAACCTCTGCGAGAGCATAGGAGTCGCTGGGAAAACAGAGTCGGTTCTGTGGTCTGCTTTTGTTGCTTGCCTTAGCCTAGTATTCCCAGCACGATGGGAGAAACCCGCATAGAGCGAAAGCCTCTTTACCGGGTCATCCCCTCTGGGAAAGCACAGCATTCTTTGGGAAATTAGAGTCGGGTCTGTGGGAGGCCGCCTGGTGCTTGCCGGAGCTAGTCTCCACAGCACGGTGTGATAAACCCGCATGGAGCGAAATCCTCTTGGCCTGGGCATCCCCTCTGCCTGAGAGAGAAGCGCGGTGGCGCCTGTGGAAAGAGCCTTAAGGGACACGTCTGTCACTGCAGAGCGACGGAAGCCTGGCTGCTAAGGAGTCACGAGGGGAAGATTAGGGCAGGGGAAAGGGCTCCACTCTGAGGAATGAGTCTGAGCAGAAAGCCTTTGGGCTCAAGGAGACAGCAGCTCCTTGGCCACCTGTCCGTGATGGAGACATGGGCTTGCCACCAGGAACCTACCCTGAACTCGAGAAACAACTCCCAGAAAGAACTGGCCATCAGATGCCGTCTTTCACCAGGACGTGGAAGCTTGGAGGAGGCACGGGGTTTAAGGGGAAGGAGAGGGGACAGTCCCTCAAAGCTCCCTGTTCAGTGCACAGGGCAGTGTGCAGGGATCCTGTCACCTTCCTTTCCAGTGGGGAAAGCGCTGGCCTAGTCCTCGAGTCCTCCTGAGCGCCTGAGTAAAAGGCCAAGCGATGCCTACACCGAGAGATGGTAGTGTGCATAGAGTGCCAATCTAGGCTACGCACGCTACTGCACGGTGGTGGCTGTGTCTGCTTAGTTCGGCCTGGCAGGGTGAACCCAGGACGCGAACATGGAGCCCGGGAAAGCAAGGCCCAAGAGGCACCAGCTCTCCCGCAGCTCTTCTTCCCTGACGCGACTGAAGCCTTGCTGAGGAAGCAGCGGCGAAGTGCTGTTCGCTCCAAGCCAAAGCCTCTGCGAAAGCACAGCATTTGCTGAGAAGTGTTTTGCGGGCTGCTGCTGCTTGCCTGAGCCCAGTCTCGCCGTGGGACAAACGCGCATACAGCGAAAGCCTCTTTGACTGGGCATCTCCCCTGGGAAAGCACAGCATTCGTTGGGAAATCAGAGTTGGGTTTGGGGATGCTGCTGCTGCTTGCCTGAGCTAGTCTCCGCAGCACGGTGGAAGATACCCGCATGGAGCGAAATACTCTGTGCCCTAGCATCCCTTCTGCCTGAGAGAGAAGAGTGGTAGCACTCGTCTGTCACAGCGCTCCTCAGGAGCAAGTGTGGGGAACGAACAGCACGCCACCCCCAGGGAATAGAAGGAGCCCTTGGTCTTGGGGTCGGGAAACGCTCGGGAAGCCGAATGGCCTGCTGTGCACGAACAGCAGGCCAGTGGCAAGACAATGTCACCTGCTCTCTGTGCGGAGAGATGGAAGCCTGTCTGCTAAGGAGACATGAGGGGACGACTAGGGCAGAGGCGCGTGCTCCACTCTGAGGAAGGAGTCTGGGCAGAAGGCAGGCCTGTCCTGTGCCTCTGGTCCCAAGGAGACAGCATCTCCTTGGCCACCTGTCCCAAGGGGCGACGGGCTTGCCCCCAGGTGCCATACCCGGAACTCGCAGAAAAAACCCCATGGAGAAACGGGCAGTCAGATGCTGTCTTCCACCAAGATGTGGCAGCTATGTGGGTGGCAGGGGGTGTGCCGGGGAAGGAGTGGAGACATTCCCCCACATTTCCCGATCGCAGTGCATGGGCCCTGTGCACAGATCCTGTCGCCTCCTCCCTCCCGTAGTGAAGTCACTGGCTTAGACGCCGAGTCTGCCTGAGCGCCTGAGCAAAAGGCAAAGCCTTACCTAGGCCAGGAGAAGGTAATAGGCATAGAGTGCCATGCTAGGCCGCGCACGCTGCTGCAGGGTTGTGACTGTGTCTGCTTAGTTCGGCTTAGCAAGGTGAACCCCGGGCGCGAACTTGAAGCCCGGGAAAGCAAGGCCCAAGAGGCACCAGCTCTCTCGCGGCTCCTCTTCCCTGCCGCGACAGAGCCAATGACCAAAGCCTTGCTGAGGAAGCAGCAGCGAAGTGCTGTTTGCGCCAAGCTGAAAACCTCTGCGCAAGAATAGGAGTCGCTGGGAAAACAGAGTCGGTTTTGTGGGCTGCTATTGTTGCTTGCCTTAGCCTAGTATTCCCAGCACGATGGGAGAAACCCGCATAGAGCGATAGCCTCTTTGCCAGGGCATCCCCTCTGGGAAAGCACAGCATTCTTTGGGATCAGAGTCAGGTCTGTGGGATGCTGCCTGCTGCTTGCGGGAGCTAGTATCCACAGCACGGTGTGATAAACCCGCATGGAGCGAAATCCTCTTGGCCTGGGCATCCCCTCTGCCTGAGAGAGAAGCGCGGTGGCGCCTGTGGAAAGAGCCTTAAGGGACACGTCTGTCACTGCAGAGCGACGTAAGCCTGGCTGCTAAGGAGACACGAGGGGAAAATTAGGGCAGGGGAAAGGGATCCACTCTGAGGAAGGAGTCTGGGCAAAAAGCCTTTGGGCTCAAGGAGACAGCAGCTCCTTGTCCACCTGTCCGTGGTGGGGACATGGGCTTGCCACCACGCCCTACCCTGAACTCGAGAAACAACTCCCAGAAAGAACTGGCCATCAGATGCCGTCTCCTACCAGGATGTCGAAGCTTGCTGGCGGCACGGGGTTTAATGTGAAAGAGTGGGGATAGTAACCCAAAGCTCCCTATTCAGTGCAAAGAGCAGTGTGCAGGGATCCTGTCACATTCCTTTCCTGTGGGAAAAGCACTGGCCTAGTCTACGAGTCCTACTGAGCGCCAGAATAAAAGGCCAAGCGATGCCTACACGGGCGATGGTAGTGTGCATAGAGTGCCATCCTAGGCTACGCACGCTACTGCACGGTTGTGGCTTGTCTGCTTAGTTCGTACCGGCAGGGTGAACTCAGGACCCGAACATGGAGCCCGTGAAAGTGAGGCCCAAGAGGCAGCAGCTCTCCCGCAGCTCTTCTTCCCTGACGCGACTGAAGCCGTGCGAGGAATCAGCGGCGAAGTGCTGTTCGCTCCAAGCCAAAGCCTCTGCGAAAGCACAGCATTCGCTGAGAAGTGTTCTGGCGGCTGCTGCTGCTTGCCTGAGCCCAGTCTCCCGGTGGGAGAAACCCGCATACAGCGAAAGCCTCTTTGCCTGGGCATCTCCCCTGGGAAAGCACAGCTTTCCTTGGGAAATCAGAGTTGGGTTTGGGGATGCTGCTGCTGCTTGCCTGAGATAGTCTCCGCAGCTCGGTGGAAGATACCCGCATGGAGCGAAATACTCTTTGTCCTAGCATCCCTTCTGCCTGGGAGAGAAGAGTGGTAGCACTAGTCTGTCACAAAGCTCCCCAGGAGCAAATGTGGGGAAGGCGCAGCACGCCGCCCCCGGGGAAGAGAAGGAGCCCTTGGCCTTGGGGTCGGGAAACCTCGGGAAGCAGGATAGACCGCTGTACACGAACAGCAGGCCAGTGGCAAGACAAGTGTCACCGGCTCCCTGTGCGGAGAGATGGAAGCCTGTCTGCTAAGGAGACATGACGGGACGACTAGGGCAGGCGTGCGTGCTCCACTCTGAGGAAGGAGTTTGGGCAGAAGGCCGGCCGGTCCTGTGCCTCTGGTCCCAAGGAGAGAGCATCACCTTGGACACCTGTCCCAAGGGCAGACTGGTTTCCCCCATGTGCCATACCTGGAACTCGCAGAAACAACCCCATGGAGAAACGGGCAGTCAGATGACGTCTTCCACCAAGATGTGGCAGCGTTGTGGGTGGCAAGGGTGTGCCGGGGAAGGAGTGGAGACAGTCCCCCACAGTTCCCCATCCCAGTGCCCGGGCCGTGTGCACAGATCCTGCGCCTCCTCTCTCCTGTAGTGAAGGCACCGGCCTAGACCCCGAATCTGCCTGAGCGCCTGAGCAAAAGACAAAGCCTTACCTAGGCCAGGAGATGGTAATAGGCCTAGAGTGCCATGCTAGGCCACGCACGCTGCTGCAGGGTTGTGACTGTGTCTTCTTAGTTCGGCTTAGCAAGGTGAACCCGGTCGCGTACTTGGAGCCCGGGAAAGCAAGGCCTAAGAGGCACCAGCCCTCCCGCGGCTCTTCTTCCGTGCCGCTACAGAGCCAATGACCAAAGCCTTGCTGAGGAAGCAACAGCGAAGTGCGGTTTGCGCCAAGCTGAAAACCTCTGCGAGAGCATAGGAGTCGCTGGGAAAACAGAGTCGGTTCTGTGGTCTGCTTTTGTTGCTTGCCTTAGCCTAATATTCGCAGCACGATGGGAGAAACCCGCATAGAGCGAAAGCCTCTTTACCGGGTCATCCCCTCTGGGAAAGCACAGCATTCTTTGGGAAATCAGAGTCGGGTCTGTGGGAGGCCGCCTGGTGCTTGCCGGAGCTAGTCTCCACAGCACGGTGTGATAAACCCGCATGGAGCGAAATCCTCTTGGCCTGGGCATCCCCTCTGCCTGAGAGAGAAGCGCGGTGGCGCCTGTGGAAAGAGCCTTAAGGGACACGTCTGTCACTGCAGAGCGACGTAAGCCTGGCTGCTAAGGAGACACGAGGGGAAGATTAGGGCAGGGGAAAGGGCTCCACTCTGAGGAATGAGTCTGAGCAGAAAGCCTTTGGGCTCAAGGAGACAGCAGCTCCTTGGCCACCTGTCCGTGATGGAGACATGGGCTTGCCACCAGGAACCTACCCTGAACTCGAGAAACAACTCCCAGAAAGAACTGGCCATCAGATGCCGTCTTTCACCAGGACGTGGAAGCTTGGAGGAGGCACGGGGTTTAAGGGGAAGGAGAGGGGACAGTCCCTCAAAGCTCTCTGTTCAGTGCACAGGGCAGTGTGCAGGGATCCTGTCACCTTCCTTTCCAGTGGGGAAAGCGCTGGCCTAGTCCGCGAGTCCTCCTGAGCGCCTGAGTAAAAGGCCAAGCGATGCCTACACCGAGAGATGGTAGTGTGCATAGAGTGCCAATCTAGGCTACGCACGCTACTGCACGGTGGTGGCTGTGTCTGCTTAGTTCGGCCTGGCAGGGTGAACCCAGGACGCGAACATGGAGCCCGGGAAAGCAAGGCCCAAGAGGCACCAGCTCTCCCGCAGCTCTTCTTCCCTGACGCGACTGAAGCCTTGCTGAGGAAGCAGCGGCGAAATGCTGTTCGCTCCAAGCCAAAGCCTCTGCGAAAGCACAGCATTTGCTGAGAAGTGTTTTGCGGGCTGCTGCTGCTTGCCTGAGCCCAGTCTCGCCGTGGGACAAACGCGCATACAGCGAAAGCCTCTTTGACTGGGCATCTCCCCTGGGAAAGCACAGCATTCGTTGGGAAATCAGAGTTGGGTTTGGGGATGCTGCTGCTGCTTGCCTGAGCTAGTCTCCGCAGCACGGTGGAAGATACCCGCATGGAGCGAAATACTCTTTGCCCTAGCATCCCTTCTGCCTGAGAGAGAAGAGTGGTAGCACTCGTCTGTCACAGCGCTCCTCAGGAGCAAGTGTGGGGAACGAACAGCACGCCACCCCCAGGGAATAGAAGGAGCCCTTGGTCTTGGGGTCGGGAAACGCTCGGGAAGCCAAATGGCCTGCTGTGCACGAACAGCAGGCCAGTGGCAAGACAAGTGTCACCTGCTCTCTGTGCGGAGAGATGGAAGCCTGTCTGCTAAGGAGACATGAGGGGACGACTAGGTCAGAGGCGCGTGCTCCACTCTGAAAAAGGAGTCTGGGCAGAAGGCAGGCCTGTCCTGTGCCTCTGGTCCCAAGGAGACAGCATCTCCTTGGCCACCTGTCCCAAGGGCCGACGGGCTTGCCCCCAGGTGCCATACCCGGAACTCGCAGAAAAAACCCCATGGAGAAACGGGCAGTCAGATGCTGTCTTCCACCAAGATGTGGCAGCTATGTGGGTGGCAGGGGGTGTGCCGGGGAAGGAGTGGAGACATTCCCCCACATTTCCCGATCGCAGTGCATGGGCCCTGTGCACAGATCCTGTCGCCTCCTCCCTCCCGTAGTGAAGTCACTGGCTTAGACGCCGAGTCTGCCTGAGCGCCTGAGCAAAAGGCAAAGCCTTACCTAGGCCAGGAGAAGGTAATGGGCATAGAGTGCCATGCTAGGCCGCGCACGCTGCTGCAGGGTTGTGACTGTGTCTGCTTAGTTCGGCTTAGCAAGGTGAACCCCGGGCGCGAACTTGAAGCCCGGGAAAGCAAGGCCCAAGAGGCACCAGCTCTCTCGCGGCTCCTCTTCCCTGCCGCGACAGAGCCAATGACCAAAGCCTTGCTGAGGAAGCAGCAGCGAAGTGCTGTTTGCGCCAAGCTGAAAACCTCTGCGCAAGAATAGGAGTCGCTGGGAAAACAGAGTCGGTTTTGTGGGCTGCTATAGTTGCTTGCCTTAGCCTAGTATTCCCAGCACGATGGGAGAAACCCGCATAGAGCGATAGCCTCTTTGCCAGGGCATCCCCTCTGGGAAAGCACAGCATTCTTTGGGATCAGAGTCAGGTCTGTGGGATGCTGCCTGCTGCTTGCGGGAGCTAGTATCCACAGCACGGTGTGATAAACCCGCATGGAGCGATATCCTCTTGGCCTGGGCATCCCCTCTGCCTGAGAGAGAAGCGCGGTGGCGCCTGTGGAAAGAGCCTTAAGGGACACGTCTGTCACTGCAGAGCGACGGAAGCCTGGCTGCTAAGGAGACACGAGGGGAAAATTAGGGCAGGGGAAAGGGATCCACTCTGAGGAAGGAGTCTGGGCAAAAAGCCTTTGGGCTCAAGGAGACAGCAGCTCCTTGTCCACCTGTCCGTGGTGGGGACATGGGCTTGCCACCACGCCCTACCCTGAACTCGAGAAACAACTCCCAGAAAGAACTGGCCATCAGATGCCGTCTCCTACCAGGATGTCGAAGCTTGCTGGCGGCACGGGTTTTAATGTGAAAGAGTGGGGATAGTAACTCAAAGCTCCCTATTCAGTGCAAAGAGCAGTGTGCAGGGATCCTGTCACATTCCTTTCCTGTGGGAAAAGCACTGGCCTAGTCTACGAGTCCTACTGAGCGCCAGAATAAAAGGCCAAGCGATGCCTACACGGGCGATGGTAGTGTGCATAGAGTGCCATCCTAGGCTACGCACGCTACTGCACGGTTGTGGCTTGTCTGCTTAGTTCGTACCGGCAGGGTGAACTCAGGACCCGAACATGGAGCCCGTGAAAGTGAGGCCCAAGAGGCACCAGCTCTCCCGCAGCTCTTCTTCCCTGACGCGACTGAAGCCGTGCGAGGAAGCAGCGGCGAAGTGCTGTTCGCTCCAAGCCAAAGCCTCTGCGAAAGCACAGCATTCGCTGAGAAGTGTTCTGGCGGCTGCTGCTGCTTGCCTGAGCCCAGTCTCGCGGTGGGAGAAACCCGCATACAGCGAAAGCCTCTTTGCCTGGGCATCTCCCCTGGGAAAGCACAGCTTTCCTTGGGAAATCAGAGTTGGGTTTGGGGATGCTGCTGCTCCTTGCCTGAGATAGTCTCCGCAGCACGGTGGAAGATACCCGCATGGAGCGAAATACTCTTTGTCCTAGCATCCCTTCTGCCTGGGAGAGAAGAGTGGTAGCACTAGTCTGTCAGAAAGCTCCCCAGGAGCAAATGTGGGGAAGGCGCAGCACGCCGCCCCCGGGGAAGAGAAGGAGCCCTTGGCCTTGGGATCGGGAAACCTCGGGAAGCAGGATAGACTGCTGTACACGAACAGCAGGCCAGTGGCAAGACAAGTGTCACCGGCTCCCTGTGCGGAGAGATGGAAGCCTGTCTGCTAAGGAGACATGAGGGGACGACTAGGGCAGGCGTGCGTGCTCCACTCTGAGGAAGGAGTTTGGGCAGAAGGCCGGCCGGTCCTGTGCCTCTGGTCCCAAGGAGAGAGCATCACCTTGGACACCTGTCCCAAGGGCAGACTGGTTTCCCCCATGTGCCATACATGGAACTCGCAGAAACAACCCCATGGAGAAACGGGCAGTCAGATGACGTCTTCCACCAAGATGTGGCAGCGTTGTGGGTGGCAGGGGTGTGCCGGGGAAGGAGTGGAGACAGTCCCCCACAGTTCCCCATCCCAGTGCACGGGCCGTGTGCACAGATCCTGCGCCTCCTCTCTCCTGTAGTGAAGGCACCGGCCTAGACCCCGAATCTGCCTGAGCGCCTGAGCAAAAGACAAAGCCTTACCTAGGCCAGGAGATGGTAATAGGCATAGAGTGCCATGCTAGGACACGCACGCTGCTGCAGGGTTGTGACTGTGTCTTCTTAGTTCGGCTAAGCAAGGTGAACCCGGTCGCGTACTTGGAGCCCGGGAAAGCAAGGCCTAAGAGGCACCAGCCCTCCCGCGGCTCTTCTTCCGTGCCGCTACAGAGCCAATGACCAAAGCCTTGCTGAGGAAGCAACAGCGAAGTGCGGTTTGTGCCAAGCTGAAAACCTCTGCGAGAGCATAGGAGTCGCTGGGAAAACAGAGTCGGTTCTGTGGTCTGCTTTTGTTGCTTGCCTTAGCCTAGTATTCCCAGCACGATGGGAGAAACCCGCATAGAGCGAAAGCCTCTTTACCGGGTCATCCCCTCTGGGAAAGCACAGCATTCTTTGGGAAATCAGAGTCGGGTCTGTGGGAGGCCGCCTGGTGCTTGCCGGAGCTAGTCTCCACAGCACGGTGTGATAAACCCGCATGGAGCGAAATCCTCTTGGCCTGGGCATCCCCTCTGCCTGAGAGAGAAGCGCGGTGGCGCCTGTGGAAAGAGCCTTAAGGGACACGTCTGTCACTGCAGAGCGACGGAAGCCTGGCTGCTAAGGAGACACGAGGGGAAGATTAGGGCAGGGGAAAGGGCTCCACTCTGAGGAATGAGTCTGAGCAGAAAGCCTTTGGGCTCAAGGAGACAGCAGCTCCTTGGCCACCTGTCCGTGATGGAGACATGGGCTTGCCACCAGGAACCTACCCTGAACTCGAGAAACAACTCCCAGAAAGAACTGGCCATCAGATGCCGTCTTTCACCAGGACGTGGAAGCTTGGAGGAGGCACGGGGTTTAAGGGGAAGGAGAGGGGACAGTCCCTCAAAGCTCCCTGTTCAGTGCACAGGGCAGTGTGCAGGGATCCTGTCACCTTCCTTTCCAGTGGGGAAAGCGCTGGCCTAGTCCGCGAGTCCTCCTGAGCGCCTGAGTAAAAGGCCAAGCGATGCCTACACCGAGAGATGGTAGTGTGCATAGAGTGCCAATCTAGGCTACGCACGCTACTGCACGGTGGTGGCTGTGTCTGCTTAGTTCGGCCTGGCAGGGTGAACCCAGGACGCGAACATGGAGCCCGGGAAAGCAAGGCCCAAGAGGCACCAGCTCTCCCGCAGCTCTTCTTCCCTGACGCGACTGAAGCCTTGCTGAGGAAGCAGTGGCGAAGTGCTGTTCGCTCCAAGCCAAAGCCTCTGCGAAAGCACAGCATTTGCTGAGAAGTGTTTTGCGGGCTGCTGCTGCTTGCCTGAGCCCAGTCTCGCCGTGGGACAAACGCGCATACAGCGAAAGCCTCTTTGACTGGGCATCTCCCCTGGGAAAGCACAGCATTCGTTGGGAAATCAGAGTTGGGTTTGGGGATGCTGCTGCTGCTTGCCTGAGCTAGTCTCCGCAGCACGGTGGAAGATACCCGCATGGAGCGAAATACTCTTTGCCCTAGCATCCCTTCTGCCTGAGAGAGAAGAGTGGTAGCACTCGTCTGTCACAGCGCTCCTCAGGAGCAAGTGTGGGGAACGAACAGCACGCCACCCCCAGGGAATAGAAGGAGCCCTTGGTCTTGGGGTCGGGAAACGCTCGGGAAGCCGCATGGCCTGCTGTGCACGAACAGCAGGCCAGTGGCAAGACAAGTGTCACCTGCTCTCTGTGCGGAGAGATGGAAGCCTGTCTGCTAAGGAGACATGAGGGGACGACTAGGGCAGAGGCGCGTGCTCCACTCTGAGGAAGGAGTCTGGGCAGAAGGCAGGCCTGTCCTGTGCCTCTGGTCCCAAGGAGACAGCATCTCCTTGGCCACCTGTCCCAAGGGCCGACGGGCTTGCCCCCAGGTGCCATACCCGGAACTCGCAGAAAAAACCCCATGGAGAAACGGGCAGTCAGATGCTGTCTTCCACCAAGATGTGGCAGCTATGTGGGTGGCAGGGGGTGTGCCGGGGAAGGAGTGGAGACATTCCCCCACATTTCCCGATCGCAGTGCATGGGCCCTGTGCACAGATCCTGTCGCCTCCTCCCTCCCGTAGTGAAGTCACTGGCTTAGACGCCGAGTCTGCCTGAGCGCCTGAGCAAAAGGCAAAGCCTTACCTAGGCCAGGAGAAGGTAATAGGCATAGAGTGCCATGCTAGGCCGCGCACGCTGCTGCAGGGTTGTGACTGTGTCTGCTTAGTTCGGCTTAGCAAGGTGAACCCCGGGCGCGAACTTGAAGCCCGGGAAAGCAAGGCCCAAGAGGCACCAGCTCTCTCGCGGCTCTTCTTCCCTGCCGCGACAGAGCCAATGACCAAAGCCTTGCTGAGGAAGCAGCAGCGAAGTGCTGTTTGCGCCAAGCTGAAAACCTCTCCGAGAGCGTAGGAGTCGCTGGGAAAACAGAGTCGGTTCTGTGGGCTGCTATTGTTGCTTGCCTTAGCCTAGTATTCCCAGCACGATGGGAGAAACCCGCATAGAGCATTAGCCTCTTTGCCAGGACATCCCCTCTGGGAAAGCACAGCATTCTTTGGGATCAGTGTCAGGTCTGTGGGATGCTGCCTGCTGCTTGCGGGAGCTAGTATCCACAGCACGGTGTGATAAACCCGCATGGAGCGAAATCCTCTTGGCCTGGGCATCCCCTCTGCCTGAGAGAGAAGCGCGGTGGCGCCTGTGGAAAGAGCCTTAAGGGACACGTCTGTCACTGCAGAGCGACGGAAGCCTGGCTGCTAAGGAGACACGACGGGAAAATTAGGGCAGGGGAAAGGGATCCACTCTGAGGAAGGAGTCTGGGCAAAAAGCCTTTGGGCTCAAGGAGACAGCAGCAGCTCCTTGTCCACCTGTCCGTGGTGTGGACATGGGCTTGCCACCACGCCCTACCCTGAACTCGAGAAACAACTCCCAGAAAGAACTGGCCATCAGATGCCGTCTCCTACCAGGATGTCGAAGCTTGCTGGCGGCACGGCGTTTATCATGAAAGAGTGGGGATAGTAACCCAAAGCTCCCTATTCAGTGCAAAGAGCAGTGTGCAGGGATCCTGTCACATTCCTTTCCTGTGGGAAAAGCACTGGCCTAGTCTGCGAGTCCTACTGAGCGCCAGAATAAAAGGCCAAGCGATGCCTACACGGGCGATGGTAGTGTGCATAGAGTGCCATCCTAGGCTACGCACGCTACTGCACGGTTGTGGCTTGTCTGCTTAGTTCGTACCGGCAGGGTGAACTAAGGACGCGAACATGGAGCCCGTGAAAGTGAGGCCCAAGAGGCACCAGCTCTCCCGCAGCTCTTCTTCCCTGACGCGACTGAAGCCGTGCGAGGAAGCAGCGGCGAAGTGCTGTTCGCTCCAAGCCAAAGCCTCTGCGAAAGCACAGCATTCGCTGAGAAGTGTTCTGGCGGCTGCTGCTGCTTGCCTGAGCCCAGTCTCGCGGTGGGAGAAACACGCATACAGCGAAAGCCTCTTTGCCTGGGCATCTCCCCTGGGAAAGCACAGCTTTCCTTGGGAAATCAGAGTTGGGTTTGGGGATGCTGCTGCCGCTTGCCTGATATAGTCTCCGCAGCACGGTGGAAGATACCCACATGGAGCGAAATACTCTTTGCCCTAGAATCCCTTCTGCCTGGGAGAGAAGAGTGGTAGCACTAGTCTGTCACAAAGCTCCCCAGGAGCAAATGTGGGGAAGGCGCAGCACGCCGCCCCCGGGGAAGAGAAGGAGCCCTTGGCCTTGGGGTCGGGAAACCTCGGGAAGCAGGATAGACTGCTGTACACGAACAGCAGGCCAGTGGCAAGACAAGTGTCACCGGCTCCCTGTGCGGAGAGATGGAAGCCTGTCTGCTAAGGAGACATGAGGGGACGACTAGGGCAGGCGTGCGTGCTCCACTCTGAGGAAGGAGTTTGGGCAGAAGGCCGGCCGGTCCTGTGCCTCTGGTCCCAAGGAGAGATCATTACCTTGGACACCTGTCCCAAGGGCAGACTGGTTTCCCCCATGTGCCATACCTGGAACTCGCAGAAACAACCCCATGGAGAAACGGGCAGTCAGATGACGTCTTCCACCAAGATGTGGCAGCGTTGTGGGTGGCAGGGGTGTGCCGGGGAAGGAGTGGAGACAGTCCCCCACAGTTCCTCATCCCAGTGCACGGGCCGTGTGCACAGATCCTGCGCCTCCTCTCTCCTGTAGTGAAGGCACCGGCCTAGACCTCGAATCTGCCTGAGCGCCTGAGCAAAAGACAAAGCCTTACCTAGGCCAGGAGAAGGTAATAGGCATAGAGTGCCATGCTAGGCCGCGCACGCTGCTGCAGGGTTGTGACTGTGTCTGCTTAGTTCGGTTTAGCAAGGTGAACCCCGGGCGCGAACTTGAAGCCCGGGAAAGCAAGGCCCAAGAGGCACCAGCTCTCTCGCGGCTCTTCTTCCCTGCCGAGACAGAGCCAATGACCAAAGCCTTGCTGAGGAAGCAGCAACGAAGTGCTGTTTGCGCCAAGCTGAAAACCTCTGCGAGAGCATAGGAGTCGCTGGGAAAACAGAGTCGGTTTTGTGGGCTGCTATTGTTGCTTGCCTTAGCCTAGTATTCCCAGCACGATGGGAGAAACCCGCATAGAGCGATAGCCTCTTTGCCAGGGCATCCCCTCTGGGAAAGCACAGCATTCTTTGGGATCAGAGTCAGGTCTGTGGGATGCTGCCTGCTGCTTGCGGGAGCTAGTATCCACAGCACGGTGTGATAAACCCACATGGAGCGAAATCCTCTTGGCCTGGGCATCCCCTCTGCCTGAGAGAGAAGCGTGGTGGCGCCTGTGGAGAGAGCCTTAAGGGACACGTCTGTCACTGCAGAGCGTCGGAAGCCTGGCTGCTAAGGAGACACGAGGGGAAGATTAGGGCAGGGGAAAGGGCTCCACTCTGAGGAATGAGTCTGAGCAGAAAGCCTTTGGGCTCAAGGAGACAGCAGCTCCTTGGCCACCTGTCCGTGGTGGAGACATGGGCTTGCCACCAGGAACCTACCCTGAACTCGAGAAACAACTCCCAGAAAGAACTGGCCATCAGATGCCGTCGTTCACCAGGATGTGGAAGCTTGGAGGAGGCACGGGGTTTAAGGGGAAGGAGAGGGGACAGTCCCGCAAAGCTCCCTGTTCAGTGCACAGGGCAGTGTGCAGGGATCCTGTCACCTTCCTTTCCAGTGGGGAAAGCGCTGGCCTAGTCCGCGAGTCCTTCTGAGCGCCTGAGTAAAAGGCCAAGCGATGCCTACACCGAGAGATGGTAGTGCGCATAGAGTGCCAATCTAGGCTACGCACGCTACTGCACGGTGGTGGCTGTGTCTGTTTAGTTCGGCCTGGCAGGGTGAACCCAGGACGCGAACATGGAGCCCGGGAAAGCAAGGCCCAAGAGGCACCAGCTCTCCCGCAGCTCTTCTTCCCTGACGCGACTGAAGCCTTGCTGAGGAAGCAGCGGCGAAGTGCTGTTCGCGCCAAGCCAAAGCCTCTGCGAAAGCACAGCATTTGCTGAGAAGTGTTTTGCGGGCTGCTGCTGCTTGCCTGAGCCCAGTCTCGCCGTGGGAGAAACGCGCATACAGCGAAAGCCTCTTTGACTCGGCATCTCCCCTGGGAAAGCACAGCATTCGTTGGGAAATCAGAGTTGGGTTTGGGGATGCTGCTGCTTGCCTCAGCTAGTCTCCGCAGCACGGTGGAAGATACCCGCATGGAGCGAAATACTCTTTGCCCTAGCATCCCTTCTGCCTGAGAGAGAAGAGTGGTAGCACTCGTCTGTCACAGCGCTCCTCAGGAGCAAGTGTGGGGAACGAACAGCACGCCACCCCCAGGGAATAGAAGGAGCCCTTGGTCTTGGAGTCGGGAAACGCTCGGGAAGCCGAATGGCCTGCTGTGCACGAACAGCAGGCCAGTTGCAAGACAAGTGTCACCTGCTCTCTGTGCGGAGAGACGGAAGCCTGTCTGCTAAGGAGACATGAGGGGACGACTAGGGCAGAGGCGCGTGCTCCACTCTGAGGAAGGAGTCTGGGCAGAAGGCAGGCCTGTCCTGTGCCTCTGGTCCCAAGGAGACAGCATCTCCTTGGCCACCTGTCCCAAGGGCTGACGGGCTTGCCCCCAGGTGCCATACCCGGAACTCGCAGAAAAAACCCCATGGAGAAAAGGGCAGTCAGATGCTGTCTTCCATCAAGATGTGGCAGCTATGTGGGTGGCAGGGGGTGTGCCGGGGAAGGAGTGGAGACATTCCCCCACATTTCCCGATCGCAGTGCATGGGCCCTGTGCACAGATCCTGTCGCCTCCTCCCTCCCGTAGTGAAGTCACTGGCTTAGACGCCGAGTCTGCCTGAGCGCCTGAGCAAAAGACAAAGCCTTACCTAGGCCAGGAGTAGGTAATAGGCATAGAGTGCCATGCTAGGCCGCGCACGCTGCTGCAGGGTTGTGACTGTGTCTGCTTAGTTCGGCTTAGCAAGGTGAACCCCGGGCGCGAACTTGAAGCCCGGGAAAGCAAGGCCCAAGAGGCACCAGCTCTCTCGCGGCTCTTCTTCCCTGCCGAGACAGAGCCAATGACCAAAGCCTTGCTGAGGAAGCAGCAACGAAGTGCTGTTTGCGCCAAGCTGAAAACCTCTGCGAGAGCATAGGAGTCGCTGGGAAAACAGAGTCGGTTTTGTGGGCTGCTATTGTTGCTTGCCTTAGCCTAGTATTCCCAGCACGATGGGAGAAACCCGCATAGAGCGATAGCCTCTTTGCCAGGGCATCCCCTCTGGGAAAGCACAGCATTCTTTGGGATCTGAGTCAGGTCTGTGGGATGCTGCCTGCTGCTTGCGGGAGCTAGTATCCACAGCACGGTGTGATAAACCCACATGGAGCGAAATCCTCTTGGCCTGGGCATCCCCTCTGCCTGAGAGAGAAGCGCGGTGGCGCCTGTGGAAAGAGCCTTAAGGGACACGTCTGTCACTGCAGAGCGACGGAAGCCTGGCTGCTAAGGAGACACGACGGGAAAATTAGGGCAGGGGAAAGGGCTCCACTCTGAGGAAGGAGTCAATGCAGAAAGCCTTTGGGCTCAAGGAGAGAGCAGCTCCTTGGTCACCTGTCCATGATGGAGACATGGGCTAGCCACCACGCTCCTACCCTGAACTCGAGAAACAACTCCCAGAAAGAACTGGCCATTAGATGCCGTCTTTCACCAGGATGTGGAAGCTTGGCGGAGGCACGGGGTTTAAGGGGAAGGAGAGGGGACAGTCCCGCAAAGCTCCCTGTTCAGTGCACAGGGCAGTGTGCAGGGATCCTGTCACCTTCCTTTCCAGTGGGGAAAGCGCTGGCCTAGTCCGCGAGTCCTCCTGAGTGCCTGAGTAAAAGGCCAAGCGATGCCTACACCGAGAGATGGTAGTGTGCATAGAGTGCCAATCTAGGCTACGCACGCTACTGCACGGTGGTGGCTGTGTCTGCTTAGTTCGGCCTGGCAGGGTGAACCCAGGACGCGAACATGGAGCCCGGGAATGCAAGGCCCAAGAGGCACCAGCTCTCCCGCAGCTCTTCTTCCGTGACGCGACTGAAGCCTTGCTGAGGAAGCAGCGGCGAAGTGCTGTTCGCGCCAAGCCAAAGCCTCTGCGAAAGCACAGCATTTGCTGAGAAGTGTTTTGCGGGCTGCTGCTGCTTGCCTGAGCCCAGTCTCGCCGTGGGAGAAACGCGCATACAGCGAAAGCCTCTTTGACTCGGCATCTCCCCTGGGAAAGCACAGCATTCGTTGGGAAATCACAGTTGGGTTTGGGGATGCTGCTGCTGCTTGCCTGAGCTAGTCTCCGCAGCACGGTGGAAGATACCCGCGTGGAGCGAAATACTCTTTGCCCTAGCATCCCTTCTGCCTGAGAGAGAAGAGTGGTAGCACTCGTCTGTCACAGCGCTCCTCAGGAGCAAGTGTGGGGAACGAACAGCACGCCACCCCCAGGGAATAGAAGGAGCCCTTGGTCTTGGGGTCGGGAAACGCTCGGGAAGCCGAATGGCCTGCTGTGCACGAACAGCAGGCCAGTGGCAAGACAAGTGTCACCTGCTCTCTGTGCGGAGAGATGGAAGCCTGCCTGCTAAGGAGACATGAGGGGACGACTAGGGCAGAGGCGCATGCTCCACTCTGAGGAAGGAGTCTGGGCAGAAGGCAGGCCTGTCCTGTGCCTCTGGTCCCAAGGAGACAGCATCTCCTTGGCCACCTGTCCCAAGGGCCGACGGGCTTGCCCCCAGGTGCCATACCCGGAACTCGCAGAAAAAACCCCATGGAGAAACGGGCAGTCAGATGCTGTCTTCCACCAAGATGTGGCAGCTATGTGGGTGGCAGGGGGTGTGCCGGGGAAGGAGTGGAGACATTCACCCACATTTCCCGATCGCAGTGCATGGGCCCTGTGCACAGATCCTGTCGCCTCCTCCCTCCCGTATTGAAGTCACTGGCTTAGACGCCGAGTCTGCCTGAGCGCCTGAGCAAAAGACAAAGCCTTACCGAGGCCAGGAGAAGGTAATAGGCATAGAGTGCCATGCTAGGCCGCGCATGCTGCTGCAGGGTTGTGACTGTGTCTGCTTAGTTCGGCTTAGCAAGGTGAACCCCGGGCGCGAACTTGAAGCCCGGGAAAGCAAGGCCCAAGAGGCACCAGCTCTCTCGCGGCTCTTCTTCCCTGCCGAGACAGAGCCAATGACCAAAGCCTTGCTGAGGAAGCAGCAACGAAGTGCTGTTTGCGCCAAGCTGAAAACCTCTGCGAGAGCATAGGAGTCGCTGGGAAAACAGAGTCGGTTTTGTGGGCTGCTATTGTTGCTTGCCTTAGCCTAGTATTCCCAGCACGATGGGAGAAACCCGCATAGAGCGATAGCCTCTTTGCCAGGGCATCCCCTCTGGGAAAGCACAGCATTCTTTGGGATCAGAGTCAGGTCTGTGGGATGCTGCCTGCTGCTTGCGGGAGCTAGTATCCACAGCACGGTGTGATAAACCCACATGGAGCGAAATCCTCTTGGCCTGGGCATCCCCTCTGCCTGAGAGAGAAGCGCGGTGGCGCCTGTGGAAAGAGCCTTAAGGGACACATCTGTCACTGCAGAGCGACGGAAGCCTGGCTGCTAAGGAGACACGAGGGGAAAATTAGGGCAGGGGAAAGGGATCCACTCTGAGGAAGGAGTCTGGGCAAAAAGCCTTAGGGCTCAAGGAGACAGCAGCAGCTCCTTGTCCACCTGTCCGTGGTGGGGACATGGGCTCGCCACCACGCCCTACCCTGAACTCGAGAAACAACTCCCAGAAAGAACTGGCCATCAGATGCCGTCTCCTACCAGGATGTCGAAGCTTGCTGGCGGCACGGGGTTTAACGTGAAAGAGTGGGGATAGTAACCCAAAGCTCCCTATTCAGTGCAAAGAGCAGTGTGCAGGGATCCTGTCACATTCCTTTCCTGTGGGAAAAGCACTGGCCTAGTCTGCGAGTCCTACTGAGCGCCAGAATAAAAGGCCAAGCGATGCCTACACGGGCGATGGTAGTGTGCATAGAGTGCCATCCTAGGCTACGCACGCTACTGCACGGTTGTGGCTTGTCTGCTTAGTTCGTACCGGCAGGGTGAACTCAGGACGCGAACATGGAGCCCGTGAAAGTGAGGCCCAAGAGGCACCAGCTCTCCCGCAGCTCTTCTTCCCTGACGCGACTGAAGCCGTGCGAGGAAGCAGCGGCGAAGTGCTGTTCGCTCCAAGCCAATGCCTCTGCGAAAGCACAGCATTCGCTGAGAAGTGTTCTGGCGGCTGCTGCTGCTTGCCTGAGCCCAGTCTCGCGGTGGGAGAAACCCGCATACAGCGAAAGCCTCTTTGCCTGGGCATCTCCCCTGGGAAAGCACAGCTTTCCTTGGGAAATCAGAGTTGGGTTTGGGGATGCTGCTGCTGCTTGCCTGAGCTAGTCTCCGCAGCACGGTGGAAGATACCCGCATGGAGCGAAATGCTCTTTGTCCTAGCATCCCTTCTGCCTGGGAGAGAAGAGTGGTAGCACTAGTCTGTCACAAAGCTCCCCAGGAGCAAATGTGGGGAAGGCGCAGCACGCCGCCCCCGGGGAAGAGAAGGAGCCCTTGGCCTTGGGGTCGGGAAACCTCGGGAAGCAGGATAGACTGCTGTACACGAACAGCAGGCCAGTGGCAAGACAAGTGTCACCGGCTCCCTGTGCGGAGAGATGGAAGCCTGTCTGCTAAGGAGACATGAGGGGACGACTAGGGCAGGCGTGCGTGCTCCACTCTGAGGAAGGAGTTTGGGCAGAAGGCCGGCCGGTCCTGTGCCTCTGGTCCCAAGGAGAGAGCATCACCCTGGACACCTGTCCCAAGGGCAGACTGGTTTCCCCCATGTGCCATACCTGGAACTCGCAGAAACAACCCTATGGAGAAACGGGCAATCAGATGACGTCTTCCACCAAGATGTGGCAGCGTTGTGGGTGGCAGGGGTGTGCCGGGGAAGGAGTGGAGACAGTCCCCCACAGTTCCTCATCCCAGTGCACGGGCCGTGTGCACAGATCCTGCGCCTCCTCTCTCCTGTAGTGAAGGCACCGGCCTAGACCTCGAATCTGCCTGAGCGCCTGAGCAAAAGACAAAGCCCTACCTAGGCCAGGAGATGGTAATAGGCATAGAGTGCCATGCTAGGCCACGCACGCTGCTGCAGGGTTGTGACTGTGTCTTCTTAGTTCGGCTTAGCAAGGTGAACCCGGTCGCGGACTTGGAGCCCGGGAAAGCAAGGCCTAAGAGGCACCAGCCCTCCCGCAGCTCTTCTTCTGTGCCGCTACAGAGCCAATGACCAAAGCCTTGCTGGGGAAGTAGCAGCGAAGTGCGGTTTGCGCCAAGCTGAAAACCTCTGCGAGAGCATAGGAGTCGCTGGGAAAACATAGTCGGTTCTGTGGTCTGCTTTTGTTGCTTGCCTTAGCCTAGTATTCCCAGCACGATGGGAGAAACCCGCATAGAGCGAAAGCCTCTTTACCGGGTCATCCCCTCTGGGAAAGCACAGCATTCTTTAGGAAATCAGAGTCGGGTCTGTGGGAGGCCGCCTGCTGCTTGCCGGAGCTAGTCTCCACAGCACGGTGTGATAAACCCGCATGGAGCGAAATCCTCTTGGCCTGGGCATCCCCTCTGCCTGAGAGAGAAGCGCGGTGGCGCCTGTGGAAAGAGCCTTAAGGGACACGTCTGTCACTGCAGAGCGTCGGAAGCCTGGCTGCTAAGGAGACACGAGGGGAAGATTAGGGCAGGGGAAAGGGCTCCACTCTGAGGAATGAGTCTGAGCAGAATGCCTTTGGGCTCAAGGAGACAGCAGCTCCTTGGCCACCTGTCCGTGGTGGAGACATGGGCTTGCCACCAGGAACCTACCCTGAACTCGAGAAACAACTCCCAGAAAGAACTGGCCATCAGATGCCGTCTTTCACCAGGATGTGGAAGCTTGGAGGAGGCACGGGGTTTAAGGGGAAGGAGAGGGGACAGTCCCGCAAAGCTCCCTGTTCAGTGCACAGGGCAGTGTGCAGGGATCCTGTCACCTTCCTTTCCAGTGGGGAAAGCGCTGGCCTAGTCCGCGAGTCCTCCTGAGCGCCTGAGTAAAAGGCCAAGCGATGCCTACACCGAGAGATGGTAGTGTGCATAGAGTGCCAATCTAGGCTACGCACGCTTCTGCACGGTGGTGGCTGTGTCTGCTTAGTTCGGCCTGGCAGGGTGAACCCAGGACGCGAACATGGAGCCCGGGAAAGCAAGGCCCAAGAGGCACCAGCTCTCCCGCAGCTCTTCTTCCCTGACGCGACTGAAGCCTTGCTGAGGAAGCAGCGGCGAAGTGCTGTTCGCGCCAAGCCAAAGCCTCTGCGAAAGCACAGCATTTGCTGAGAAGTGTTTTGCGGGCTGCTGCTGCTTGCCTGAGCCCAGTCTCGCCTTGGGAGAAACGCGCATACAGCGAAAGCCTCTTTGACTCGGCATCTCCCCTGGGAAAGCACAGCATTCGTTGGGAAATCAGAGTTGGGTTTGGGGATGCTGCTGCTTGCCTGAGATAGTCTCCGCAGCACGGTGGAAGATACCCGCATGGAGCGAAATACTCTTTGCCCTAGCATCCCTTCTGCCTGAGAGAGAAGAGTGGTAGCACTCGTCTGTCACAGCGCTCCTCAGGAGCAAGTGTGGGGAACGAACAGCACGCCACCCCCAGGGTATAGAAGGAGCCCTTGGTCTTGGGGTCGGGAAACGCTCGGGAAGCCGAATGGCCTGCTGTGCACGAACAGCAGGCCAGTGGCAAGACAAGTGTCACCTGCTCTCTGTGCGGAGAGATGGAAGCCTGTCTGCTAAGGAGACATGAGGGGACGACTAGGGCAGAGGCGCGTGCTCCACTCTGAGGAAGGAGTCTGGGCAGAAGGCAGGCCTGTCCTGTGCCTCTGGTCCCAAGGAGACAGCATCTCCTTGGCCACCTGTCCCAAGGGCCGACGGGCTTGCCCCCAGGTGCCATACTCGGAACTCGCAGAAAAAACCCCATGGAGAAACGGGCAGTCAGATGCTGTCTTCCACCAAGATGTGGCAGCTATGTGGGTGGCAGGGGGTGTGCCGGGGAAGGAGTGGAGACATTCCCCCACATTTCCCGATCGCAGTGCATGGGCCCTGTGCACAGATCCTGTCGCCTCCTCCCTCCCGTATTGAAGTCACTGGCTTAGACGCCGAGTCTGCCTGAGCGCCTGAGCAAAAGACAAAGCCTTACCTAGGCCAGGAGAAGGTAATAGGCATAGAGTGCCATGCTAGGCCGCGCACGCTGCTGCAGGGTTGTGACTGTGTCTGCTTAGTTCGGCTTAGCAAGGTGAACCCCGGGCGCGAACTTGAAGCCCGGGAAAGCAAGGCCCAAGAGGCACCAGCTCTCTCGCGGCTCTTCTTCCCTGCCGAGACAGAGCCAATGACCAAAGCCTTGCTGAGGAAGCAGCAACGAAGTGCTGTTTGCGCCAAGCTGAAAACCTCTGCGCAAGAATAGGAGTCGCTGGGAAAACAGAGTCGGTTTTGTGGGCTGCTATTGTTGCTTGCCTTAGCCTAGTATTCCCAGCACGATGGGAGAATCCCGCATAGAGCGATAGCCTCTTTGCCAGGGCATCCCCTCTGGGAAAGCACAGCATTCTTTGGGATCAGAGTCAGGTCTGTGGGATGCTGCCTGCTGCTTGCGGGAGCTAGTATCCACAGCACGGTGTGATAAACCCACATGGAGCGAAATCCTCTTGGCCTGGGCATCCCCTCTGCCTGAGAGAGAAGCGCGGTGGCGCCTGTGGAAAGAGCCTTAAGGGACACGTCTGTCACTGCAGAGCGACGGAAGCCTGGCTGCTAAGGAGACACGACGGGAAAATTAGGGCAGGGGAAAGGGATCCACTCTGAGGAAGGAGTCAATGCAGAAAGCCTTTGGGCTCAAGGAGAGAGCAGCTCCTTGGCCACCTGTCCGTGATGGAGACATGGACTAGCCACCACGCGCCTACCCTGAACTCTAGAAACAACTCCCAGAAAGAACTGGCCATCAGATGCCGTATTCCACCAGGATGTGGAAGCTTGGAGGAGGCACGGGGTTTAATGGGAAGGAGAGGGGGAGTCCCGCAAAACTCCCTATTCAGTGCACAGGGCAGTGTGCAGGGATCCTGTCACCGTCCTTTCAGGAGGGGAGAGCACTGGCCTAGTCCGCGAGTCCTGCTGAGCGCCTGAGTAAAAGGCCAAGCGATGCCTACACCGAGAGATGGTAGTGCATAGAGTGCCGTCCTAGGCTACGCACGCTACTGCACGGTGGTGGCTGTGTCTCCTTAGATCGGGCTGGCAGTATGAACCCAGGACGCGAACATGGAGCCCGGGTAAGCAAGGACCAAGAGGCACCAGCTCTCCTGCAGCTCTTCTTCCCTGACGCGACTGGAGCCTTTCTGAGGAAGCAGCGGCGAAGTGCTCTTCGCTCCAAGCCAAAGCCTCTGAGAAATCAAAGCATTCGCTGAGAAGTGTTTTGCGGCTGCTGCTGCTTGCTTGAGCCCAGTCCCTCGGTGGGAGAATCCCGCATACAGCGAAAGCCTCTTTGCCTGGGCATCTCCCCTGGGAAAGCACAGCATTCGTTGGGAAATCAGAGTTGGGTTTGGGGATGCTGCTGCTGCTTGCCTGAGCTACTCTCCACAGCAGTTTGGAAGATACCCGCATGGAGCGAAATACTCTTTGCCCTAGCATCCCCTCTGCTTGAGAGAGAAGCGTGGTTGCACACTTGTGTCACCGCCCTCCCCAGGAGCAAGTGTGGGGAAGGCGCAGCACGCCGCCCCCGGGGAAGAGAAGGAGCCGCTGGCTTTAGGGTCGGGAAAATTGAACAGCCACATGCAGAAAAATGACATTGGATCATTTCCTTACACCATACATGAAAATAGACTGGAAATGGGTGAAGAAGTATAATGTGAGAAAGAATCCATCAAAATCCTTTAGGAGAGAGCAGATAGCAACCTCTTTGTCCTCAGCAGCAGCAACTTCTTCCTAGGAACATCGCCAAAGGCAAGGGAAGCAAGGGAAAGAATGAACTATAGCGATTTCCTCAGATCAAAAAGCTTTTGCCCAGCAAAGGAAACAGTTAACAAAGCCAAAAGATGACTGTCAGAAGTTATCTGGGAGAAGATATTTGCAAATGACATACCAGATAAAGGGCCAGTATCCAAAATTTATAAAGAGCTTATCAAACTCAACACCCTAAGAACAAATAATCCAATGAAGAAATGGGCAGAGGACATGAACAGACATTTCTGCAAAGAATACATCCAAATGGCCAACAGACACATGAAAAAATGCTCCACATTACTTGGCATCAGGGAAATACAAATCAAAACCAGAATGAGATACCACCTCACACCTTTCAGAATGGCTAAAATGAACAAGTCAGTCAATGACAGATGCTGGCGAGGATGTGGAGAAAGGGCAACCCTCCTACACTGTACGCGGGAATGCAAGCTGGTGCAACCACTCTGGAAAACAGCGTGGAGGTGCCTCAAAAAGCTGAAAATAGAACTACTCTAGGACCTAGTGATTGTAGTACTGAGTATATACCCTACATATACAAACGTGGCATTCTGAAGGGGCACATGCACCCAAATGTTTATAGCAGCAATGTCCACAATAGTTAAACTATGGAAAGAACCTAAATGTCCTTCAACAGATGAATCAATAAATAAGATGTAGTATATATGTACAATGAAATACTATGAAGCCATCAAAAGAAATGAAATCCTGCTATTTGTGATGTTGTGGATGGAACTAGAGGATATTATGCATGGCGAAATAAATCAATCTGAGAAAGACAACTATCCTATGATCTCCCTGATATGATGAAGTAGAGATGCAACATAGGCGGTTTGGGGCGTACGAAAAGAAAAATAAAAGAAGATGGGATTGGGAGGGAGACAAACCATAAAAGACTGAATCTCACAAGACAGACTGAGGGTAGCTGGGGGGAGGTGTGTTGGGAGAGGATGGTGGGGGTATGGACATTGGGGAGGGCAAGTGCTATGGTGAGTGATGGTGAGTGCTATGAAATGTGTGAACCTGGTGATTCACAGACCTGTACCCCTAGGGATAAAAACACATTATATGTTTATAAAAAAAATTAAAAAATAATTTAAAAAATCCATTAAAGAGAAAACACATATTGCAAGCCCAGAGCTAATCTCATATTCAATCAAAAAAGTTTGAAAGTTTTCCCCTTAACGATCAGAAAAAAGACAAGTGTATCCACTTTCACTACTCTCATTTGACATACTACTGGATGTCCTAGCCAGAGAAACAAGGAACATAAGGAAATAAAAGACTCCAAAAAAAAAAGGAAGAAGTAAAATTTTATTTTTTTGGATAACATGAACTTACATGTTAAAAAATCCTAAAAACTTCACAAAAAATTTTGAATAAACAAATTTAGTAAAGCTGCCAAATACAAGATCAATATATAACAGACAAGAATTTTGTTTTGTTTCATTTCTTTTTAATATGGAATGCTTCCCAGTTTTTCATGTCATCCTTGTTTAGTGATCACGCTAATCTTCTCTGCATCATTCCAATTTTAGTATATGTGCTGCCAAAGTAAGCACAAGACAGGAGCATTTTAACACTCTAATGATGAACTATCTGAAAAAATAAAGAAAACAATCTAATTCACAATAGCATCAAAAATAATAAAATACTTAGGAATAGATTTAACTAAGAAGATGAAAGATCTGTACTCCATAAACTATGACATTGATAAAGAAATTGAAGGAGACACAAACGGAAAGATAGCTCATATTTATGAATGGCAAGAATTAACATTGTTAAAATGTCCATACTACCGAAAACCATCTGTAAATCCAATTCCTATCAAAAATCCAATGTTAGGGGCGCCTGGGTGGCTCAGTGGGTTAAGCCGCTGCCTTCGGCTCAGGTCATGATCCCAGGGTCCTGGGATCGAGCCCTGCATCAGGCTCTCTGCTCAGCAGGAAGCCTGCTTCCTCTTCTCTCTCTGCCTGCCTCTCTGCCTGCTTGTCATCTCTCTCTGTCAAATAAATAAATTAAAAATCTTTAAAAAAATCCAATATTATTTTTTTACAGAAGTAAGTAAAGAATCCTAAAATTTATATGAGACCATAAAAGACGACAAATAATAAAAGCAGTTCTGAGAAAGAATGAAGAAGAGAAATTACACTTCTTGATTTGAAACTATACTACAAAGCCCTCATGCTCAAAACAATAAAGTATACTGGCATAAAAACAGACCCATAAACAAGTAGAACAGAATTGAGAGTCCAGAAATAAATCCTTTCATACAGTCACCTAATATTTGACAGGGGCCAACATATGTAATGGGTAAAGATAGTCTGTTCAATAAATGATATTTAAAACTGAATAGTCACATAAACAGTATGAAACTGGAACCTTATATCACTCATAAGTCTTAACTTGAAATAAATTAAAGACTTAAAGGTTATGCATGAAACTACATTACATTTCCTAAAGGAAAACATAGGACAAATTCTCCTTGACATTGGTCTTGCCAATAGTTTTCTGGATACCAGACCAAAAACACAAGCAAAAAAGGCAAAAATAAATAAATGGTACTACATCAAACTAAAGTTTCTGCATTGCCAAAAAAAAGAGAGAGAGAATGAAAACACAATCCACAGAATGTAAGAAAATACTTACAAATCTTATATCTGAAAAGAGGTTAATAACCAACAGATACAAATAGAAAAAATATATATAATTTAAAAAATAGCAAAAGGATCTCAATAGACTTTTTTTTTTCAAAAAAGTTATATAAATGACCAACAGGAGCATTAAAAAGTGCTCAACGTAAAAAACTCAGGGCAAAGTCATTATGTTGTTGTTGTTGTTGTTTACCTCTGAAAAACACAGCAAGATATTACTACCTCTTATAATACATACTACCCAAAAATTGAAACTAACAAATTTTGGTAAATATTGGGGAAAATGGGGAACTTATGCACTGTGATAGGGATATAAATTTGTATGGAAAACAGTATGGAGATTATTCATATTATTAAAAGTAAAATTACCATATGATTCAGTAATCCCACTTCTAGGTATATATCTAAAGGCAACGAAATCACTGTTCAAAGACATATCTGCACTCTTATGTTTATTATAAAATTATTAACTCTAAGCAAGAGATGGAAATAACTTCAGTATCCATTAATGGATGAAAGAATAAAATAAGTATGGTAAAAATATACTATGGAATACTACTTAACCATGAAAAATTAAGAAATACTGCCATTTACAACAGCATGGATGGATCTTGAAGGCGTTATACTAAGTGAAATATTTCAAAGATTGTATATATTTTTTAAATTTATGTATTATGATATCCCTTACATACAGAATCTGAGGAAAAGGCAAACTAATGGAAACTTAGAGTTGAGTTGACAAGAGGTGAACCTGGGTGGAATAAGGTGGTCAAAGGGTACAAACTTGCAACTATAATATGAAAAAGTTCTGGGGATCTAATGTACAGCATGATGATCATAGTTAATAATATATACATACATTTTTATTGTGCTTCCCTTTATTAAACTTTGCATATATCACATTCTTACAAGTTGAAAGTTTATAGCAATCTTGTATAAAAGAGGTCTGCTGCCACCATTTTTCTAACAACATTTGTTCATTTTGTGTCTCTCTGTCACATGTTGGTAATTCTTGCAATATTTCAAGTTTTTTCATTATTATTGTATTTGTTATGGTGATCTGTGATCAGTAATTATGACCCACTGAAAACTCAGAACTAGTTTACTTAAGGTATATACATGGTTTTTCTTAAAAAGCATAATGCTTTTGAACAGTACAGTATAGTGATTATTTTTTATATGCACTGGGAAACATAATTTTTTATTTGCACTGGGAAACCAAAAAAAAAATAATAATTTGACTTAGTTTTTTGAGATAATCACTTTATTGAGGCAGTCTGGAACAAAACCCACAAGACCTCTGAAGTTTATCTCTACTATACTATATACATAAAAGTTGCTAAGAGAATAGATCTTAAAATTCCTTACGATACATGCATAAAAAACAGTGGCAACTATACAAGATAGTAGATGTATTAACATTTTTATATAGATTATATTGCAATAAAGATGTATACCAATTTATCAAATTGTACAAAATTTACACAATGTTAAAAGTTTGCAATGTTATAAGAAATCATTTCTTACATTTACAAATTATAATATGTCGTTTTTTTTCAATAAAGCTGGAAAAAACTTTTTGTAGAATTAATCTATTTTTCAAAAAAGGAAGTAAGGAAGTAGAAACTGCAACGAACTCTGAAATAATAGAATATAAAATCCATTTTCGTTATAGACACTGTGACAAAAACTATTACTTAGTTTACAATGAAGGAGTACTTATGAAGCATGAAGGATGGCCTATAAATAAGGCTGAAGGAGCTCAGTTTTAAGGTTTAAATTTAAAATCTTCTTTTGAAATACTAAACTGACCACCCATTTTTCCAAACATAAATGTCTTAACTGCATGAATTTATTTCATACAACTCTATAATCTAGTTTCATAAGAAAGCAGCATGCAAATTTTGAATTAGACAGACTTGCTTATTCAGTAAAGGATACTTCACTAAAAATAAATAGAAGAAAAATCAGCATATTTATTATGATAATTATTATTCATAATGAGATTCATATTGAATTAGGGAATATATATCCTCAGAGGGGGTAAAGTAAAATGAAATTTATTTTGGTAAATGTATCTGTGAATAGTCAATACAATGCCTCAATATAAATGAATATTACCATTTTGAACAATTTAATTACTATTATTAGAATTATTATAAGTATAAAAATAGCTATCATTTTAGCATGGAATATGAGACTCTCATGCTCCATGCTTCATCACATCCACACAACAACTCTGCATAATAAGTATTATCATCACCATTTCATGGGTGAAAAAACTGAGGCTAACACATTTAGATAACTGGTTTATGATTACATGGCTAGTAAAGATGCATCACACTAATTTAGGCTTTATGATTTCAGAATTGTATTCTTTCCACTGCACATTCTATTACTCTGTAAATACTTGGCTTGTTTTCATTTAGTTCTTTAATTTTATTCATGTGGTGATGGCTTAAAGCTTCATTTAAAGGAAGCTTAAAAAATTCATTTAACCAAAAGCTCCCAAGAATTAAAAATGTCATGGATCTAATGTAGACATGGATATAATTAGTTAATGGGTAACTATATATTTTCCACTCTAGTGAGATAACAATCAGAGTATTTTTCTATGTTTTAGACTCTCAGTGTTAAAAAGGACTTTGTTAAAATAGAAATATTTAGACAAAGGTGATCAAAAGTCTGGATCAGGTCACCTTAAGATAAATATGAGGAAACTGAGGAAACAAATGGAGATTTGAACACTGAGCTATGATATAATGAATGGTTTAAAGTATTTAGTAGAGCATAGAAAAGCCCTTTAAAGCCTGGTCTTAGCCTAGCATTGCAGCTTCTGGGATATTTGTCTATCTATCATCTACCTACCTATCTATCTATCTATCTAGATATAAATTTGAAAACTTTTTTAACTTAAAGATTTTGAGAAATAGAACATAATCAGCACCATAGAAGATCTGTTTATGATAACAACCTAGCCCCTCCTCCCAGTTTGTTAATATTCTCTCTTATTTAATGTAACATTGTGCAAATAGACCACTACTGATCTGCCGTTATGAATGAAATAGCTATAATCATCTGTGTGCATATCCTGGTGAAAATATTCATTTAGTTCCATGTTGTATTTCTAGGAATGGACCAAATCTTTATTTAAGTTTTTTAAGTTTTCTAAATATTGTCCAACTTACCTCAAATGTTTTTATTATGGGCACTTTCATTCTTTCACATTCTTGCAAGACAATTTTACTGTTGCCCAATATGGTAAGTGTGTAATAGTATGTCATTTTAGGATTTAATTTATTTTTAATTTAATTCAATTTAATTCCAGATTCATAATAAAGATAAACAGTTTTTATATATGAGTGGCCATTTGGATTACCCTTTCTGTAAAGTACATGCTCAAATCTTTTGATTTGTGTCATACTGACTTCTTTAATAGATTTTCTGAATGAACTTTTAGCTGTGTAGGTCTTCTCTATTTTATTTTGAACTTGTTTTCATTTCAAAATCTTTATATTTATTTTCATAATCTGCTTTTATTTTGCTTTGTCTATTATCTATGTATCTATCTATTTATTTGCAAGCAAGAGAGAGCGAGCAAGTGAGAGCACAGGGAGGGATAGAAAAAGAAGGGGAAAGAATCTTAAGCAGGCTCCACGCTCAGCACAGAGCCCAACTCTGGGCTCTATTTCACAACCCTGACATCATGACCTGAGCCAAAATGAAAGAAATAAAATACAATTAAGGTGTTAAAAAAAAAAGGAAAAAGAATTGGAGGTTTAATTAAGTGAGCCACCCAGGCACCCCTGTGGTATCTTAAATTAGCTGTCATATCTTTAAAGTTCTAGAGTATCCATTTGGTTCATTTATAAAACCTTTCTCAATATTTTTAGTTTCAGTTTTTGTTCAATTTGCTTCCCCTCTCATTTCTTTGAGCAGAGTAATCAAGCCATTTTACAATCTTTATTGATCATTTTAACATCATACTTAATCCCATTTTGTCTATCAAATCTTGTTAATGGTTTTTCTTTGTGTGGTTTGTTACATTTTGCTATGTTCAAGACATTATATTTGAAACTCTTATTGAGTAGGGATAATTAAGAGCTATAATAATGGTATGGTCCTCCTTGGCAGGATTTTATCTTATATTGGAGACTCTACAAGACAATCATACTCCAAATTCAGTGATTGACTTTCTCAGTTTACACAGAAGGCAAGGTAGGCTATAGTCTTATTTCTGCTTCTCCTTGTGCTTTGGGGATCTCAACTTAAATTTGGGTTGTACCAAAGTCCTCAAATTTGATTGCTGCTGGATTTTGAATTTTGTTTCTCTAGTATCAAGAGTCTATTAACAACACAGCTCAGTGTGTTTTAGCAGTTTCAAATGCTCTCATAGCTAAAATGGCTTCAGGGCATATATCTCTAGGCTCTCATTGTATTTCGTATTTTGGCACAGTAATCCCACCCTTGATTTTTATAATCATTCTGATATTTTTAACTTTAAAAGCTATTTTGTCTGGATTATTAGTTGTCTTAAGTAGGAGTTTTTAGATCACCATTACTAGAAGCAACAACAAATATACATGAAAATGTCTGCAGTAGTTTATCACATCTTTATGGCTTAGAACTTCCATAAGCTGAGGCATCCTTCTCTAATCACTTAGGCAAACTCCAATTTACCCTTTAAAACAACACAAGAATTGCTTCATTTAAGAACATGTTCAGGGATGACTCTTCCCCACTGTTCTTACCAACATTCCCACACACTCTTTGCTACCCACACCTTGTTTATGAACTTTCATTAGGTATATCAGCGTGACCAGAATTTTGCTCTATTGTATTTTTGTCCTTTAGAGCTTTAATTAAATATGAATTCCATAAAAAGTCTGTCCCTTTTCTTTCAAACTTGGGTTAGTTATTTCTTCTCATTCTTTGTCAGAAGTTACTTTATTAGAGAAACTTATAGCTCTATTGTGACTTTGGAGCCTTTACAGTTTTTTGACTGGAAAAATCACCCATCCCTAAGATTTTTACACAGCTTCCTAGCTGATATTATTCAGAAATCTGTTCAAAACAGACTTTTTCAGGGAGGCCCTTTCGGACCACTCAGTTAAAAAGCCTCTTCTCAATCACTGCTCTTTTTAAAATGTGCTTATTTAGTTCAAATATGCATCACTATTAAAGAAAAACCAGTACGATTTTTTTTTTTAAAGTTGGCTTACCTATTATCTATCTCTCCCACTAAAATGATTTCTCTGTGCTGGGGTTTTGTTGTTCTCATCTTAAACCAGGCACTCAGTAAATTGTCTCTGAATGATTGAATTGTTTGACTCCCTTGCTAGATTCTCAACTTCATGAGGCCAAGGATTGTTCTATTCAGTTCTTCTTTATCCTCCATGTCTGTTATATTGCAGTCAATTACGTGACTAATGGGAAAAATCACAGAAAGAGTTAAAACAACAGAAAAACCCTGTAGGTTCAATAACATAAAGCTTTCTAAAATTATTTAGCCCAGGAATTGAATACTGGCTGCACTTTTGATTTTTTTTAAATGGTATTGAATTTAATTTAAATGGAAATACTTGAATGGTAGAATAATAAAAAAATTATAAAAGCAACTTGCTCCTTAAAGTAAGAATTATATAGGGCATCTCTTCTAGAAGCAAAATTTTCAAATGTCAAACATCTGAAAGCATAGTAGGAGAAGTAAGAGTGTGAATTGTATTTCAATGCTCTTTTCTTTATATTCAGCAAACAGCTTCATTCACACCTTTCCAATTTTTTCAACTCTTTTGACAAAGCCTTAAGAGGAGTTACTGCTGATGACAACCATGACAGCCTAACAGGAGAAATTTTATAAAGAAAAATAATAGCATGTTTTTCCCAAGTTGTTAAGGATATGGTGAAGCTCTGTCGGATTCAAAAGAGGAATGTGCAATTCCATGCTATATATCATAATAACTTATTTTAATAGTGGCTTTGCAATTTTTCAGATATATCCATTTACTGAAACCACTATCAAATAAACAAAACAAACAAATTAACAGGGGTTCGAGACAGAAGTTATCTAATCTAAAAATAGCACATGTTCACAGAATACACAACACATATCCCAAGTACTACTATAGGTTTCAAGTAATAATCAAAACAATAGTAAAAATGATTCAGACCCTACCAGTCAAATCATAAATGGGACCTTAACTGTAAATCCTTATCTTTAGATCAAAGCGCATAATTGGGTGCTGAAGATACATTATAGAACTAATATGTTATAGAACTCCTCTGAAATGAGTAATTTATTCCATCACTTTTCCTGCACAGCTGCTGACCCATGTTTTGGTTCCTGGAAATAGCTGCTATCCTGTCATACTTCTTAAAAGCACATATATTGATAACTCTACTCATTCCTCCATTCCTCTGTGACTGTCACTGTGTTAAAATGTGGAGTCAGCTGACTCACTTGTGGTGGTAATAAAGTAGATGAGTTTGCAAAGTATTTTGTTATTTCTAAAAATGCAAAAACCAAATTACATTGAAATCATTAGGGGTGTTTCAGGGAGAGCTGTAGGATGTGGTTTCTTGTGTAATCCACAGAGATTAGCTCCAACACATATTTAAACTCTCTTCTAGGAGCAACCTTAGTGGTAAAACAAGAAGATAAACAGATGTATACACACCCTGGCACAAAATTATCACTTATGTTTGGCTTCCTAGTCTCCTCGTGTTACTTATTTATCTTAACTTCTCTCTGAAATCAGGGAACACAGAATCTCAATCAGTTGACATTTTTCTACTGAATGACCCAATAGTGTGATCATACCCCTAAGACTTTTTTAAATTATTTCACTCAAAATCCCATATCTGCTTTGCTTCCTCATCTGAGTACACTGTAATTTGATTTCAAAATGAGGACAGTTGTCAGTAATGCCACATTCATTAATCTATTTTACAATTCCATGTACTTAGAACTATGAAGATATGTTAATAACATCCATTCCAATAAGCCACCCTAAATTTATTATCATGAAACAAGACCTCAAGAAAGAGAATTCAAAATCATCCATGTATTTGCAACTTATTGCAATAAAGTCTTTATCAATAGACTTCCCTGTGCACATGGTGGTCAAATTGCTGGTGAAAACCAGCCAGATCTATTACAAGCTTTCTCATGGCTTCTAGGTAACCCAAGTGAGCCTTTATTGATACTGGGAAGGGATAAAGCAGGGAAGGGATAAACAGTGGTGTAAGAATTGGCTAGACAAAAGTAATGACTCTCATTACAAAGTGAGTATTTTAAAGCAAAAGAGCCTGTTGGGTATATTGTTTTATAAAATAGTGGTTTTTTTTATTAACTTTTAAAAATTCAATTAGTTAACATATAGTGTACCATTACTTTCAAATGTAGACTTCAGTTATTCATCCATAGCATATAATAGCTAATGCTCAGTACTTACTGTTATAGCTTCTTGAAAGCAGAATTTTAACCCACTGAGCCACCCAGGCGCCCTTGAAAGCAAACTTTTAGATCACATTTTCTGATTACTTCCATGTAGTACAACACTTTCCTGCTAGCAACCTTCAAAACATACAGTTTGTTAGAGGGATTTCTTTAATAATAAATAAATAGGAATTTATTTAAATTTATAAATATATAAAATAAATAGGAATTTATTTAAATTTATTTAAATATTGCACACTGTTTCATTGTTCATAAATAAGGTAATGATATTATAGCCATTAGTTGGTAGCACTGATATATCACTTTCTTTTTACTCCTCAGTGCATTCTCTTTACACAAAATAGATATATATTTTAAAAGAATCTGAATCTGTGGCAAACTTTTAAAAAACCCTATACAGTAAAGTTTATCATTTTAAGTAATCTCAATTATCTTCCTCAATTGTGATAGTATATCCTTCTATCTAGGCCAGATATTGTATGAGGGATTTGAAGAGACATACTTTTCTAAATTTCACTTTTCTCATCTGCAAAATGCTTATCAGGATCCTACAATAAAATACACTTACAATTTTTAGATGAAAATTTATTTACTTATTTTAAGATTTTATTTCTTTATCAGAGAGAGTGGGCGAGAGAGCAAGCACAGGCAGAATGGCAGGCAGAAGCAGAGGGAGAAGCAGGCTCCCGGCCGAGCAAGGAGCCCGATGCGGGACTCAATCCCAGGATGCTGGGATCATGACCTGAGCCAAAGGCAGCTGCTTAACCAACTGAGCCACCCAGGCGTCCCTTTTGATGAAAATTTAATCTGTATAAACAATATATTTGCTGTAATGCGTGGTTCATGGAAAACATCTTAATTAATTGTAAGCAACAACAGTATTAGAAATTAAGTAAATGTTTCTATAATATTTAAAGTTTTAACACATAATGCCAGTGCTTTGCCTTATTTTCTCAAATCCCTTTACCACTTTCACTGACAGAGTCAAATGTACTTTTTCTACTAGTAGCCAGCTCTTTGTCTTTTGTCAGAAAGATGCCCTTGTGAATTATTTATAATAGAGATATTAGCAATAATAATAATAATAATAATAATAAGTAGCAATGAAAATGTTAAAAAAAGTTTTCTTAACTAATTAGGGTTCTTAGACATCAGTTAGAGGGACCACCTCTGGCAAGCAAATTAATCTGCAAAACATTCCCAGAATTAACAAGTCAATCAGATACAGGGTTGTCCGTAGACTGAAAGGTGAAGCAAAAGGACTAGGTTTGGAAAATAGGTAAGGACAGTGAAAAAAATGATCAAATTTTTAGGCAAAATAAATTCTTAGGTGTCCTTTCAATGGAGTCCTGGGCATTATGTAGCAGAAACTCTGGAGATTATCTCAATCCATTGGAATCACCCCGTTTATTAGCTTGCTATTGACAAAGTTATTTACAAACTGTAGAGCAAGAGGTTATAATGTAGAAAACTGATGGTAATGCACAAGATTCTTGTTAACAATAATGCAAGTTAGTGATTTTTCATTAGAAAACATAAATTCTATATCCCAAATTATGGGCCCAGAGCACTACTGCTGCACAACTCTGCTTATATCCCAAATAACCATGTGAACTAGTTTTAATATCTGCTTCTCTTATTACTTTTTGAATAAAAATTCCTGACACTAGTATTTTATAATTGTGTGATAATCATGCATTTAATTTCTTGGAGAACAAAACACACTTTAGCATAGCTAGGTTCGTTCACAGAACCAGCCTTGATAACACACTTCTATAAGTTAGAAATGATGTAATAAATGTAGAATATTGGGCACTTGTTTGGTATTCTTTGCCATGTTTTGCACTATCTAAAAAGAGATCAGTGAACTTGGACTGGAGTTAGTAGACATGGAAGAAAATAAAATATTACAGAGAAGAATACTCTGTGGTCCACAACCTAAACGGGCTGGGATTCCCATCATTTGGATCCCTGTAGCTTTACAAAAGTCAATTAAATTTTTGTATCTCCGATTAAAGTTGATCCCCCAGTACTTTTTCAAACATCTCTTGTAAAGTATTGTTTCCCAGAAAAAAAAGGATTTTGCACATGTATCTGCCTTTGTCTCTGATCATGATCTCAGTCAGGATCCTGGGATCGAGCCCCATATCGGGCTTCCTGCTCATTACGGAATATACTTCTCAGTCTCTCTCTGCCGCTACATCCCCCTGCCCCACTCATGCTCTCTCTCTCTCTCAAATAAATAAATACAATCTTTAATTTTTTAATTAAAAATAAGATAAATAAAATAAAAAGTCTGGTCTTACTGCCCCATTTAGCTCCTTTTTTTTTTCAGTTGTATTTAAAGCAGCATGAGAGAACATGAGGCTCTCAAACTTAAAAAAAAAAAGGAAAAAATTGAGTTTTGTTAGGATTTAAGATCTTGTCTGCTAGACAAAAATGTTGGCTTTGTTAACATGTGAAAATTAACAAAAGAGAATAAGATAGAACTCTAATAATTTTTGTAGAAATTAAAAATTTCCTCCAACCCAATTACATACAGACCCATTAAGTAAATTCATTCCAATGTCCCAAACCGACCTTTTCTAATAGTTATGCATCCGTGTAAACAGGGTCAACCCAAGGAATGAATAAATATTATTATTTTTTTCCTGTCTCTTCCACAGTCACATCTGGGTATATTGGTAGCAAGCCAATTATCTATCTTATAAGACATGATATCATAAGGAAGGGTATTCTGTCCATTTGGAACAACTGAAAATCGTTGTAATTTTATCTTGGTGCAGTAACTTGAGATGGCACAGTGTGGGTTATGAATATATTTTATTTTTTTTACTGGGAAGAAGAGATTATAGAGATATTGGTTATCCAAGAGAAACTGACAGGTGTTGATAGTTGCCAGGTCAATATCCATTTACTTTTTCCTTTAATATCAGAAAGCACTGAGGGATTGACAACAAGGAAATTTAAAACAACATCAAATATTTTATTGTCTCTTTTCTAGTTACATTGTAACCATATGACAAAGTATCAGTCGTACAAGATATCATTCTCTTTTACCTCTATCTTTCTGCCAGAAATGTGGGCTTAATAGTGAGAACTCCAACAGCAATTTTTGCAACTGTGAATAAAAAGCCATGAAAACCTCTAAGATACTTCACTTGACTTTCTTAGGACTCTGAACCAACACCAGAAAACACTCTCTGTAGTCTTCTTGTTAAATGAAAAAATATGGTTAAACCACTTTTGACAGTCTACTACATACAGCAAAATGTAAATCTTAATTGAAATATGTCCTCTCAGCTGTGCTTAAGCAACTGAGTCCTGAGCTTTTCAGGTTTTCAGTCTGAAAGAGTACACCTCTGGTGCTCTGAAAGGGAAGAGAAAGGACACCCTGTTCTCCATATAAATTAAAGAAGAGAAATCTGTGCATTTAAGTGGGCCATATAAAATTTATCAAGCAATTATCTCCTAACTCCTTCCTATCCAAATTACCTGATATGCTCTCCCTACTCCTTTAATCCACGTTACTGCCTTTTCCAGGATTCTGTATCACATCACAACATGTCTTCTGTTATTTCCTTCTTGCAAGCTAGTTTTGTTTTCTCCATCTAAAAAAATCAACAATCATTGTGTATTTCAATTCCCATTTTCCTCAAATGCATTGATTCTTCTTATCTATTACTCTTTTCTCATACTCAGTGTCTTTGTCTTTATGGGGTTTGTACTTTGCTTTACCCCATCCTTTACTGCCCTTATATAATCAAATCTAATAACTTCTTAGAGAAAGTTAAAAATTCCTGCATAGCCACACGTGAACACAAAGTCACTGATTTTTAGCAAACCTATAAGATAGTCAGACATCCATTCAATTTCTTTTTTTAAAGATTTTATTTATTTATTTATTTGACAGAGAGAGATGACAAGCAGGCAGAGAGGCAGGCAGAGAGAGAGGAGGAAGCAGGCTCCCTGCTGAGCAGAGAGCCTGATTTGGGGCTCGGTCCCAGGACCCTGGGATCATGACCTGAGTCGAAGACAGTGGCTTAACCCACTGAGCCACCCAGGCGTCCCTCCATTCAATTTCTTAACTGAGTCTCAAATGCATCCTGAGTTCTAACCTAAACCTAAGTTCTACTTCTTACACGTTGTTCTATGACCAAATTCTTTCAGTTCAGTATTTTGTAACATGTAAATATTACTCAATTGATGCTTTGTTTGTGTATTTCTATGAAAATAATTTGAATGATTTATTGTTATATTTATAGATTTATAATCAAAGTTTCATCAGTTGAAGTTTTTGGAAATTTCAGATATAATGATTAACCTAAAATGATACTGCCTCAAATCCCTCTGATATCAAGGCCCAACACCTGATTATAGCCAAACCTGTGGTGGATAGTTCCATGGGAAATTGCAGCTACTTAACACTGATAGCATCTCATGTTCTCTCTCTCATTTTAGAATGTCTCCAACACAACCCAAAAGTGTAGGAGAGTTAATGTCCTCTGAGGACAGCTCTCAGTGAAGTGGAAATAAGAACCATAGGTAAAATTGTCAGTTTTCAGGTCTTCATGAGGACAACTTAAAGAAGTTTCTTAGGACCTTTCAGTAAAAGCAAGCCTTCATTTTCTATCCACAACAATTATATCAACAATGTACCTCTTTGACAAAGTTGCTTCTTCACTGTATCACTTTCCCATTCTTTTCTACCTTGGGTAATCTCCCAGATAAACTAACAGTACTCAAATCCTTTGTCCTACTCTTTGCTCTCAGGATAAATGGAGCCAAAAGTCTTAGATTAATATCAAGTTCTGAATGGGATCTTAGAGCTATTTCTGTCCAGATTTTCATAAACATAGGGACCTTTGAATTATCAGGCTATAAGTAAGTTCTAAATGGAGGGGGCAAAAGCAAAAAGTAGAAATTTTTATGTTTGATTTTTAATCATGATTAATTGACTTTATTGATTATTAAAAATACTAACATTATAAAAGCGTGGATCTTTGTAAAACAATGTCATTATGTAAGAAATAAGTTGCATAGTCCTTTTGAGAATATTAAACCAAGTGTTCAGGTGCCATCTAATTTCTTGTTTAATCCAGAACTTTGGTGTGCATTATCTTGAGGAATAGGATTTTGAAGTCCAGACAGACTAACAGAAAACTGATCGAAATGTGTGTGTTTATATTTCTGCTTTTGTTGTAAAAATCAAAGTGTGATTGCTGGTTTAAAATGGTAAAACTAATAATGTTCATGGACTCTATTATAAATTTTCTAATTGTATGGGAAGAATCCAATAAACATAGAATTAATTGATTTGCAAATCCTCAAAGAGCTACAGGATCAGGTAGTGGTATGTTCTGATTCAACAGCATCATAATGCAGCATTTTATATGTGTGGCTAATAGATATTTTCATGAGTGTTTGCTAGCTAGTCATCCAATACAGAGAAATATTAGGTAGGGTAATTACTCACAGTTCTGTTTAATAAAATGAGAGAAAATTATCAAATGACACTAATAATAATAATCCTATAGCAGGCTAAATAATTCAATGATAATTACAAGTATTAATCCGGCTTTCTTCCCTGATTATGACTCTTCTCTCCTTTATCCTAATGGGAGTAGCAGATTGTCTGCAATGAATTGTGAAAACCCAGCAGTGACTTTGGCAGTGAAGGCCTCCCATCAATTTTGATAGGTTAAAATGATTCTGGTTGGTCTTGAGCAAATGTGCCAATTTTTTTTTCGGTGTGTGTCAGAAAAGAAAGAAGCAATAGTAAATTCTTGCTGTTATTCCATGGAGCCAATAAAATCATACTGCCAACAAGAGGCTGTTGACACCGTAACTGTAGTTAACTGTCTTGAATACTAGGCCTGGAAATAAAATTCCAATATTTCACATAACCTCTTTTTTTTTTTAAAGAAAAAAACAAAACAAAACAAAACAACTATACAGCTTACATATAGGGCCCTGCTATTGTGTAACTATTTTTGAACATGTCTACTGTGTGTGTATATATATATATGTATTTTTTTTCTGTGCAATAAATTCATTTGGAGATAAATTTGGATTGCAAATTATTTTGGGGGAGGCATGGTATTTGTGGCTAGTCTTACAAGTAAAAAGGACTAAAAGAAAGAAGAAAAACATTGTTTATTACAGCATATTTACATCTGTCCAAAGTACTTATTTACTATAATACTGACTAATGTATAATACTGTACACAAAGAAAGAAGTTAAATGAGTTATAATTCAGTTGAAGTATAGCTGGCCATTTTAAAACTTACCACTGAATCTTTCTGGTATGAAATGTGATATCTGGCAATCTGGTCCAGTTCATTACATCAGGTCATTTGTATGTTCTTATTACCATTTTGATAGCATAGCACATTTTATAACCCAGACATTTTACAATGGAACTATGATGCATGTATTTTCAAAAGTATAGACATACATGAAGCTAAGAGGTCAAAAAAGATGAATGTCCGTAGTACCATATAGACTCAACAAATAAAAGTGTCCAAGGCTCTGAGTGAGATTTATGAATATTGTATAAGATTAGGCCAACATGTGGTTTTGATATAAATAATCTGTTCTTAAATTAGAATTACAGTCGTTGAGTACAGTGTTGAAAATGGCAGATAGATTTTAGCTATCTTTGCTCACTAGGGAAAATGGAAAAATGTTTAGTTTGGTCAGATTTTCACTTAACTTCTGAAAAATCTTAAGTTTGAGAGAACCCTTCTGAAATAAGAATCGTTAAAGACATAACCCCTTTGGCACAAGTTTTCAAGAAACTTGTTGGATGTTGTAGACAATTATATGGCACGCGTACTGCTCTAGATGTTTCATGCCAATAATATGTAATCCATACCAAGGCGACATATACATATAGAGATGTTCCTCAGCTTACAAGGGGGCTATGTACAGAGAAACACATAAAAAATTGAAAATGCATTTAATACCCCTAAACTATCAAATATCATAGCTTACCTTAAGCTTATTTAAACATACTCAGAACACTTACATTTGCCTGCATTTGGGAAAAATCATCTTAAGCAAAGCCTATTTTATAACAAAGTATCAAATATCACATGCAATTTATTAAATATTACACTAAAAAAAAGAAGAATGGTTATATATAGAATGGTTGTAAGAATATCAGGTGTTCACCCCTGTAATCTTCTAGCTGACTGGGAGCTGTGGCTCACTGCCGCTGCCCAGCATCACAAGATGGCACCACCACATGTCACTGGCCCAAATTTATAAAGACCCAAATTCAAAATTCAAAGTACAGTTTCTACTGAATCACTTTCACTTTCACATCATTGCCAAATATATCATAAGTTGAATCACTGTAAATCAGGAGCCATCTTATTTGAAAGGTAAATCACAGTCACCCATATACACACAAAAAAAGGCCTTCATGTAGGGCCATCTATGGATCTCTAAACAACATAGCATGACATATCAACGGCAAAAAATGGACGTGAAGGGGACAATTGCTTTGCGTCAGTACTCTGAGCAGTAACATACATGGCCTTACTCACCTAGCAGAACTCCAGAGCTAGCTGATGGCAAGGAATTTTACAAATGTTTGCTGAACAGATGAAGCACTATTCTTTTTAAATTAGTGTGCATATCTGTTTTCTAAAAATATGTTAATTTATTTTATTGACTTATTACAAAACCAAATAATTTCCTCTTATTTAAGTGGCAGGTAAACAGAATTCTTTTTAATTTAAATCAAATGGCTTTTTAGGGAAAATATACTAAAAATTCTGAAACTTGTATTGCTTATGAATCTTTTATTGGAATCCTTATCAAGTTGTATTTTTCAAGTTTTTCCTAAATAATCTTCAATGAATTGAAAATATTTTTTGGATTTTATTCAAGGCTATTAACACACAATTTCACTTTGTTAAATATAGTGCTAAACTTTCAACCAAAACGTTGTTTCTTTTTTTTTCCACTACCACATCCTCCATCTACTGACTGGATTCTCTCCCCAACTAGCACATATATACCATTGTCTATCTTTAGGATAAGTAAGGGTCATCTTTTGTCTTTATTCTATTCCTCGTATGCTTCTGAACTTGTTGAATTTTAATATAGTCACACCATAAGCATCACATATTTGATTCCGCTTTAAATAGTAAACAGTGCACAACCAGAGCATACCTTCAAAGCTATCAATAGGCTTACTCTGATATATTATTTTTGTATTTTTGTAAATTAAAATAATTAAATTATAGAACAAGAGTTTCAGGTGGTAGGTATTGTAAGTTTTACCCAAACTGACTTTTGTCAAACTCGTTTTTGTCATCATATATGTCAAGTAGTTTTCTCGGGTTTATTTTTAGAATATCCTTGTATAATGAATATTTACACTGATATCTAGTATAAAAATCTTGCAATTTATTTTAGAAACATTAAGATATTGAAAATCAATCTATTTCTTTAATTCATTGAAGACATTTTTGGCTTGTTTCTAGTACTTTCTTACTGGTTAAAAAATAAATTTGAAGTAGTCTGAATTTCATTATCATATGGCACTTGCCCTTTGATGAATACAAAGACGATATTCTATATTAGCTATCTGAGAAGAATTTATTTTTTTAATTTTATTTATTTGTAAGAGAGTGAGTGAGAGAGAGCACAAGCAGTGGTAGCAGCAGGGTGAGGGAGAAGCAAACTCCCGGCTAAGCAGGGAATCTGTTGCAGAACTGAGTGCCAAGACCCTAAGATCATGACCTGAGCTAAAGGCTCAGGCGTTTAACTGACTGAGCCACCCAGGTGTCCCAATCTGAGAAGAGTTCTGTATGTTATTCCTATTAATATGCAGTTTAAAGTCTAGGTAATTAACTTAATATTTAAGTGGCTATTACATAGATAGCACTATGTTCCAGGCAGAGGGTAAGAAAGAAATATTAAATCAACCATATTCTATGCATTCTAAATAAAAATAATTAATCAATCATAATAAATCCTTCTATTTATGGAATATCAACTTATAAGCTTTCCTCCATATGAACAATGCCAAATACCAGAATAAAGGGTCATCTAATACAAATAAAGGATAGAATTAAAGAATTCTGGTAAGCCATTTAATTTTGAAAAATGGTGTTCTATTGTTGCTGAGTTGTGGTTTTCAGTTACATAATATCTGATAAGTGTAGAAGTAACATGAGTGTTACATGAGATGAGAAATGGTATATAATTAAGATATTTTTAAATGTACAGATAAATACAAATTTGTAAACATAGCATTATGGAGGAATAAAAATAAATGATAGCTACACACTCTAAAGTGAATAAATCTTGGAAAGCTAATAGAGAAGTAAAACAAGGACAGTGCAAAAAGTATGGTACATTTTTATGAAGTTCAAACAAATTCTGTGAAACCATAGATGGACTTAAAGATACTATTATGTATCAAATATTGTAAAAATTAAGCAAGGAAATAGCAAACATAAAATAACCAAAGCATACAAACTTGGGTAGATACAATAGGTGTGATCATGTTCTACTTCATAAAGAGATGAGTTAATAGATAAATAAAAGTAACTAGACTTTTTAGAAGTTAATAAAACTTTGCCTGTTATTTCTTAGTCATATAAAATATATGGTTTTCTAACAAAAACGTTTATCTTAAAAATATTTAAAAATAAATTTCAGGCTACTCATAAGGTTATATTTACTTTTCCACTGAAGGAAAAGCTGGTTGTTGTAGTTGTAGTTGTTTGTTTGTTTTAGTCTCCTTCTAGTTTTTATTATTATAATGTGGAATGAGGAATGTTAGATTGAAAAGTGAATTATTTTATAGACAAAAATCATTACTTGATTCACCTCCTGGTACAACAGATGGAACTCCTGAATATATGCCCTTTTGCCTTACGGAAGAGTAACAGTTACGCTTACTTCTGAAACATACTTGGTGGTGGCCCTAAATAGTGACACCATAGTAAACATTTTGAATATTTGCAATTAATTTTTATAGTCATAGGGCTCCAAAAGTCACTGCTGGTATCGTAGCAGGTATTTCAATAAAGCTTAAAGTTGCCTGACTGTTAAAAATATTAACAAGGCACAAAACATGGCAGAAGTATTGTCCTCAGATATTATTTTTTCCATATGCTCCTGATTCCAGACATGACAAGTTATTTTTTAAAAATTTTTTTAATAAAAGATTTTATTTATTTATTTGACAGAGATCACAAGTAGGCAGAGTCAGGCAGAGAGAGAGAGGAGGAATCAGGCTCCCTGCTGAGCTGAGAGCCCGATGTGGGACTCGAACCAAGGATCCTGGGATCATGACCTGAGCCGAAGGCAGAGGCTTTAACCCACTGAGCCACCCAGGCGCCCCCATGACAAGTTATTTTTGATAGATATATATACAATGTATTTTCCAGTTATAAGAAAAATGGTTCTGCTATTTTAAACCTTTTTTTAAAATTACATAATTTTTTAATTAAAATTTTATTTTTTAATGTTTTACTTTTCTTTTCTTTTTTAAAGATTTTATTTATTTATTTGACAGACAGAGATCACAAGTAGGCAGAGAGGCAGGCAGAGAGAGAGAGAGAGAGGGAAGCAGGCTCCCTGCAGAGCAGAGAGCCCAATGCGTGACTCAATCCCAGGTCCCTGAGATCATGACCCGAGCCGAAGGCAGCAGCCCAACCCACTGAGCCACCCAGGCGCCCCAATGGTTTACTTTTCAATATACTACTTAGAATATAAAACCTATTCCATTTTGTAAGAAGTTTAACCATTTAAAAAATGGTAATTTTCTCATTGTGTCTTCCCCTCACATTGCTTTATTTTGAAAAAAAATTTTCACAATAAACATAACTGATGCTTTCCTTCTGATGGTCCCTCTGTTGGTCATAGTGTATATGAGCCATGACAATTAGTTTTACAAAATTTATTGATGTTTGTTGATATGTTTTATCATAACTAATTTTCCCTCCCTTATCTAGATTCCCCAGCTTTCAGACAGGTGGACACTTCAATAAACCATACCCAAGGGTTGTATCAAGTACTTCTTAGACATTCTCTCAGATCCTTGAGGTCTAATTTTGCCTAGGGATTTGCAATAGGTTCTGCCAGAGGCACCACTGTGACAACTGATGTCCATGGTCTATCTCCTGCTAAGCTAAAGAGGTCACTGGTTTCCAAGTTTATCTATACAATTAATGCATTCCAGCAAGTTCTTTTTTTTTAATATTAACAAACTTATTTTAAAGTTTATATGGAGAGGCAAAGACTCACAGTAGTCAACATAGTGTTGAAGGAGAACAAAGACTGAGGACTGACTTAAAAGTTTACCATAACGATGGGGTGCCTGGGTGACTCAGTGGGTTAAGCCTCTGCCTTCGGCTCAGGTCATGATCCCAGGGGCTTGGGATCGAGTCCCGCATTGGGCTCTATGCTCAGCAGGGAGCCTGCTTCTCCTCATCTCTCTCTCTGTCTGTCTCTTGCCTATTTGTGATCTCTATCTCTGTCAAATAAATAAATAAAATCTTTAAAAAAAGTTTACCATAACGATAATTGTAAGCAAGATATTGTAATACCACAGAAAGACTAGATTAAAGCAACAGAATATATATTATCAATTATATTTTATATTTAATATAAAAGCAAAAGCAATACAAGAGAGCAAAATACAATCTTGTAAACAAATGGTTCTGGAGTAATGGTGAAGCTAAATGTAAAAATATAAAATAAAATAAATTAAAAATATAAAATAAATCCAGGCAGATATCATACACTCTTCACAAAAATTAACTCAGATTGGATTATAAACCTAAACATGAAACATGTAGAAGGTAATATAGAAGAAAATTTAAATGACCTTGGTTTTGGCAATAACTTTAGCTACAAAAGCACAAGCCCTGAATTTAAAAATGTCTACTCTGTGAAACACAATGCCAAGAGAATGAAAAGGCAAAGCACAGACTATGAGAAAAAATTTGCAAAATACACATCTGGCAAAGGACTGTTAATCAAAAATACACAAAGACCCCTTAAAACTCAACAATGGGGGAAAAACCTGATTAAAAATGAGCCAAAGACCTTAGCAGATACCTCACAAAAGAAAATATTACAGATGGCAAATAAGCATATAAAAAGATGCTTCACATCATATGTCATCAGGAAAATGCAAATTAAAACAAAAAAGAGACACCAGTACATACCCAGAATCCAGAGCACTGACAACAGAACACGAAATGTTGGTGAGGATGTGGAGCAACAGGAATGTTCTTCCATGTCTATTGAGAATAAAGAATGGAAAACAACTTGGCAGTTTCTTAAAAAACTAAACATATTCTTGCCAGATGATTCAGCAGTAGCAGTTCTTGGTATTCATCCAAAGAAGATGAAATCTATACCCACAAAGATGTCTATAGTAGTTTTATTCATAACTGACAAAAGCTTGGAAGCAACCAAGATATCCTTCCATAGGTGAAAGGAAAAATAAAGTGTAGTATAGGCAAACAATGGAATATTATTTAATGCCAGAGAAATGAATTACCAAGCCATGAAAATATATGGATATAAATATTTAATAAATATTTGATTTTAGGCTTCTACCAGTCTATCAATAGTATTAGTATATTTTAACAGTGAATGCTCAGCATTCATGAATTTACCTAATAAAATATTTTGGTCTCAATATTTTAAATACTTCAACCTCTATGATTATATTCCTAATAATTTTGAATTGGGGTAAATAAACCTTAATTTTTTGTAACTTGTTTCTTATTGCAAAAGAGATCAATGAAATTTTAGAAAATACAAATTTACAAAAAAAAAAGTTTAGTTTACTATTGCCAAATAATTTAAAACTTTATCTTATATTCAAATACATATATTTTTCTAAATTGATTTATATGCTACTAAAACCAAAAACTTTTAGTTATACTAGATTTCATATCATGCAATCAATGCCAGAAATCCATCTGGCAATGATTTGTCTTAAATAGAGTTAAGATGGGTGTTATTACAATGCAAGATGGAAACAAAGATAGTATAACAATTGGTGTTACATAACTTTTCCGTTTTGATCAAGTTACTAATCTACAAAAGGCTTTTATCAGTGACAGACTTGGGAATTTAACAAAACTTTTAAACTAGCATGTGCGACTCATTCCTAGAAAACAACACAAGAAAACAACACTTTATTTAGATTAAATCATGACTATTTCTCCATTTGAATAAAAAAGGTCGCAACCCCAATAAGTTTATTGAACATGAAAAGTTGAAATGCTATAATGCTCCTAAGGAATTAAATGATCCAGTCATGAATTACAAAAAAAGGATATAAATTACCAAAGTGTTTGTATAATTGGAATGTACAACTGCCCATTATCGTTCAATAGTGTAGGCTTGTACAAGAACTCTATAAAAGAACTCCACTTCTAAACTGTGGAACATATGTTCCCTTTCCCCCTATATACAACTATTAAGCCATTCATTTAGCTTTTAAAATATCCACTTAATACAGGCTTTTTACACATTTGAACAGGCAGCAGGGCTCTATTCTTATTGCTTACATCTGAAGGATAGACGTCTAGCGTAAGAGGTAAAGCCCATAAAGGAGCCCAATAATAACAACAAAATACAGTTTAGTGAGCCCTTACAATCTGCCAGCTACCTTTCTGAGAATACTTCAATTAATAAAACATATAAAATACCTGACCACAAAGAGCTTACATTCTTTTGAAATATAATAGTGAAATAAACCAATAATAGAGGGGCACCTCGGTGGCTCAGTCCATTGAGTGACTGCCTTTGGCTTGGGTCATGATCTCAGGGTCCTGGGATGTAACTCCCCAGCACGCTTTCTAGGCAGTGGGGTGTTTTCTTCTTCCTCTGCGCACCCTCCCAATTCTCTCTCTCTCTGTCTCAAATAAGAAAATAAACCAGTAATAGAATAATGATTGATGGTTGATGGTGATAAGTGTTACAAAGAAATACAAGAAAGGGAAAAGCCATTGCAGAATGCTGGGATGAAAGTTAATTTTATTTTGTGTTGGGTGGTTATATCTCATTTAGGAGATATTATTTGCACAAAGACCCAGGAAGTGAAGGAGAGTTTTATACAAATATTAAAGGAAAAGATTGCTCTAGGCAGAGCAAGTAAGTATATAGACTTTGTGTGAACAGCTTGTCTGTTGCTTTTGAGGAAAAGCAAGGAGGCCAATGTGGAGTTCATACTGGTAGAGAGAGGAAGAATGTATTGATGTATGACCTTCTAGTACATTGAAACGCCTTCAGTTTTTATTTAATATGAAAGGGGAACATACCAAAAGACTTTCAACAGCAGAATAAAATCATCTGACTTGATTTTTAGGTTAAATTGCTGTACCAAAATAAATTTGCAGGGAGAAAGGAGTGCAGTATGTGTGGAAGTGGGGTTATCAATCAAGTCAATAATTCAGGAACATATGATGGTGTTTTTAGCATGCTGGGTGTTAATAGAAGTGGTGAGGTATGGTTTTCATTTTGTATATATTTGGATGGTGAATATTCTGGTGAACGGGATGGGGTATGTGCAGGACAGACAATATCAACATTTATTTTACCTGCACAAACAGAAGGGTGGAGTCTTCATTTCCTGATATGGAGAGAACTCTGAGTTCAAATGTTCTTCCTCATTAAATGGCATAGTGATGATGAGGATTTAGTCAGACAGTGAAAGAGAGCAGTAAGCAAAGTGTTAAGCGGTAAGACATTATAATACATTTGAACATCAAAAAACGTTGTGTTGGATCATCTGTTTATGTGAGTAAATAAATAAATAAAGCTTCCTGGGGTTCTGATAGAGGTAAAGAAGACTGCTATATGATCCAAAGGGGCACGTGCACCAAATGTTTAAGGCAGTAATATCCACAATAGCCAAACTATGGAAAGAACCTAGATGTCCATCAACAAATGAATTTATATATATATATATATATATATATATATATATATATATATATATGCGATGGAATACTATGCAGCCATCAAAAGAAATGAAATCTTGCCATTTGCGTTGACATGGATGGAACTAGAGGGTATTATGCTTAGCAAAATAAGTCAACCAGAGAAAGACACTATCATATGATCTCCCTGATATGAGGAAATGGAGGTGCAATGTGGGGGGTTTGGGGGACAGGAAAAGAGTAAATGAAACAAGATGGGATCGGGAGGGAGACAAACCATAAGAGACTCTTCATCTCACAAAACAAACTGAGAGTTGCCGGGGTGGTGGGGAGGGTAGGGAGAGGGTGGTGGGGTTATGAACATTGGGGAGGGGATGTGCTGTGGTGAGTGCTGTGAAGTGTGTAAACCTGGCGATTCACAGACCTGTACCCCTGTGGCAAATAATACATTATATGTTAATTAAAAAAGAAGAAGAAGAAGAAGACTACTATAAATCATATGCTCTGGTGTTCAGCAAAGAGTGTGTAATCAGGCATATTTTATTAAAGTAACCAAGTAAAATGATGGTCGAAAATTGGAATAACAGAAAACATAAAAATCAGAGATTTTAAAAAAAATATGGGACAGTGTAGAGAATATAGTGAATGATATTATAATAGTGTTATGTGGTGACAGATGGTGGCTATATTTGTAGTGATCATAGAATAATGTATGGAGATATTGAAAACCTGAAACCAATGTAACACTGAATATCAACTATACTCAAATGAAAAAATAGTAAAAATTAAACATTTTAATTTAAAAAGATAAAAAGAGGGACAAGAATTTGAAAAGTCAATTTCAAAAAGAGTAAGATGAGGCTAAGATATACTCTGAACCTTGAGGAAAACACCATTTTGAAAATTCTTCCCATTTTGAGAAAACTCAAATGAATCAGTACCATAAAAGAACCCATTTTAACTGAGAGATGTAATGAATGCTCAAGAAATAATTTTATGACAGGATAATTCCTCCCTCTGAAACAGCATACAGAAACCAGGGGAAACACCTGGAAGCAAAATAAGCTATACTGAAAATAAGAATTAGGAAAAAGATAAATGATGAAAGATAAGAAAATTAGACCTGCGACAAAGACCTAGTGAAGAGAATTTTTAGCTTGTGGTTTAATGTTTTTGAGGATAATCTAGAGTTCATAACTGCCTTTAGGCAGACTGGTTGTAGGCAGTTTAGGCAGACCCCTAAGACAGGCCTACTTTGGGCAGGTGGTGTTGGAGGAGGCCATTGGGCTGGACAAAGACAAATCCAACCATTTGACTAAAGTGTCTGTGAAGATGTTGAAGTCAGATGCAACAGAGAAAGACCTGTCAAACCTAATCTCAGAAATGGAGATGATGAAGATGATTGGACAGCACAAGGACACCATCAACCTGCTGGGTCCTGCACACAGGACGGTCCTTCGTACACTCTCATGGAATATGCCTCCAAAGACAACATACAGGAGTACCTGCAGGCCCAGAGGCCTCCTGACCTGGAGTACTGTTACAATATCAGCCACAATGCAGCAGAGCAACTCTCCTCCAAGGACCTGGTATCCTGTGCCTACCAGGTAGCCTGAGGCATGGAGTACCTTGCCTCCAAGAAGTGCATACACCAAGACCTGGCCACCAGGGAAGTGCTGGTGACAAAGGACAACATGATGAAGATCTCAGACTTCAGCCTTGCCAGAAATATCACCACATCAGTTACTATAAAAAGACAACCGACAGTGGACTGCCTGTGAAGTGGATGGTCCCTAAGGCCATGTTTGACCAGATCTACATCCACCAGAGTGACTTCTGGTCTTTTGGGGTGATCCTGGGCAAAATTTTCACTCTGGAAGCCTCCCATATCCTGGAGTGCCTGTGGAGGTGGTTTTCAAGCTGCTGAAGGAGTCATTTGATGGATAAGCCAATAAGTGCACCAGAGAGTTATACACAATAATGAGGGGTGGCTGGCATGTGGTACCTTCGAGCTGCTGGTAGAAGACCTGGATCATACTGTGGCCTTGACCTCCAACCAGGAGTACCCGGACCTGTCCTTGGCCCTGGAACAATACTGTCTATGCTTTCCCAACACCCAAAGCTCCACCTGCTCCTCAGAGAAGAATTCCACCTTCTCTCATGTGCCGTTGCCCAGGGAGGCCTATCTGCCCTGACACCCAGCCCAATTGCCAATGGTGGACTCAAATGACTAGTATCCCTATTACTCCTGTCCAGATTCTGTCATAAGCTGTAACCCTTACCCCCCACCCTCCCTGAAAGACTCACTGCCTTCTCCTTTGTCCCTTTCCTACTGGCAGGAGCCGGCTGCCTACCTGAGGCCTCCACCCGTTGAAGTTCACCTCTCTTCCCCTTTCTCTTCCTCCTCCTTACAACCTGCTCATGAAAGAAAGGCACAGAGAGGCAGGTACTTGCTCGTGGCTACTTCCTTCCCTCCCATATGTTGGACCAAGACCCCTCCCTGTCATCTGGTACTGCCTGGACGTCGAGGGAGTTGGAGATGAGGCATGCCAGTGAAAGCTGTCGGAGCTTTCCTGTTTTGGTTTTGTCTGCTTAGCATAACATGTAAGACTGAGTTCTGGTGGCAGGGACCTAGTCCTTGGGGCTATAGCACTAGCGAGGGGAGGTCAACTGCTCTGGGCCTTGGCTAAGAGCAACCCCTGCTCCAGAGATATGGTGCCAAGGGCTTATTAATTTTGATACTAATTTGCTTTTCTGACCAAATACCTGGTATCAAAAGATGGGAAGGCAAAGACTGGAAGCAGTGTTATGACCATTGGGTCCAGCCCCAAACTATGAAGAAAACACAAAGTGTATAAATCTGAGTAAGTATATATTTACACACCTTTTTAAATAGGTTGTTATCAAAGATTTAATCAATGGGTAATATGCTTCTCGTGGCTGGGAAGCATCAGTTGCCATATATTAAAAACAAAGAAAAGAGGTGTCTGGGTGGCTTCCTCCATAAGTGTCCCTTCTTTTCAGGTCATGATCCCAGGGTCCTGGGATGGAGCCCCACATCAGGCCCTATGCTCAGTGGGAAACCTGCTTCTCCTTTTCCCTCTGCCCTGCTTATAGTTCCTCTTCCTGTCTCTCTGTCTGTCAAATAAATAAAATATTTAAAAAAATACAAGAAAGAAAAAAATGTTTTTAAAAGGTCTTTTTTTTTTTTAATTTTCTAGGGGTGCCTGGAAGACTCAGTTGTTTAAGCAGATGTTTGCCTTTGGCTGAGGTCATGATTCCAGTGTACAGGGATCCAGCCCTGCATGGGACTACTTGCACCCCAAGGAGCTTGCTTCTTCCTCTCCCTTTGCACGTGATTCCCCCTGCTTGTGTGCTTCTTCTTCTCTCTCTCTCTCTCTCTCCTGCTGTCAATAAACAAAATAAAATCTTTTACTAAATAAATAAATAAACAAACAAATAAATAAATAAATAAATAAATAAATCTACTTTCACTCTAGGTCCCTTAACAAAAATTGGTACTGCTTTATTTAAAAAAAAAAAAAAGATAATTAGAAAGATGCTTCCAGAGTTAAAAAGCTGTTTTGTTTCTTTGTCAGGATTAAATATATAAGTGCTTTAAAAAGTAAAAGAAAATATATGCTATATTAACACTAATCACACTATAACTTTGGTGGTTATATCAAGATAATGAAAAGTGATTTTAAAGCAAATTTCATTATCAGACATAAAGATCAATTCAAAATTACAGAAGAGTAAAAGGATGAATTCATCAGGGAGTATAATAATTCTTGACTTTTAATACTTAATAACAGGGCACCTGGGTGGCTCCGTGGGTTAAGCCGCTGCCTTCGGCTCAGGTCATGATCTCGGGGTCCTGGGATCGAGTCCCACATCGGGCTCTCTGCTCAGCAGGGAGCCTGCTTCTCTCTCTCTCTCTCTGCCTGCCTCTCTGTCTACTTGTGACCTCTGTCTGTCAAATAAACAAATAAAATCTTTAAAAAAATACTTAATAACTGATTTGGGGATATATAGGGAAAAACTAAGAACAAAAATCATAACTTCTACCTTAGAAGAGAAATGGAAAAAAATTTCAACACCCTTATTTTAAGATTATATAAGATTATATAGACAAATGGTCATCAAATTGGTAAGATATGTAAGACTTGAACTAAATTATCAACTAACTAGATATGCTTGATATTACAGAACACTCCCAACAACTGCAGACTACATATATCTTAATCCATGATTTTCTTTGCAAAATCAACATTGATAATGTTCTAGTCATACCGCCGTGTACCAGGAAAGAAGTAGCATATTTCTTGAAAAACACAGCTATCAAAGCTCCATTGAGAAACCGTAAAGATGGAGAAGGGATTTGCAAATTATATATCTGATAATGGACATCTACTCTGATTATTAAAAAATGAATAAAAATAAAAAACCTTACTAATAACCAAACAGAGTATCCAATTTTACATGTGAAGAACATTATTGAAGAGACATGTCACCAAAAGTATATGGATGGCTTATAAGCACATGACAAATTTCTCAACATTTAGACATTGAAGAAATACAAATTAAAATCATAATGAGACATGCTTACATATCTATTAGAATGGCTAAAATTATGAAGGCTAATTGTACTTCGTCTGAGCTCGATTGGGAAGCAACAAAAAATCTAAACTGTTGTTGGCATATATCATGATACCACCACTTTGGAAAATAGTTTGAAAATTTTTTTAAATGCAAAATATGTTGCAGTTACACAAATAGCCATTTTACTTCTAGGCATTCAACCAAGAGAAACAAACCCTATGTTCATACAAGGACTTGTATATGAATTTCATAGCAGCTTTATTTTTAAGAATTGAAAACAGTGGAAATGTTCATCAATGTCCATCAATAGAGCAAAGACAAATTATGATCTTTTCATTAAAGAGATTACTGTTCAACATCAAAATGAACTATTTACAATTGGAGATTCTCAAAGTAATGATGCTGAGAAAAGAAAAGCCAGACAATGAATAGTATATACTGTGTGATTCCATGACTATAAAAAATCAAGAAAATACAAATTTATATATAGTCACAGTCATCAAATATATTGGTGTGATTTTAGTGCCTTCTTCTGTGCTCCCATAGCTTCCTCCACTTGGATCTCCGAGCATTTGTTACACCATGTGAAAATATGAACTCTTTTTCTTTATTCTGTATTACTAGAATAAGAATCCTTGAAATTTTATGGACATTTGAACTCTCCGTTATTAGCAGAAATTCTATCACACAGTAAGTTTCCAAATATAAAAGCCAGAGTTTTACAATGACTTCTAAGCTTTTACATGATCTAGCCACTCATTTAACCTCTGTGACCTCTTTCCCTGCTACTCTTCAGTCACTCACAGTGGCCTCCTTGCTATTCCTCAGATATGCCAGGCATGATCCAACCTTATGGCCTTCAAGATAGCCAATTCCTTTGTCTGGAGTGACCTTATTGCTGATAGTTCTGGGCAAATTCATCACCTTTCCATACCTTTGTTCAATTGTCAGCTTCATTGTAACTACCCTGATCTTCCTATTAAAAATTTTAACTCCCCATCCCCTGCCTAGCAATCTTGATTTTTCTCACCCTGATCGAATTTTTCTTTTTCCCCATTGTACTCATCATTTTTGAATGCACTATGCAATTTTTATTAAGGTGTATAGCTTTTGATTGTCTCACCCATTAAAATAAAAGTTCTACAAAGCCAAGTATTTCATTTACCAGTGTAGTCTGAAGTAATATCTGCCATATAATAGGTTCAGTAGACAACTGGTAAATTTCAAAATAAATTAATGTTGAGAGTATACTGAATTTCATAAGTCATTTCAATATTTTTTCCAAAAAATAAACTATGTAAAACATACTTTATATTTACTTTCAAAATATTTTATAGCATATAATGGACAATATACATAAGCCTTAAAGAAACAATCATATAAATAACCATTTCATACCTGCTTAAAAATTGCATAATACCACACTCCTAGATCCTCTCTGAACGCTCTAAAATAACCCATCAAAGGAAATACATTTTTAAAAATAACAGAGTTTTTGGCAAATAATTTAATAAAATTAAAGTTTCATTCATCTATGTAGATCATAATAAATGTTTTTAATAAGCATGAAATTATAACTCTGAAGTGTGCTAAAATGAAACCACCTGCGAAGGGTGAGAGAACAAAAATAAACATCATTTTTCCAAATAAGAGGAATTTATTGCCTTTGAATCAAAGCATGTGGATTTGTTCAAACTGGCAATAAAGGATTATGGAAACACAAACCATAGAAAGTCAGATTTTAGATTTCTAAAAGACTTCGAAGTGAAGAGTATACATTTTTTAAATGCTACATAATGCTACATAATGACAAGATGACAGGTTGTGACAAATAGCATTTTAAAAGCTCTACTCATAATGGAACGGAAGGTGTCATTTCCCTATAATTTTATATATATCATTAATTTACTATATCTGGATACAACATATTACCAAACAGATGTTCATCAAAGACTAAATCATTTCTAATGGAACATAATAATTTGAACCTACATGTATTAATCATTTTTTTCGATCTAACATTTATAGTCTCGCTAAACATTTTATCAGTTGTCGACAAAATTCAAATAAAATAGGATAAAAAGTCGTGTTTGGAAAAGTAGATTTTTTTTCAAATTTGCATTTAAATGAAAATATTTGCTGATATTTTTAAAACTTTAAATGTAATTTTATATATATCTGACCTATCAGATGATATAAAATTCTTAGAGAAAATATGACATATTTTTTTATCTTGGTTGAAGGTATTAATAAAGAGCAACTGTTTGTATTATTTGTATTGTGATATCTTAGTTAATAAACATGAATAACTGGTATAAAATATGTTTTTTTAAAAATTTTATTTATTTACTTGACAGAGATCACAGGAAGGCAGAGAGGCAGCCAGAGAGAGAGGAATGGAAGCAGGCTCCCTGCTGAGAAGAGAGCCCACTGTGGGACTCAATCCCAGGAACCTGGAATCATGACCTGAGCTGAAGGCAGAGATTTTAACCCACTGAGCCACCCAGGCGCCCTAAAATATGTTTTTTTTTTTATATAGAATTATAGTTCTTGCCAAAATATGGAACTAGCTGGAACTGAATGCCTCCTTCAAAGTCCGCTCTGGAGAAATTATGCAAGTGTAATATGGAACTATTTCAGATATTAACCAAAAACAAAGAAATGATGATAAATTCCTTAAAAGACTCAAAGTTGCTCTTGACTGGTATGTTTCAAGCTCTATTCCTGGTTTGAAGACAGGTTTTAACAGGCCTGTCACTGTAGAAATCAGCTGGATGTTTAGAGGCTATCAGAACTGTACAAAAACCTTAAAGGGGTAAGGACTTGAAAATCCTTTAGAGAGATTAGATCCCTAAGGCATTATTCCTCCACACATTTTCCTCCAATCAATTAAGACTGATGGATGAGGGGCACCTGAGTGGCTCTCTCATCACGTGGGTGGTGGGTTAAGCCTCTGCCTTCATCTCAAGTCATGGTCTCTGGGTCCTGGGATCCAGCCCCACATCGGGCTCTACTCAAAAGGAAGCCTGCTTCCCTCCCTGCTTGCCTGCCTCTCTGCTTACTTGTGATCTCTCTCTCTCTCTCTCTTTCTCTCTCTCTGTGTCCAATAAATAAATAAAATCTTAAAAAATAAAGGCTGATGGATGATAAATTATGAAAACTGCTCCCTCCAAATGATGCTTCTTCATAAGGATTTAAGAATTTAAAATTTTAAGAATTTAAAATTGAAACTTGATCATAGGATTTATCTTATAGAATAACATCAAGTGAAGGCAGTTATTATTAGTTCTTAAGTATTTGTGATTCTGAACTCTTGGCCTCATTAGTAAATTTATTTTTAAATTCTCCCATGGAGTGGTGATTGGCCTTCAGTCTTTCATTGATGTACATCATTGGGTCAAATGAGATGTGTGTGCCCAGAACTATATATAATCTTCTTTGTATTTCACTGGAGATGGCATTTCTGAGTTTTGTTCAATTGAATTTGGACAGATGTTTTAATAGTCACTTCTAGAGTTGGCCCTGGAGAATATCTTCCTTTTTTTCTCTTCCCGATTCTCTGAAAAACCTAATTCACATTATCACAGTGATATCACAATTCAAGTTTTTCCAAGCACTATAGCTGCAAAATAGAAGGAAGCTACTCAGAATGTAATACTATTGTGAATGATTGAGAAAGAAAACATTATTATAATTAAGCTACCAGGTTTCAATGTATTTTATTGTTGCTTAGAAAATCCTAGCATACCCAGACTTTACAGAGATTTGATGATCCGAAGAGGAGCTGAACTCATGGACCAAAATAACTATGCACATAAAAAGTACAATTACTTACCTAAAAAAGATGATATGGTTAACTTTATATGGCAATCCAAGTGTTATTGGAACAGGAATATAAAAAAAAGCTTAGGGGCGCCTAGGTGGCGCAGTGGATTAAGCCACTGCCTTCAGTTCAGGTCATGATCTCAGGGTCCTGGGATCAAGTCCTGCATCAGGCTCTCTGCTCAGCAGGGAATCTGCTTCCCTCTCTTTCTCTCTCTCTCTCTGCCTGCCCTCCTTCTACTTGTGATCTCTCTCTGTCAAATAAAGAAAGAAAGAAAATCTTAAAAAAAAAAAAAAAAAGAATGACTGTACTTTTAAAAAAATAGCTTAAAAGGGGCGCCTGGGTGGCTCAGTGGGTTAAGCCGCTGCCTTCGGTTCAGGTCATGATCTCAGGGTCCTGGGATCAAGCCCCACATCGGGCTTTCTGCTCAACAGGTAGCCTGCTTCCCTTCCTCTCTCTCTGCTCGCCTCTCTGCCTACTTGTGATCTCTCACTGTCAAATAAATAAATAAAATATTTTTAAAAATAGCTTAAAAGTATATGATAAAATAATGATATACATATACAAAGAAAAGATACTATACTGTGAATATAAATTAAGTGAAAATTGTTGAAATAAAGAATACAATAAATGGAGACTAAGATGAATATAGCTGTAAAATGAATAAATGAGTTGGGAAAAACAAACAAACAAACAAATTAATGACTTCTGCCCAAATGCAGCAGAAGAGAAAAAAAAATAAAGAAAATATTTAAATAAGTACTGAGATAAATTTTGGACAATTAAAGAAAGATAAAAGACACCAGACTTAAAATGATGCCAAACATGAGAAATCAGAAACAAAACAAAACAAAAACCACACACAAAAAAAAACCGCTCATATACATTATGGTGAGTTTTAAGAATATCAAAAACAGAGAAGAGCATAAATGATGCCCAAGAGAAGAACAGATCACCTAAAATGTACAAGAATAATACTGACAACAGAATTCTCAATAGTAATAGCATATAAAGGAGACAGCTGGGTGTTTGTATAGATGGAAAAGATATTTGAAACTAGATATTATACATCAACCCAAATTATTTTTTTTAAGATTTTATTTATTTATTTGACAGAGATCACAAGTAGGCATAGAGGCACAGAGGCAGGCAGAGAGAGAGAGAAGGAAGCAGGCTCCCCGCCAAGCAGAGAGCCCGATGCGGGACTCGATCCCAGGACCCTGAGATCATGACCTGAGCCGAAGGCAGCGGCTTAACCCACTGAGCCACCCAGGCGCCCCCATCAACCCAAATTATTGATTAAATTTGAGAGCACAGTAAAAATACAATGAAGCATGTTAGGTCTTAGAACATTTATCACACAGTGACACACATTTTAGAAAACTTCCTTGGAGGACAGCTCAATTTAGATAGAGAAAACAGAATTATGTACTCAAAGGCACATTTTGAAGGAAGGATTGAATATAGTCTGCACTGCAAATATTCTTTAATCGTATGTTCTGAATTTCCTAAATTTAAGAAGTATTTGTTTAAATATTTATCTTTAAATAAACCCTAGGAGACTTTTTCTTGGATTCTGGAAAATCAGTCCATTGGGATACAAATCTTTTTGCCACTGATGGAAATTGCCTAATGTATTGTTACAGCAATTGTGATTTGCCAATACATGGGTGATGTGTGTGTGTTGTGTGTGTTTATTTTTATCTTTGATGGTTTTACTCTTCTATGAGATTTTTAAGTAGACACAATTTTAATAAATTATGATTTGTTGAAATTTATCTGAGGTTATATATAATAAAATGAAATTTGTGTGAACTAAAGAAGTGCGTCTCCATTTTTTTGTTTTAAGAGTAGACTGGTCTTTAAATATTGTCCAAAGAAGTACATTATATTCATTATTAAATTTGATAATATACAATAAAGTATTTATGGGCATATGGAACCATATCAAATTCTACTATTAATTCATATTAATAATTACCATAAGAGGAAAAAGGGATATTTTTCAAAATGAAAATTAGCATATTCTTCGGAATATGATATAGTGTTATTCACTGAACAGAGGGAACAAATGTCAAAGTTTAACACAGTTTACAGAATGTTTTAACATAAATTGAAATTTAAATCTGACCAAATTTCACAGTTTTAAGTAAAATGGTAGCATTTTATATCCTTGAAAAGTGGTAAGTGACCCAAAACATTGCTTAGAAAAACAAATTTAACACTACACTAGTCTGCGATGGTTAAGTGATGGTACAACTTGCCATTGTGTATCATCAAATGGTATATTTTTTTCTTTTGGTCTTGTCATTATATTTTATTTTAGCCATTCTGGTAAGTGTGTAGTGATATCTCAGTGTCATTTTAATTGCATTTCCTTGATGTCTAATTATGTCAAAATATATTATTTTGATGTTTAATGTTCTGAGCTTTCTCAGTTCAAGACCATGAAGCCACTTGGGAAAAATACAGTTGCAGATGCACTCATAGACCAACTCTTATTTAGAAATAAGAAGAAACATTACTACCCATTCCAACAAAAAATAGACTTGTTATGCAGTAGGGATTTTATAAATTACCTGACACAACTTATATAGTAAGATGAAATGGGACAGGTGGCTTCTTGCAGCTATATACAACATCATTTTAATTTCAATTTTCAGTATAATTTTTCCAAGGTATACACAGAATATATATTTAATGTAAATTGTGAACATTTTAAACTCTGTATATGGAAATTAATCAATCTTAAGTTTATAACAATCAAAATTAACGGAAGTTTATTTAAAATTAGTTAGCTTTCTCTGCATTGCAAGACAGAATAATCAAGAATTGGTAAGAAAAAAATAATCTCTGTAAAATTACCAGGGGTGCATTAATAAGTGTTCGGTAACCGATCAAACTCACAATTTGGATTGAATGGCAAGTGATTTTTAAAATCTGGAACTCATTGTCAATTTTTTTTTCTTCATTGTGTCTTAATAAATTACTCTGTTCATTTGCATGGAAGTGAAGAAAAATGCATGACATTTCATCTCAACACTAACACTTTTAACTGGCAACTCTGAATGTACTTTACAGCAGTGTCACAAAGTAAAGATCAATGATGTTTCATGAAATATTTGTTATAATTCTCAAGGAGATAGGGAGTTTGTGCAAAAATGCAAATCACTTTGCGACTAAACACATTGTTTATTTCAGCTAATTTTAAGAAAGTATGCTAAGACTCTCTCAAAAAAGGAAGCAATGATTTAGGTTTTCCTTCAAACTCCTTATCTAATCCTGAACCAACAGCACATAGTTCAAAGAGCAACTAATTGGAGCAGCTCCAATTTACACGTTTCCTAACAATGCTTAATTTAGTGGAATTTCTGTCCAATTATGTTAATTTGGTGTAGTGAAAGACAAACATTCAAAAAGATCATCCTTAATTTATATAGATTGCCAAACTCTGCATTTTCTGAATGACGCCCAGGAACGTATTTTCAAAAACAAACAAACAATGGCAGAACCACTATTATGTCATCTCTAGGCAGAAAGTGACTCAGAGCCTACATTACTCTCTACCTGAAAGTATACTGTAGGCACTGAAACTACTACCCTGAGTCTGTGCTATCAAATTCCTTAAGTTAGAAAGTTTTAAACCCGTCTGTGTGGGAGTATTTCATTTACAGATAGAGACTTGGTTGTTTATACATTTTCATACTTGATTTTTAGGGTGTAATAACTATGTTTTAAAATTCATGGTGGTGGGACGCCTGGGTGGCTCAGTTGGTTAAGCAGCTGCCTTCCGCTCAGGTCATGATCCCAGCGTCCTGGGATCGAGTCCCACATCGGGCTCCTTGCTCGGCGGGGAGCCTGCTTCTCCCTCTGCCTCTGCCTGCCACTCTATCTGCCTGTGCTCCTGCTCTCTCTCTCTCTCTAACAAATAAATAAATAAAATATTTAAAAAAAAATTCATGGTGGTTTTGAATACTGTTGGATAATTGTGCTAAAATGGTATATCCATTCCTCCTAGGAAACAGAAATTATAGAAAGGTAGTGCTTTTCAGATCTGACATCTTTGAGTCATTGCAGTTTCAGTATAAATGCAATAGGAAAAGTGACATTCATGTTTATGATATTTTCTATAAATAAATTAGAATGTACTGGAGGCCTGATATAAAGTGGGATGCCTAAACTTCAGTAAGAACTTGTTTTCAATTCAAAATAAATTTTATTTTTTATTTTTTTTATAATGTCCCTCAATTTCAGATAAGTACCCCCCATTAGGTCCACTCCATTTTTTTTAAGATTTTATTTATTTTATTTGACTTATAGAGATCACAAGTAGGCAGAGAGGCAGGCAGAGAGAGAGGGAAGAGGAAGCAGGCTCCCTGCTAGGCAGAGAGCCCGATGCGGGGCTCGATCCCAGGACCCTGGGATCATGACCTGAGCCAAAGGCAGAGGCTTTAACCCACTGAGCCACCCAGGCGCCCCCAAAATAAATTTTAAAGTGAATTATGCACCTCTAAGTTCAGAGACAATAAACATCAACCAACACAATTAATAAGTTCTATTTCTTGAAATTTCGGGAGCATTGATAGTCTCATCTCCTGGAAGAACAACAGCTAAAATTTTTGGTCATGGATTCTTGCTAAAATATCACTTTCCCAAAGAAAATTAATCGAATTTTCATTGATTGTTATTGATCATGAAGAATATAACAACCACGATAAAAAGAATAGGAAAACCATGATATCTCATCTGTAAGGGCATGTGGAAAGTAGGAAATGCTAATAAAAATAACTACCATTATTTCCTAAGTTTACATAAATTAACAGAACAAAAATATTTCATAACAATATTTTCTAGGCTCATTCTGATAACTCTTTTCTACATTCAAATTTAAAGGTTGAGGCATGTGATATATATTACACAAAAAACATCCCAAGGAATTTGTTAAAAAAAAAAAAAACTCTTAATAAAGGACAAATGCAAAGGAATTTTTTTCTAATTTAATTAACAAATTGTGAATCGACTTACCTATTTCATCACAGTGTATCAGGCACCAATAATATTTTTTAATCGTCATACCTGATGCAATAGTTACCATCTTTCAGACATACTGATCAGGAACAAGCAAATAAACAAGAGCACTGTAGCTTAAGATCTACCTGCATAAATATAGGACTACTTCAGACAATCTCTTCACCACAACATAGCAATGAATAGAAATCATACATGCTCTGTAATGGACATACAGATGAGATAGAAGGGGATGGGTGTTAATATATGCAGAATCTTTATTAATTACATTGTAAAACATAATATGGAAAAACAGAATACAATTTTAGAAATACCCAGGTCACCATCATTGTTTTATTTTTATATGTGTAGATAAGGAGTTTAATAAACAATCCATGACTATTCAACTTCTTATATTTTGTAAATTTTAGCAAAAGTAACAAACCTAGCAACTAGAAAATTGTATCGATCTGCAAAATACAGCTTTGCCAGTATGGTAGAGGAAAAGCAAAACAAAATAAGTAAGAAAAGTTTAACATTTCACAAGAGTTTTACTTTTATTTTTTTATTTATTATTTTTTATTTTTCATTTATTATTTACTTCTATTTTCTACTTTATTTTAATGAAAATGTCATGACCATAACATAAAAGCAGAATTAAACCAACATGAGAAATTATTTTTTCATAAGTTATAATAAACTAGCTTGGTGATTCATTCAAAAATTATATTACAAACTTCAGTGTTCTTGCAGTAAGTATCACTGCATAAACAAATGAGTCAGGAGTCATAAACTAATGATGATTCTAAATGTTATTTAGAGAGACATTCTGTTCTTAATATATTTCAAATATTCTACACAAGGCAAAGTGGATCCAAGTAATCTGTAGGCAAAATAAGATTTTAGAGAAGTATATATTTCCAACAGTATTTATAAAATATTACCTTTATGTAAGGCATCATCCTGGACTTTGTGGAGAACACACAAAGGAGTAAGAAGTGGCCCTTCAAGAAACATATACAATATCAAGGTTTAACATGAAGCAGCATGTCTTCTCTAAGTAAAAACACATTGTACCAACTGACTTTACTGAAACTTTATATTTATTGCTCTCGTTTTAGGTCATAGTGTCCTTCTGCATGCAGGCTGCTATAACGGACATGATATAGACTGAATAGCTTATAAAGAACAGGAATTTATTTCTCACAGTTCTAGAACTGAGAAGTTCAAGACTAAGGAAGGGGCAGATCCAGGGAGAGCCCACTTCCTCATAGATGGCTATCTTCTCACTGTAAACGTACATGATGAATGAATCAAGAGAACTCTCTGGGGTCTCCTTTAAAAGGACTGTCATCCCACTTATGACCTAATCACCTCCCAAAGGCCCCTATGTTTTAATACTATCACTTCCAGAGTTAGATTTCATAATATGATTTTGGGAGACACAAACATTCACACCATAGTATATATAAACAAAAAAAGACACAAAAACAACAAACAACAAAAATTATTTTAACTACCTATTATTTTCAACTACATAAAATTTTAATTTGTTTCTATATAATATTAAATAACTCATTTGAGTGATTCACTTATATCCAATGCATCTGAGTGCAATTAAATTTGCTTACCCAACATATCCAGCAGCACATTTCTTCAGACTATCCCATTCCCCACCTTACAGGATTTACCACAATTAGAAGACAGGGGATAGAGGATAGATAGATAGATGTATACGTAAACACACTTGTACATACACATATGCACAATTTTCCCTGTTAATGATACTCATGCAAATAAAATTGAAGCTCAAGGAAACCTGTCTTGTGTGTTACTTAATATCCAGTTTTTAGTCAACATCCAAAAACAAATAATCCAATAAAAACCTGGATAGAAGACATGAACAAGTGTTTCCCCAAAGAACACATTCAAATGTTCAGTAGATACATGAAAAGATGTCCATCATCATGTATCATCAGGAAATTGCAAAGCAATACTAGAAAGACATACCACCTCACACCTGTCAGAATGGCTAAAATCAACACTACAAGAAACAAAAAGTGTTGGAGAGAATGTGAAAAAGTAACACTTGTGGGGGCTGCCTGGGTGGCTCAGTGGGTTAAGCCTCTGCTTTCAGGTCAGGTCATGATCTCAGGGTCCTGGAATCAAGTCCCACATCGGGCTCTCTGCCAGGCATGGAGCCTGCTCCCTCCTCTCTCTCTCTCTACTTCTGATCTCTCTCTGTCAAATGAATAAAATCTTAAAAAAAAAAAGAAAAAGTAACAATTGTGAACTGTTGGTGGTGATGCAAACTGATACAGCCATATTTGAAAACAGTATGGAATTTCCATAAAATTTAAAAATAGAAGTCCTTTGTGATCCAACAATCCTGTTGGTGTGTATTTACCCAATGAATATAAGAAAACTTATTCAAAGGGATGCTAGCACCCCTATGTTTATAGCAGCATTATTTGTAAAGCTAAGATATGGAAAGAGCCCAAGTATCCATCAATTTATGAACAAATAAAGAATAAGTGGTATGTATATACAATGGAATTTTAATCTGCCATAAAAAAGACTGAAATCTTGCCATTTGCAATAACATGGATGGAACTAGACAGCATAATGCTAAAAGTGAAATAAGTCAGTCAGAGAAAGACAAATACCTTTACTCATATATGGAATAAAAGAAAAGGAAACAAACAAGCAAAGGGGAAAATAATAAGACATAGAAAGAGAAACAAAGCAAGAAACAGACATTTCATTACGGAGAGCAAACTGATGGTTACTTGAGGGGATCGGAAAGGAGTGATGGATTAAATAAGTGATGGGGGTTAATTAGAGCACTTGTCATGATGAGCACTGAGTGCTATATGTTATATTGTACACATGAAACTAATACAACCATATATGTTAACTAACTGGATTTCAAATGAAAACTTTTTTAAAATCCCAGTTTTTAGCTCACATTCTGGCTTACAAAAGGGATTTAGTCAGGAATTTGGAAATTAGTTAATGAACAAATAAGGGGTGAACAGGCAGTTGTTAGATAAAATTACTATCCTTTCTGGCATGATCTTATACCTTTTATCTAGAATTATTTTTAGCACATTAGACTCTTCTTATTTTATTTTGAGTCATTAAACAAAAATTTCCTCAAAAGACCTTAGACTCCATCCAATTTGAGCAACACTGTGAGAGAGGAAATGGTGTCAAGGAGGAAAAAAAAAAAAAAGATGAAACTACATGTGTTTACTAGTGAATGCATAGTTCTTCCACAGAAGAAGCTCTAAATGGTCATGGCTCCAGCTTTATATGTGTTCAGTCATATGTTCAGAAGTAGGTAACACTATCAAAAAATATAAAGCATCTGAGATTATTTTCCCTTATTTGAAAGCTGGTGTATGAGTCTGCCGTGGATTCTTGGGTGTTGATAGAAGACGCAGACTCATGGTTCAGAAATAATATAGTTTATTATTCACAGCAATAGAGGTAGCCAGAATATTAACAGTATTTGTGTGTGTGTGTGTGTGTGTGTGTGTGTGTTTGTGTGTGTGTGTGTGTGTGTGTGTGTGTGTAGGGGTGGGAGTTATATATCAGGTCTGAGCCTCAGTTCCCACAAAAAGAATCAAAACAGAGGCAGATAATATTTGCAAACACAACAGGTTAAGTTAAAAAAAAAAAGATACTATTTCTGTCTTCCAAGTCTATTCAATACAACCATCTTCAAAGGATGGTCTAGAACAAATAATAAATGCAGAAATGTAAGCAACCAATTGAAAAGTGTCTCCCAAGAAACACACTTTGAGAGTCTTCATTTGACAAAAATACTATAGGATATTACATGGATCAGGTACATTGAATACTGGAAGGTTAAAATTACAAGGGACCAAATATTTTTAAGCAGTTCTGGCATCCAGTAGAGTTCAAATAGGTTTTATAAGATTGAGGAAAGAAGCCATCAAAACCTGGGCCCAGGGGCGCCTGGGTAGCTCAGTGGGTTAAGCCTCTGCCTTCGGCTCAGGCCATGATCTCAGGGTCCTGGGATCGAGCTCTGCATCAGGCTCTGTGTTCAGCAGGGAGCCTGCTTCCCCCTCTCTCTCTGCCTCTCTGCCTACTTGTGGTCTCTGTCTGTCAAATAAATAAATAAAATCATAAAACAAAACAAAAAACCTGGGCCCAATTTTCCCAAAAGTATGATTCTGATCCCAAAAGTATGATTCTGATTCTAGTCTCTATGATGTTATCCCTTGAAGACAATGTCTCTAATTGACTTGAATTAGTTTACTAAAGAGCATACCCCCATTTGTTGTAGGAGATGAACAATATTTTAACCTATGCTCACGTAAGTAACTTGGTGCATAATCCCTTTTCTATTAAACCATAGTGCAAGGACCAATGCCGCGTTTTTGAGAGAACCCCAAGCTATTTTTCTAGAATGGCCGTATGCCTATATATCAGGCGTCCTGTTTTCACTCCCTTTGTGGAGCACCTACCCTGGAGGTCATGTAATAACCAATGACCAAAAAACAATCAAAAAGCCCAAACATCCAGGTCGAAGTGCCATCCCTGCCTGGAGATGAGTAGACTGCTCAACAGATCCTGGGCAGGCATCTCAGCCCAGGCCTGTGCTGGGGAAGCTGGTTGCTGGCTTTGGGCGCAATCAGGAAGCCAGCAAACTGACTGGAGAGTGCAGCCAGGGTTAACAGGACTGATGACCTTTTCGCAGCCAGGCCATGGGCGGACACCCGCTCAGGGAGCCAGGCTAGGAGTCTGCCCAGAGCCGGCGCTGGCCACGCTTGCAGCCCCCCAGGGCTTCGGTCCCGCGCCCCAGCCCGGGCCGGCCTCAGGAGGGAGGGGGGCGGGGGCGGCGCAGAGAAGGGGCTTTGCTAATTGCCAAAGCGGGTAGTGAGCTCGGGGAGGACTCAGGAGGGATGGGGGCGGGGGCGGGTCGAGGGCGGCGGGAGAAGGGACTTTGCTAATTGCCAAAGCGGGAAGTAAGCTCTCGGAGGATGTGGCGGAGAGTCTGGGAGGAGGTGGAGCGGCTGGCGGAGGAAAGGCACGCAGCGCCGCGGGGCTGTGCTGCGGCCCAGTCGGGACTGCAGGACCCACCGGACTCGCCGTCCGTGGGCTCCTGCGTGAGGCCCTGCAGTCCCGCTCCTGCTGCCTGCTGCCCCTTCCCGCCCCAAGGCTTCTCCGAACCACCCTCTGCGCACAGGTAAAGTTACACCGCGCCGCGCCCTCACCAGGAGCAGAAAGCTGGGGACGCGACCTGGGGGCGGGGAGGGGGGTTGTCTAGGCCCAGCCTCCCAGGAACCCCAGGGCACCGGGACCACCCCGGACGCTGGGCCGAACCCGGGTCCGCATGGGGTCGGGCTGGGGACAGTGCCTTGCGAGGTGCCCCCCACCAGCGGGCGCACTAGCCCCCATCGTTGGGCACCCCCACTCCCGCGTGCTGAGGACCACCTTCCCTCCCCAGCCTTGGCCCCGCTGCTTTTGTTCTGGACTTGGGATCCCAGGTGGAAACTAGACCCTCAGACCTCCCTGGCAGCAAGGAGGGCAGGGAGGGATTCTTGGTCTTCTGCCCTGGCTCTTCCTCTCTCCCCATTCACAAGCCTTCTGGCTTCCCTTTCCTCTCCTCATTGTCAGTTTTATTAAATGGTTTTCTTCTGCATGTTGACCCGAAGAGCTATTTCATGAAAGAATATACACGAAACTGAGTCGGAGCCCACCTGTGAGAGCCCACCTGTAGAGGCCTTTCTTTAGAATGGTCTCTGGTTCTAGCCTCAGTTCAGAATACTGCATGTACCTGAGGACCTAGTCCAGATGTTTCTTTCATCTCTGACTTGAATTTGAAATCCTCCTCAGACTTCAGCTTCCAGGATTTCTCCAGTCCTTGCTCTCCCACTGTCTTGGTGGGGATCCGCCATGAGTGTTGAACCCAGGAATGAATGAATGATATATACCACAGATCGCTGGGGCTTTGTCTTGTTTTGCTGAGGTTGGAAAGGCTTGGGAGAGACCCCCTGTATGCAGATACAGAGCAGCATGCAATTGCTTAGATAAACGTGATCCCCACTATATTGCTTGGGCATTGAACATTTCGCCCTTAACCTGTGGCTTGAGCAGTTAGGAGGAGACAATCTGGAGGTGAATCAGAAGATGGCTGAATCCACATGGTGGTGGTCTGGGTTTGGGAGATTTTCCTGGAGATTCAAACGAAAGATCTAAATTCTTCCAGTGGGGAGTGGTAAACATTTTATGGATGGGAGATGGAAAATAAATGGTCTGGTTAACCTTTCCCTCCCCCTCAAAACCCATTATTTGAAAAAACAAAAAGAGAAGTGAAGGGAGAAATCCTCCCACTCCCATCCCCACTCACCTCCATAGCCACCTCCTCTTCCAAGAACCGAACAAACAAGGTGCCAAGAAGTGTTAGGTACCAGCAGTGGTCTCAGATCTCATTCAAGGATCATGGTGAAAGGCATTCAGAGATTGTGGGGGCACAGGGATCCAATTAAGGGGGACAAGTTTAAGGTTTGCCTGGCCCCCTAAAAATTAATGGCACTAGAGAAGATGAGTTTTGGGAACTATAGGTTAATGGATACAATGTGTAAAAAGCTTCAGTGAGTCATGGTGGGAAGAGGCCATGAGGGCAGCAAATACAGTCTTAGATGATGTTATTAATAGCACTACAGGCTCTAGATTTCCTGTGGTGGCAAGACCAGCCCGGCCAAAGTGGATACTCACAACCTGGAACAGAGGGTCTTGGAGATCCCAGCACGTGAGTTATGATGAGAAGGTAAAATGATAGGAGGTGTCCTTTGGAAGGGCTGTCTCCTTGACTTTAAAAGGGAGAACCCACATCTGTAGGTGAAATCTTTTTGGCTACAAAGAGGGCCGAGGCCTCCTAAGGTCAAGGTCTCCTCGTCACTTGCAAAGATGTTGAAGAACATATTCAGACATTTCAAAGATGTCCTCATGTCCATCGGTTCCCACTCTGGAATTCTATCAATAAGGTGAGAGTTCCTCTAGTTGCAAAAAAGATCTAAAAAGACGTCCCTTTCTCATGTAATTTCTGTAACCTCCAGGGCACACCCACCTCCACCTTCCAGCTCTGTAATGAAGCCACAGCTGGTGCCAATTTGTGGAACTCCTTAAAGGCTATTCTCCCTTATATACCCCCGGACCAAGTTCCCATGCTCCCTCACCTGATTTCCTGCACTCACCTCCCACCTGGTGTGTTCACACCTGCAAGTGCCTTTTACCAACCCCTTTGCCAAAAGGCAGCCAGAGTGACCTTTCAAAGACCTATCAGTTCCTGGCATTTGTCTCCATAGAAATCTGCACTGATCTTCTAACAAATTCCCAGTCCTCCAAAGGCACCCATAATCCTCGCATCAGTTTCTTCATAGCCCTCCAACTGACTGATGCCTGTTCTGCCCCATCTCTCTGCCCTTCAACCACACTGCCTCCCTCTTCCTGTGGAGACCCCTCATGGCGCCTGCCTCCAAGCACAGGTGATTCCCATTGATGGGAAGACCCTCTTCCTCTCCCCTATCTCCCCACTCCAGTTACTCCCAGTTATTCCTGAGCTCACAAGCCCCATGGTACACACTCTCCATGCAGCCTGCTCTCTCTTTTCTAGCACTGGCCTCCGTTTCTAGCTGTGGTTGTGTCATGGATGTCCCTCCCCAGCCAGCCTCCAAGCTCTCCTTCCCTTTAGCTCCAACACCTGACACAGTGCCTGGCACGTAGTAAGCCCTGGCTAGCTTCTAAGAGCCTCACTGAGGGACTGAAAGCATTTTAAAAACGTCACCACGTAGGCTCCAAACTGTAGGCAGAAAAATCTTTGCCTGGATTGACATTTTAGAGACGTATTCGTCAAGTTGGATATGTTCACTGACTTTACCTTGTAAAATTAAAAAAAAAAAAAAGGACCTCTGTATCGCTTCGCATCTAACGAAGGCACATGTATACTATTAGACCACGTTATGAGCTTAATGGAAGGAGACAAGATGTTTTCGCTAAGAAAATGTATAAGACTGTTGAGGTCAAGTGGGAGGAAACAGTCCGTTTGTTGGAGCATTGCTATCTTACTCTATCACAGCCACTCATAAAAATCTGACACGGGGTGAGTCAGAATTGTCTGTCGGAGATGAGTTAGATCTTGCTCATGTTCCTACAGACATGAAATCCAGGAATGAAGAAGGAGGCTTTGAAAGCCTGGGTTGAGGAGGCGGTGTGGTTCACTGCGATGAGCTAAGTGCCCAGGGCCACCGGAGGACATGCGGGCCTGTGTCCTTCCTTTGTTCTGGGGTCCCTCTTGCACCATGTGGTGAGGCTGGTGGCTGGGAGCAGCTCAGGACAGGACCCGGTGGCATCTTACCTCTCCCACCCTCCTGTGGGCTCCAGTGGGCTCCAGTAGGTCCCAGGGGACAGCCTGCCTTCCTTGCAAAGCCCAGTAGCACTGGGAGCAGAAACTGGGACCAAAGAGTGAGCACCCTGTTTGACAAGCTGGACCAGCCACCTCTTCTCCAGATGCAGGGGGAGCCCTGGCATGCTGACTCCTCCCTTCTCCCTTTCCCCTTTCCTCTCTTCCTCCCTCTTCCCTTCCCCTCTCTCCTTCCCTGGTGGTGCCCTTTCCCAATGCCCACTTCATCCCTTTTCCTTTCTACATGCCTGTCTTCTAGAGTTTCTTCTCTTTCCTCCCCATTACTTCCCTTCATCTGAATCTCCTCTTTGGTCCCTTTGTCCCTGCTCTCTGCTCCTCCTCCCCTTCCCTGGCCCCTGTTCCCCTCCATCCCGACTGCAGGCAGAGCTGGACTAACATGCTCACTTGCTAGCTCAGCCACCCTCCAGAGAATCACTCCTTGGTGGCCACCTTCCTGACCCCCTGGTCCCTTCTCCACTTGTTCAGATATTGCTCTGAAGTCTGAGGAGGACAGAGGCGGGGCTGCCACAGAATCAGGCCAGAGGAGAACCAAACCATGTGTCCACACTGTCCCCCAGCACTGCTGCTCTGAGAGCTTTCAGAGTCCTCAACAGGGTTAGGATTTAGGGGCTTCTTCAGAACCGGGAGTGAAAACAACCATAGGTCAAAAGAAAAGCTATGGCCCCCACACAAAAATAATAATCACAAATGAAAACTATGTAAACTCTGAAGTCCCAAAGTCGAAGAATTGCCTTGAATCTGTCGCCAGAAAGCACCCAAGGCCTCACTCTCTGGGTTCTGGGTGCCCTGGGAATGGCAGGAGGCTCTGACATGCTCCTGCCAAACGATGGGGGCTAGCCCGCCCACTGGCGGGGGGGTGGGGGTTACTTCGTGCAGCGCTGTCCCCGGCCAGACCCCTGGCGGACGGGGTGCAGGGAGGCGTCCGGGGTGTTCCCGGTGCCCTGGGGTTCGCGGGAGGCTGGGCCCCGACACCCACCCACCCCGCTCGTGCTCGTGGCCCGGGTTTTCTGCTCCAGGTGAGGGCGCGGTGCGGTATCACTTTACCTGTGAGCAGAGGGTCCTCCGGAGAAGATATGGGGCGGGGAGGGGCAGCAGGCAGCGGGAACAGGACAGCGCGGCCTCGGAGGCTAGGCTGGAGCACGGGAGCGCAAGGGCGGCGAGTACTGTAGGTCCTGCAGTCCCGACTGGGCCGCAGCACAGCACCCTGGCGCTGCGCGCCCCTCCTCCGCCAGCCCCTCCACCTCCTCCCGGACTCTCCTCTGCATCCTCCTCGAGCTCACTTCCCCCCTCAGGAATTAGCAAAGCCCCTTCTCCGGGCCGCTCCCGCCCCGCCCCCGCCCCCCACCCTCCTGAGTCCTCCGCGAGCTCACTTCCCGCTTTGGAAATTAGCAAAGCCCCTCTCTGCGCCGCCCCCGCCCCCCTCCCGCCTGAGGCCCGGGCCCTGGCTGGGGTGCAGGGCAAAGCCCAGGCGGGCTGCGAGCATTGCCAGCGCCCACTCTGGGCAGCCTCCTAGCCTGGCTCCCTGAGCAGGTGTCCTCGCGCGGCCTGGCTGCAAAAAGATCATCAGTCCTAAACGCCAGCTGCACTCTTGGGTCAGTTTGCTGGCTTCCAGATTGCGCCCAAAGCCAGGAACCAGCTTCCCCAGCACAGGCCTGGGCTGAGATGCCTGCCCGGGATCTGTCTGAGCAGTCTCCTCTTCTCCATGCAGGGATGGCACTTCGACCTGGATGTTTGGGTTTTTTGTTTGTTTTTTTTGGTCATGGGTTATTACATGACCTCCAGGGTAGGTGCTCCACAAAGGGAGTGAAAACAGGACACCGTGATATATAGGCATACGGCCATTCTAGAAAAATAGCTTGGGGTTCTCTCGGAAACGCGGCATTGGTCCTTGCATTATGGTTTAATAGAAAAGGGATTATGCACCAAGTTACTTAAATGAGCATAGGTTGAAATCGTTTACTGAGAGTAAATATGTAAAATAGTTATATTTTAACTATAAATCTATCATCAATCATAAATCTATTACACGAAGGTTACAGGCAATTGAAATGCAAGAGCACTCTCTTCAGGGTTTTAAATAATCCGTGTCTGTCTTGGCACATGAGAATGCAAAGATAGGAAATGGTTTGTAAAAGATCATATAATAGCTTTTACTAATTCTATTTATTTGACAGACAGAGATCACAAGTAGGCAGAGAGGCAGGCAGAGAGAAAGATGGGGAAGCAGGCTCCCCGCCAAGCAGAGAGCCTGATGAAGGGCTGGATCCCAGGACCCTGAGATCATGACCTGAGCCCAAGGCAGAGGCTTAACACGCGGAGCCACCCAGGCGCCCCCAGATGAAATGCATTTCTGACTTAGAAACTCCATATAGAATTTTTTTTGTCCATGATGACAACTGAAGAAAATGTGTCATCCCTAAACCTAACCTTAACCCCTAACAACGCTGAAACCTAAGCTGACCTTAAAGCCCAAACTAGAACCCTGAATCCCAAACCTGAAATGGAACCCAAAGCCTGTACCTGAGCCCTGGATCCAAGCCCTGAACCACGAACCCAAACCCTAAACCAGACCTCCAAGTCATGAACCCTGAACCCAAATCTCAGCATGAAGCCAAACCCCAAATTTGACCTTGAACTTTATCCCCTAAGCCCTGAGTCTTAAAGCCTAAATCATAAACTTAAAGCCCTAAACTATAACTCTGTTCCCTTGTCCTTCACTCTAAATCCTCACCCTAACACTAAACCCAAAGCCTGATCTAGAACTCTGACTAAAACCTGAACCTGAACCCAAATTCAAACCCTTCACCACACTTTGCTTATGCACTTGCCATTGATGGATATTTGCAGTTTCTACCTTTTGATTCTTGTGAACATTGTTTGGGTTGGGGGCTAGGGTTAGGGTCTTGGATTAGGGTAGGGTCCAGGCTTGAGACCAAGTTGAGGTCAGAGTGTGGGTCTGCATCAGGGCCATGTTCAGTGCCACTCTTTGGGTCAAGGACTGTTGTAATTCCACATTGTTTCCAATTCATTGTTCCTTAGCTATTTGGGGGGAAGTTGGGGGGTATTGGGCTCCATGCAGCTTGAATTTCCGGAATGAAATGGCGTCAGCTGGACCCCGGGAGGGAGCAGGACCTTCCACTGAAGGGTGAGCTCCCACAGTCCTGCACTGCCTTCCACCGCCTGCAGAGGGCGCCAGACCGCAGCTCCCGCCCTGAGCCCAGGCTGCGCAGCCACAGCTGGGTTCGGAGCCCCGGAGCCCCGCCTCTTCAGGACCCACTGTGGAGACTTCTGGAGAATGTGGGGCGCCTCCCACCCTGACAGGACAAGCTGAGGAGGGTGTGGCTCTGCAGCCACACTGACCGGACCCGTTGTGGAGGACGCGCCCACACTGGCAGCAGTCCGACCTCCTAAGGACTCTGGAGGAGGTGAGGAGAAGCCGCCTGAGTGGACTGTCAAGGGGTTCGTGGTCTCAGGACCCCACAGAGGAAGGGCGCCCTGTGTAGACACTGGGGCTTCCGTCGTTTTGTGTGAGGAGACGTGGCCTCCTGCTGTGCTGTGCGCGGGGCTGTGGGGTCCCCCCTTTCTGGGCTCCGGTGCTCCTCGGTCCTTGTCTGTGTTTGTGTGCTCGCGGATTCGGTTCCTGGGGCTCCTCAGATGGTCTGCAGTCAGGGAGCGTCCGCCTGCTTCGGTGCTTGTGCTCCCCCCACCTCAGCCCTGCGGGGTCCTTCCCGTGTCCACACCCACTCCAGGCTTGTGCCGAGTCCCGAAATTCAGGAGCCAGAGTGAGGACTCTGTAGACGGTTTTGGGGAGAGTAGGTATTTTCCCAGTGTGGGTTCTTCCCTGAGCACAGTGCCTCCCCATCTCCGTGTGTCCCCCTCCCTGTCTGTCGTCATTGTTGCAGGGCTGTCAGAGGACAGGTCTGTCACCTTCTTGGTTCAGGGGCCTCCCGGGTATCTTGCTGCCTTGGATGCAGGTGTAAATGAGATCGTTCTCCGTAGTCTCTTTCTGATGGTTCCTTCTGAGCACGTAGGAGTGCCACTAATTTGTGCATATTGATTTTTTTCCTTGCAAGTTCTTGAATGTATTAGTTCGATTTGCCTTAAACTCCATCTGCCAGTTATTTGACCAGCAGCATGGGTTTATTTGAGAAGAGCAGAGAATGGCAGTCTGGGCTGAGCAAGCTACGGTCCCATCACAGGCAAGTGCGAGAAACAAAGGAGAGGAACATTATTTCATGGAGGAGGAAGAAGTTGGGAAGGGTGCTTGAAGGAAAGTCCCCTGGAGAAAGGCAGAGTGATGGAGAATTCTCACCAGCTGAGCTGCAAAGCTCCTACAAAAAGTCAGGAGATGAACCTCCGGCTTCCCCTGTGGGGCCTGGAATTGGTGAGTCTCTCCTGTGGGGGATTGCAATGTGGGGTCTGTAATGGGCACTGAGCACCAGGCGCCCCCTTCCAGCCTCCCCTTCTGGCATCCCCCGTCCACTTTACTGGGGCTTCCCTTCCTGCTTTTGCACAGTTCTAACCAGCTTGTGGTGGAAGGTTGTGGAAAACTGAAATTCCAAGTCCACTGCTTCTACTGCACCTGAGATACAGGGGTCCATTATTTAATCCTCCCATGAGTCTCTTGCTAACATGTGTCCTCTCCATGTTGGGTGACCTGGATCTGGGAGGGCTTGGCCTCCATCCCAAAGTCTGATGTTCTCCCTGCTTCCGTGTCGTCGTGCTAACATGGATGTTTGGAAGAGTCATTTCCTCTGCGGTGATTTCAAAGTGCAGTCAGCTTGTTATAGCAGCACAAATACGTGCTGTCTCCACACTCAGATTCCCCAGCCGTCATTTCTTTACCACGTTTGCCACTTCACACGGGATGCTTCAGTGTGTTTGATCCCACACCAGGACAATGTCCTGCAGAACCACCACATAACCTGAAATGAGGAGATCATTACAGAACCCATCCAAGGGTTAGTGTTAGGGACCAGGGACATGGCAGGACTAACCTGAAGACCCCATGGAGAGCTGTCTGGGTGGCTGAGTTGACAGTGTACGTGAGGGTGTCTGGCTCTGGCTTTGTGTCCAGGAGTCAGCTCTGTGTGGGTGTGTCCTCAGCTGGGCATGCAGATTTCTGCTCCTCTGAATCCTTTCCGGAGTTCCAAATGGCACAGTTTCCTTCTGGGCGGCAGGCTGAGTCCTCTGGGATTGCCCAGGTGTCCCCAAATTGTAGGGCACCTACTGCAAGGCCTTAGGGGTCAGAATCCTGAGAACCAAACCAAAGGTTATGGTTAGGGCCCACCACATGGCAGGCCCGATCTGCCAGCACTCTGTCCATCTTTCTGGGGGAGGGGGCAGTCGAGGGATTTGTTCAGGGTGAGTGTCAAGCTCCAGGTTTGCATCCAGGGGCCTGCTGAATATGGGGGTGTCCAGAGGTAGGAATGCAGATTTCAGTTCCTCTGAATCCTTTCTGGGGTTCCAAATGGCATGGTTCCTTTCAGGGTGGCAGGGTGAGTCCTATGGTGTTCCTACTGTCTTCAATCTCTGAGGCTTTGGAGCCAGGCCGTCGGGGACAGACCTCTCAGGACAGAATCTAGGCTTAAGAGTTTGTGCCTATGGGCATGGCTGCACTGATCTGAAAGCACTGTGGCGAGGATCACAGGGGTCTGAGTTGAGAGCATGGTTCAGGATCAGTATCAAGGTCTGGGTTTGTGTCCAGGGGACCGCTGAATGTGGGGGTGGTCTCAGATGTTCAAGACGATTTCCCCTACTCTGAATCCTTTCCAGCATTCCAAATAGCTGGTGGCAAGCTGAAATCTCTGGGATTTCTCAGGTCTTGCCCTTGCCCTTGCAAGGGCAAGATACTTTTTACAGTAAAAGAATTCACCAGATGAGCTGAACAGCAGAAAAGACACAGCTCAGGAGTAAATCAGTGAACAGGAATATCATGCCAAAATCTTCTTTGAGAACACACTACAGAGCAAGGGAAGATAGGAGAGAAAGCTGAGATATAAAGGACAAACCCTCCAACTTTCCAACATCATTCCCTACTTGTTTATTTCCATTGCTGTCAGCTCCTCCCCAGTCAAAAATAAGTCACCTGAGCCAGCCTTTTTTCTTCCTGAGTTTGGGGCACTGCAAAGCCCACCAGAGGGGCCAAGGGCACCCCTGTACCTGCTGAGCTGAGCCCATTTGTACCCCAACATGGAGAAGGTACCAGCCTGGCCCTCTGGTGCTCCATGGTCTGTGGCAGTCCTTCCTTCTGGACCCTGCTTTGCTGCTCTTCCTTCCCTAACCCTGGTCTCAAACTAGGGATTGCTCCTGGAGGAGGAACTCAGGGAGATGAGGCTCAGGAGGGCCTCCCTGCCTGGAATCTCCGTGTGAGGAGTGCACAGCCAACAGATTTTGCGCAGGGACTTGCAAAATGCAGAGAGGCAGATTTCCTTTCTCTCTTTCTCTCTCTCTCTCTCTAGCCTCATACCAACCGGGAGTTCTTAGAACTTTCTTCAGTGACTTCTAGGTGTAGCTTGGCCACTATTTCCACAGAAAGGCCACTTGAGCATGATCAAACCCACGTATAAGCAATTACATTAAAAAAAAAAAAACAATAAGCCAATGCACACAGACCTTTGACAGCAGCACAGGACGCTCAAGGGACCAGAGTTCCTACCTTGGGCAATAGTGGTAGAGGCCGGGTTCTGCCACGCAGGTCCCTAGACCTTTGGCAGTTTCCATGATTGCAAATCCAGACATTCAGAATCCTGAGGGGCAACATACTAACCACAAAAGAGCAAAAATTCATCAGGATTCAGAGAGTGGAAATCCATTTGTACTGGAAAAGAAAGAAGTAGGCTTGCTGTGAATCCAGCAGGGAGGACAGGCATAGATAAAGGCTGGTGTATGGGTCACGGAAACTATTGTTTCTCAAGGGTCATGCTGTCTCTGTAAAATGCTATGAGGACTGTCTCTTGGGGAACTCCTGCTTTCCTACCAGTGACGCCCCCAGATTCTGCTTTGCTAGTCCCATGGATTCCTGGGGATACCCAGTTGATAAGCTACACTGTCCTCATGACAACACTTGCTAATGGACTGAATGTGTGTGTCTTGTCCCAATTCAGATGTTGAAGCCCTGACCCTCAAGGAGTGCCATCAGGAGGTATGGGCTTTGAGAGGTGATGAGGTCATGAGATTGGAACACTTGTGAATGAGATAAAAGCACTTCTGAGAAAAGACCTGAGAGATTGTTCTGCCAGCTGTCATCCATGCAAGGCTACAACAGAAATATGGGCATCTATAGATAATGAAGCAGTCTCTTGCTAGATATCAGATCTCCCAGGATCTTGCTTTTGGACTTCTCAGTCTCTAGAACTGCAAGGAATAGTACATGTTTTGCTGTTTCAGCCACCCAGTCTGTCATCATTTGTTGCAGCAACTTGAACTGAATAAGGCAGAGCCCAAGTCCTGGTTAATCCCTGCTTCTACTCATTTCCCCTCAGAAAGAGCTTCTAATCCAGAACTGACCTCTGCTTTCCATTCACGTGCTTCAGACTCCTTCTGTGAGAGCCCAGACTTTGTAAAAGACTCTTCCCTCATGGCAACCAGCATTCTGTGACTCCTGAGGAATGTCCTCCCTGACTATATTGAGTCAATCAATCTGATTTTGATTCTGGAGTCCCAGGATCAAGGACTGCATCAGGCTCCCAGCTTCATGGGGAGTCCGCTTCTCCCTCTGACCTTCTCCCCTCTCATGCTCTCTCTCTCACTCTCTCTCTCTCTCTCAAATAAATAAATAAAAATCTTTTAAAAATCTGATTTTAACGGACCATAAGCTTGTTCTTGCTGGTCTTTGGTGGAAGATTAGGCATTAGCCCTTCGGAGAAAGTTCTGAATGTCTGCTTCATGAAGGGGTGAACTGTGTCCCCAAAGTCTAATCACAGATGCTGAGACAAATCCTCCCAGGTGCTGGTTTTTCAAAGCACTTAATGCTTTGGCTTTGAAGTTCCTCACTTGACAGTTCTGCTTTAATCAGTTTGTGACAAAACAACCAATTGGTGGTGGATGCAAAGTGCACTGATAAAGTTAATGTCAGGGAACAATTTTTTGAGTATCAAGCATGTGCATGTGTGTGCACACACATATCCATGTGCTAAGCATTATGGTAAATGTCTGACAAGAACTAAAACATCAAAATGTCAGGATACCCCATTAGCTGATATTTTTATTATTCCTACATCCTAAACTATGAAAATCAGGGTCAGAGAATAAGAAGTGGCAAAAAGAATCAAGATTTGAGGCAGTTCGATTTCACAGCCAGCCTTGATCAATAGGCATGTACACCTGTGTCTACTTTCAGCTCTGTGTAACCTTGCCATAACCTTGGATAAGCCATTCATCTCTCAAGTTCAGGTTCTTGGTCCAAAGAGGGAAGGGGCACAGGTTGAGTACCTCCGGTGGGACTTCCTGGCAGGCTTGTTCATCCAAGCATTCCTGTTTCAGTTTGAGTAATTGAATCAAGTCTTTGTTTTACCGAAGGCCAAGCTTGTCCAGTGTGTCCATGCCACCAGCCAACAACATTTGTCCATGCCATGTAACAACTGAGCAATGTTCATAGGAATGGGGGGAGGAAAAGATGTCCACAGGTGTTGACAGATGTTCTGCATGGAGGGACAGGAGCTGGGGCCATCACCTGCTGTTTCTAGTGGCCTTCTCTGTCGAGTTAAAATAAATGGCAATAATTTGCAACGACAGGGATGAAAGTAGAGGGTATTATGCCAAGCGAAATAAGTCAGTCAGAGAAAGACAATTATCATATGATCTCACTCATATGTGGAGTTTAAGAAACAAAACAGAATCATAGGGGAGTAAAGGAAAAAAATAAAACAAGATGAAGTCAAAGAGGGAGACAAACCAGAAGAGACTTTAAAAAAAAAAAAGATTTTTATTTACTTATTTGACAAACAGAGATCACAAGTAGGCAGAGAGGCAGGAAGAGAGAGAGAGGAGGATGCAGACTCCCCAGGGAGCAGAGAGCCTGATGTGGGGCTCGATCCCAGGACCCTGAGATCATAACCTGAGTTGAAGGCAGAGGCTTTATCCCACTGAGCCAGCCAGGTACCCCTCAGAAGAGACTCTTAATCACAGTAAACAAACTGAGGGTTCTTGGAGGGGAGGGGGATGGGTGGATGGGGTAACTGGGTGATGGACATTAAGGAAGGCATGTGATACAGTGAGCACTGGGTGTTATAAAAGACTGATGAATCACTAACCTGTATGTCTGAAACTAGTATTATATGTTAATTAATTGTATTTAGATTAAAATTTTCTTTAAAAATAATTTTAAAATAAAATAAATAACAATCAAATAATGATCAGAGTTATCCAGCAGGGAGTATCAGATCTAGATGTCAGTTAAATTTAAGGGGCTTGCCGAAGTTTAGGAGAGTCACGCTAGGTCATTTTCCTGTGTGGGGAAGTCTTCAGGGGCAGTTCCAAAGACAAAGAATATTAATATTTCTCCTTCCCCCATTCCTCCTAGAGCCAAAGATGTTTCCTCCACTCACCCACTGGCCCTGTATGTAGGTGTTGCTTTCTCTCTACCAATCAAAAAATCAGTGAGTAACTAGAACTTCACCTTTTCCAGTATCCCCCTACCCCCGACCTTTTGTCTTTAATGGCCATGGGCAACAGGGACAAAGACATTTTTTAAAAACTTACAGAGATCTATTATGCTCTACTACCTTGGCCCGCATGGGCCACTGCAAAGGGATTCTGTGAACCGTGTACTCAGATGAATGGTCATTATCTTCAAAAAGGCAGGGGCAGTGATAGACACAGGAATCAAAAAAGCAAGAGTTAATGGACCATCAGAATAATGGAGTACCAACACTTTTTTGTCCTTGGCTTGAATCCTCAAGGTCCAGTGTCTCAACAGAATTTTCATTTTGGTCTCATCTGACTCACTTGTCCACCCCTGGGCCAGTTGGCAGTTATACTGAGAACTGGAAATTTTCCTTAGAAGAGAGAAAGAGTATTTGTCAGGTAAACCAAGGAAATGTCCATTATAGGAAGTTAGGCCTTTTGTCGTGGTACTCCCATTAGCACCCTCCTGACTGTTAAAGAAAAAAAAAATTTGTGACACCCATTAAAGACAGTAAGGAAGATTTTATTCAAGGGATGCTACTACGATGGGATTTTATTTTATAGTATGGGAGAGAAATCTGGCTCAGCTCAGACAAATGGAGATTTACAGCTAAAGAGCATGGTGGGGGTCACTGAATGTAAAATTAAGATGGAACATCAAGGGTAAGGATGAAGGGATTCTGGCTAAACCATCTGGACAGTAATATTGTTGAAGAAAGGCTAGGGTCATAAACTATTGAGATCAGGGGATAAGGAATTTTTTAAAAGACTTATTAATATATTTTAGAGAGAGGGAGCAGGGGTAGGGGTAGAGGGAGAGGGAAAGAGAATTTTAATCAGACTCTTCACTGAGCATAGAGCCTGAGGTGAGGCTTAATCTCAGGACCGTGAGATCATGACCAGAGCAGAAACCAAGAGTCAAACGTTCAACCAGCTGCACCAACCAGGTGCCCTGGGAATAAGGGATTTGATCAGATATTAAGCATTATAGATACTGAAGCACCTGGGTGGCTTAGTTGGTTAAATCTCTGGCTTTGGCTTAGGTCATGATCTGATCCCAGAATCAAGCCTGGCATTGGGCTTGCTGCTCAGTGGGGAGTCTGGTTCTCTCTCTCCCTCTGCTATTCCCCCTGCTCAGGCTCTCTCTCTGTCAAAATAAATAAATCTTAAAAAAAAAAAAAAAAAGAGTGGTAAGATACCAGGGGTGAGAGATAAGGAATTTGATCAGATATGAAGAGTAGGATAGGAGATTGCTGAAAAATTGACTAAGCAGATTTCTTGCTAAAACTGGGCTAAGTGGGCGGAGCCTGAGGTCAAGGCTGGACAGAAAGAGGACTCAGAGGAACTTGACTCCAGTCTGGTCAAGGAGAAAATCTTCATCATCCATGACCATTGTATTTTCTGCAGTCACACATTTTACTAATTCTTTTATCAGACATTCAGTGAACGAGAAACATGAACACAGCAGCAATAATATAACAAATGTAAGTGCTCTAGCAGAGACAAAGGCAGTATAGGAATCCACTTCATCAGATTTAGAATATGCATGACTCCATGACTGAATTACTATCACTGCTTGACTGTTGAGATTAAGATGTAGTACAGAGGATCAGAGGGAAGGAAGGGAAATCTGAATGGGAGTTATCAGAAAGGGAGACAAACCATGAGGCACCTTTAACTATAGGAAACAAACTGAGAGTTGCTGGGGCGGGAGGGGAGTGGGAGACATGGAGTAACTGGGTGATAGGCATTAAGGAGGACACGTGATGTGATGAGCACCAAGGGTTATCCACAACTGATGAGTTACTAAATTCTCTGAAACCAATGATGTACTATCTAATGGCTAATTGAATTTAAATATCTAAAAAAGACACTTAAAAAAAAGATGTAGCATAACTCACAATATCCTTTGAGTGGAAGAATGTGCGGACTTTCCACACCTCTGCTGTCCAAGTCCCATGGCTAGTAGCCACATGTGGCTAATGACCACTTAAAAGGTGGCCAGTTCAAATGGAGAAATGCTGTAAAAGCAGGATAAACACTGGCTTTCAAAGACATATTGTAACCAAAGGTCAGAGAGTATTGCCACCCTCACATCACAAACATCGCATGACTTCTACAGCTAATGAGAGTGGGACCCAAGATGGGAGAGGTCAACCTGAAAGTCCAGGATGTCAGAAAGAATATGGGGAAGAAAGAGTCACAATCCTGGAGTGGATGGGCTGAGGACTGTCAGATTGCCTTTCTTTTTTTTTTTTTTTTTTTTTTTTTTGGTGATTCTGTCTGTATACGGACAAGGATAATTCACTGGAGATGACATCTGTATGCCTCACCTTTTCAAGGGAAAATTATGAAAACGCATATACACCCACAGCCATAGTTTAATTATATTTGAAATGTATTCAGAACTACTCCAGTCAGTAAATTGCATATTTTCACATTTAGCTTCTCAATTTTCTCTTCGGCACCTCCCATTCTTGAAATGCCAACACAAATCCCATCTCTTGACTAAGGACCATAAACTACCTCACTATCAGAGTCTACACAGTTCATTCATTCATTTGATTCATTCAAAGCAACCTAATCTTGAGTGATGTCTTAGGCGCTCTTCTAGGGACTGGTGACACGGTGAACAAAATAGGTAAAGATCTCACTTTCATGGAGCCTATCTGGTATTTAGGGGAAAATCTTTCCTTATCAACATAAAAAGACTTATTATGGATGTTGCTTAGAATTTCAGTTTTTTTTTTTTTTCTTGACAGTATCTCAGGTGATCATCTTTGAGGGGGTTCTCCTGAAAAATACCTTTGGGGGGTGCTGACTCGACTTTCTGAGTCAGACACTTTCCTAAAGACAGGGGTCACAGAAAAAGTGACAACTGTCACTCTTGCAGTAAGAACAGGGATCACAGTACTTGAAACAGAGATATGCTGCTCAGCTGTCAGAAAGTCCACAAGGCTCCAAATGTGTGTGGCCAACTAATGGAACCTGTAACTCAGAGGTTGTCATCCTGAGAGCAATGGGAAATCCCTCTATTTAAGGAATCTCCTTGACGGAAGCTTGACAATGGCCTTGATTTACTTACTATGATGTTTAGGTGATTATACACATTAAGAAAAGTGCACAAGGCACTTACATTTCCATGATACCATCAAAGATATTGTTGTTTTATTAAAATGTTACATCTAGAGCTGTAACGTATAGAGTAGTTAAGTCAATCAGTATGTGGTACAGGTGAGACTATTGTAACAGCCATACTTCCATAAAAAAGAAAAATTTTTTGTGGTTTCTGATCTAGGAATCAGCCAGTGAATAATTCTATATCAGTGTCCAGTTACCGGGCTAAACATGTAATCTATTTATATTTCTGAGGGTAAGCTGAATTGTGATCACTGAGCCAGCTGTGTTCTAGTAACTACTCATTTACCCAACATAACAGATATAAGAAGGTAAAAGGCTTCTAAGGAGACTGGTTACTTATATTTTGAACCACATTTTGGCAGGTATAACTTGCAACTTGTGCTTAGTGCTAAGATTTCTGATATTTACTTTCTCCTTCCTTTGGCAAGTCAAGTTAGTTAAAAAGTAATTAGAGTTGAGTCCATTGTTTTTCTTAAATGTTTACAGAGATATAGAACTCTCAAGTTTCTTTACTAGACAGGATTAGATCACATTAGTGATAAAGATCAGAATGATTTACATTGCTAAAACGAGAACTTCCTGTCAGTTTGGAGAAAGCTCATTTTTATAACCAACATATTGGCTGGGCTAGAGATTAATGAGTGCTATGGGTGGGGTGATGAAAGTGATATATTCAATGACCTGTGGAATTTGTTCTGTAATTTCCCCACTCCTCTGGTCAGCAGAGCGTCTTCTTCAGTACCCAGCACTGCCCATAACTGCATTCAGAAAATCACTCTCCAAAAATGGTTATTTGTTTTGCCTTTTTGATAATTTTTTAAAACATTTGATTTATTTACTTGTCAGAGAGAGAGAATGAGAGCATAAGCAGGGGGAGCAGCAGAGGGACGGGGAGAAGCAAGCTTCCTGCTTGGTGGGATTGCACAAGGGCTGAAGAAGACAGAATGGGAAGGGGACAAGGAGAATAGTGGGTTTCAGATTCTTGGGAACAAAGCCCACATTTATTTCTATGTTTATCTCACTGCTCTAAACCCAGGTCACAGCACAGTGCCTGCAGCAGAGTCATGGAAGTGCTCCAGAACTGATAACTATTGCTATTTATGCTACTCAAATTCCTCCACAAAGGGCCAAGTGTCATAGCTTCTCCCAGTTCCCCACACTGAACGCAATGAAGAATCAAACTATCGGGTTAAGGATGGCGAGGGGCATTTAACAGGACCCAGATCACAGGAGCCATATTGTATTGCAGGACCAGGGGTCTTACCAGTGACTAGGTATTCACTCCTCTTGAGAGGCTAGCTCCTTGGATCTCCCTCTTCAATCCTCTGAACCCATGTCTGGCATCAGAAACAAAAGTAAACATAACGTATCGCCCTCGTTTATTTTTTACTATTATTTGTTACAGAGGAAGAGAGAGATCACAAGCAAGGGGAGCAGCAGGCAGAGGGAAGGCAGGCCCCCTACTAGAGCCTGGTATGGGATCCAATCCCAGGACCCTGGGATCATGACCTGAACCAAAGGTAGATGCTTAACTGAGTAAGCTACCCAGGCATCCCTTATTGTCCTTCTTTAAAATTTAATGTATTCTCTCTCCCTCTCTCTTTGTCCCCACTCTGTCACTCATACTCACACAATCACAGAGTCACAGACAATAGCAAGGTATTTCCCATTCTAATTCGCTAAGGCACTATGAGCTTAAGCTCAACAGAATCACTTTGCCAGCTGCTGCTCTACCGTGCCCTGATCCCTGCTCTATCCCCAAGCTCGATCTGTAACTCAAGTGTCATGGTGGTGGCTCTTTCTGCCCTCCCTCCACAAGGCTGTCATCAGCACACTCTTCCCCGTGGCTCCACTCCCCGGCACTGGCTGCCTTTGGTCTACTGGTATGCCCTCTCCTAGAGCTTTTCCACTCTCCCTGAGGGGAAGACAACCCTTACTTCTCCCCTGTGGCTGTCACGTGTCCGCTATATATTGTGACGATCAGCCCAATTAAGAGATTGGGAACTAAAAGACCGGCTTCTGCTTATGGATAAAACTAACTCTGGGGTTTGGGACACATGACAGCAGCACATGGTGGTAGAACTGAGATGGTTAGGGAGTTAATCTGCATTTTCACATCTGGTCAGCAGCAGAACAAAGAGGACACCCCAGATCTCCTATCTCCCAGAACAGTACTCTTCAGGTAACTTACAGCACCATCCTTCTCCAGCTTTGGAAGTGGCACTTTTCCAACCCCAAAGTCTTGATTCTAGGCAGCACTCCGAGAGATACTCCCTCCAGAATCACCCCTGGCTGGAAGTAGTGGTTGGCCAAGGCCTCTCAAATATCTTCCCTTCAGAGTTGCGCTTGCATCAAACTCAAAACTGTGGCACGTACGGGACTTTCCTGTCGGCCTCTAGCTCTAATGACCTATTGGACTTCAGAGGTGCTCTTTTATACCCACTTACCTTATAACATCAACGTGTGACTCCTCTAGAATTCTCTCCATGGTTTTTCTCCTGTACTAATTGTTATGGACTGAATTGTGTCCCCACAAAAGTCATATGAAGAATTCCTAATCTCCAGTGTGACTGCATCTGGAGATAGGGCCTACCCAGAAGGGGGTACTGAAGGCTTGGTGAGGTCACAGGAGTCCTAATCTGCTAGGACTGGTGTCCTCATAAGGGCCCTCATAAGGGCCCCCTCTCTGGGGGCCCACAGAGAAGAGGTCATCTGAGGGCACAGTTGAAAAGATAGTGATCTATAGACCAACAAGAAAATGCTCACTGGAGACCAACCTTGCTGGCACCTTGATCTGGAACTTCTGGCCTCCAGATCTGTGAGAAAATACATTTCTGCCATTTAAGCCCTCCAGCCTGTGTTTGGTATAGCATCCTGAGTAGACAAAAATATACTGATAAAGCCTTCTGTCAAGCTTGGGAGAAACTTTCTATACACTGTGCTCCATGCTTTTGGGTCTAACCCTTCTCTCCATAGCCATTGCTAATATTTGAGCCAGAGAAGTCATAAGTACTAGCAATGTTGGAATTGGATAGGGGATCAATAACCATCTAACACAGTATCCCCAGCTATGAAGAATTAACACACAGACACACAGACACACACACACACACACACACACACACACACACTACAAACATGGTTATCCCACTTAATTACATTGGTGATTTCTTGATACCCAAGCCCACATGCCAGCTCCCCTTCGGAGTACTAACCTCACTATCTCCCTGTGACCTACCCACCTCCATGCAGACCTAGGACCTTATAACTCAACTCCTGCTGAGCTAATGACAAAAGTTTATGATTCAGTTCCTATCTCTCCTGCTTTATTCATGACCTCTTAAAGTCTAGTGACCCATCCTCCTCTTCTTTCTAAAAAACAAAACAAAACAAAACCCACTGCTTCCTGGGAACCTTTCAGATTTTTAAAAAATTTTTAAAATTTTTTATTTCTTTTCAGCATAACAGTATCCAGTGTTTTTGCACCACACCCAGTGCTCCATGCAATACGTGCCCTCCCCAGTTCCCACCACCTCATTCCCCCTACCCCCCCACCCCTTTTAAATCCTCAGATTGTTTTTCAGAGTCCATAGTCTCATGTTTCACCTCCCCTTCCAATTTCCCTCAACTCCCTTCTCCTCTCCATCTCCCCTTGTCCTCCATGCTATTTGTTATGCTCCACAAATAAGGGAAACCCTATGACCATTGACTCTCTCTGCTTGACTTATTTCACTCAGCATAATCTCTTCCAGTCCCGTCCATGTTGCTACAAAAGTTGGGTATTCATCCTTCTTTCAGATGTTTTTTACCTCTATAATCTACTGGAGGATAACAATGTACCAGAACCCTTGAGTGACCATTAATGCCTATTGGTCACATCGTGTATGCTACGTAGGACCCTATTCTGTGTTCTTAACAATCATGGCTTCGACTCGTTCTGAAGGTGGACTTTAACTGGAGTCTATTGTGCAAATACCTGAAGCAGGAAGTCCCCTGCCCAGTGAATGAGGCATGCAGACTTCCAGAGGTCTTGAGGTCCTCTCTTCAAATATACACATTCACTTTGAGAAATCAGGATTCCCACCCAAACGAGAGACAAATGAAAAGAAAAAAAGTAAAAAAAGAAAAGAGGAAAAAAGAGAGAGAGAGAGAGAGAGAGAGAGAGGGGAAAGAAAGGGAAGATGAAAAATAAGGTTCAGCCCAGATGGGCCCCAAAATAAGATTAATGAAGTAGACAAACAAAAAGAGATAAAAAGACTGATACAAGTATATGACAAGAGAAATATATATATATATATATATATATATATATATATATACACACACACACATATATGTATATATATACATATGCAAATAAAGAAAGAACCTCGTCAAAAAGAACCACAAGTGTAAAATTTATATGCTATCAGGACAAACACAAAAAACACAGAAACACTGGTGGAAGAACATGGGAAAGTTCTTATAAATTCTCAGTGTGTGCGAGGAAGGTTGTTTTGATTCTTCCTGGATGTATCTTGATATCTTTGTTAAAGGACTCAACTTTCCTAAGATAATGGGGATTAAAAATTGGTTTACCTATAGGGGTAGTATTGATTGGGGAAAGGGGATTACTTTAGAGTTTAACTCTATATGAATATTAGAGGATAAAACTAAAAAGGAATAAACTAGACTAAACTAAAATTTTAAAAAGGGAATTCAAAAAATAAAAATGCAAAAGAAAAACATAGGTGTATGTATCGAAAAGTTAGGTTAGAAAGGTATTTGGAATTTGATGTACTGTACAACTCGCTGTGATGGTAAATAGGTTAAAAAAATTACCTATGTGTAAAAAAAAAAAAAAAAATGAACCGGAATAGTGGGAACAAGTGAACAATACAAGTTTTCCTATGAAGTAGTGGTTGTTCTCTTGTAGTCGATTTTTTTTCTTTCTTGGTTTGTTTTCTCGGGGAGGGGCCTGCCACGTGGGTTGTCAGTCAATTATGAGTGGCTGCCTTCGGCTCAGGTCATGATCCCAGGATCCTGGGATCGAGTCCATCTTCAGTCTCTCTGCTCAGCAGAGAGCCTGCTTGTAACTCTCCCTTTGCCTGAAGCTCTGCCTACTTGTGCTCTCTCTGTCAAATAAATAAATAAATAAAATCTTTTTAAAAAACTGGAAGGGCTTCTCAGTCACTCTTTCCTACTATCCCCATTTGTACATAAGGAAAGGCAGTGCAAACCTGGAGGGAGGATCCAAGAATAAAAATGAAAGAAAGAAAGAGAGAAAGAAAGAAAGAAAGAAAATGAAAAAGAAAGAAAATGAAAGGAGAACTGGATGAGAGACTAGAACCAGAGCTTCACCAAAGTATAGCCTTCCAGGAAGTAGAAAATGGGATGTTTGCTTCCAGCTTGGAGAGTATTGGAGCTTGGGTAAAAGAAACAAGCAAAATCCCAATGATTACGAGGCTCTGGAGGAATGGGGTGGGGTACCCAGGTGACCAGTAGGTTACAAACACTGATTCTACCCATTTTCATTAGAAAGAAAAAAAAATACCCTGCAGTTCATCCTCTTCATGCCCCTCCCTCCTGAAAAGAGAGTACAAAGCAGTGACTCTCGAGGTACATAAAAATGAGTGAGACATAAACCAACAATCACAAATGTTTCAGAAAAATCAAGCCACGGAATAAAAGAACAGCTTTAATATGTTTTATCCTTTCTTTCAAGAGAGAATATGCACCTAAGGGGGGGAAAAAGTGTTAGACATTAACATCAATGTAATTAAATTAATCATATGGATAAGCCAGAATATCTTATCATGAAATGAGAGCAGGCAGTTATAAAAATAATTAACCGATATCTTGGAAATACAAATAGCAACAGAAGTAAAAAGAAACCTTTCAAAGAGATGGGTTGAATAGCAGAATGAGCACTGCTTAAAACCAAACCAGAGAGATGGAATATCAAGCTAAGGAATTCTCTAAGAAGGCAACCCAAGGAAGTAAAAGAAAAAACCTCTGAGTGACAGGTAAGGAATTACAGAAGACAGACCTAAAAGTTCCAGTAGAAGTCTACAGACATCCCATCGGTTTGTTATCCTTCCTGCTTATCTTCTCAGCCAAAAGTAAAGCACCTTAGCGCCGTTGGACATTTTCCCAGTTATTGTTGGCTTCTGGCTCAGAGGCTCAAGTGCTGGTTTGGGCCCCAGTTTTCCCCCAGGATTCCCCTACCAGCACCTGTGACTTTTTCAGACAGCCTCCTCAGGAAGCCCAGGACAACCAGCAGCTTCAGCGCTACCCAGTCCCTAGCACTGTGCCTCCTAAGCTAACACTTCGTTACACTCTACCCGTCGAGAGCCGGTCCGAGGCGACGCCCCAGGACTCCAATGAGTCCAGCTGCCAGATGCCAATCCAGCGATGAGAAAGCTCCTGAGCTCCAGAAAGCCACATGGGGACGCTGAGCCCCAAGACCCCTGCATCATGGTCCCGCCCCTCCACGCAGACCCCGCCCCTTTATCAGCCAGGCTCTGTTGGAGTGCGGGGCCTTGTGGGAGTTGTGGTCCCCGCAGGGCCTCCAGCCTCCTGCGGGAAGGTGGGGCTGGCAGCTGGAAGAACCCGGGAACCACAGCTGCGAAGGACGAAGGACGCCTCTGCCTCCCTGGGAACTCAGGCTCTATGGCGGCCAATTAGGCAGGACCACGTGAGTCTCCAAAACAAAGAGCAGGAGCAGGCTGGGCGCCTTCCCCTAGGCCCGCCGCCCTCCTGTCCTCCCACCCTCTCGCACTCCCTCACTCCCATGAGCCCCCTCTCAGGTTTGGGACTTGATGAGGGAGCAGGAGGCTGACTGAGGAAAAAGCAAAAGCTGGCACCTTGCACCCCCTCTCCACCCGCTCCCCTCTGTAATATGTGTAACATTCCTCAGGCACCCCTGACCGCCATAAACGAGAAACAAAGAGTTAACTTGCAGAGCTCACAATCCTGCAAGACAGGCATCTCCCAACTATCTTGATGTTAATGGCTTGGTAAAAGACAACTCCTCTTTAGCATATGAAAACTCCCTTGAAACCTCCCTTACCCTCACCTTCCCCCAACCACAGATTTCTTAACCTGCAGCTCTTCCTGCCCACAGGTGCTGTCCCCATGCCTCAATAAACCACCCTTTTGCAGCAAATATGTCTCAAGAATTCTTTCTTGGTCATCAGCGCCGGACCTCAGCCCACTGAACCTCGACATTAAAGAAATACAAATGAAAATCATAATGAGACATGCTTACATATTTATTAGAATGGCTAAAATTATAAAGGCTAATTGTACTTGGTCTGAGCTAGATTGAGAAGCAACAAAAAATCTAAACTGTTGTTGGCATATATCATGATACAACCACTTTGGAAAATAGTTTGAAATTTTTTTTAAATGACTACTAATATCACCTACATTATTTTAAAGCCTGTTTAAGGCTTCTGAAATACATAGGTTTTGTAAACACTTATTAAGCATCTTGTATATATCAAACACTTTAAAAATCTCTGCTTTAAAAACAAAACAAAACAAAAAAACTCTACCTCAATGGAACTTTGAGTCTGAAAAAGATACAGGCAATATACAAGGCAACAGATAGAATAATTACATATTTGATTATATACTCCGAGGATGTCACATTAAATTGATATGAAAATGATGAGAAGGATCTGGATTTCTTGTCAAAATTTTTTGCCTTAAAAAGAAATTGATATTTAGGGAAAGTTGTTACTGAAAGAGGTCCTGTGTCAACCAAAAATGTTAAACCATGATCTGACTAAATTTTCCAGTTGTGATCATTGCTTTGTTTAGCTGTCTTATATTAAGACTGAATTTAGTAATTCAGTCTCAAATTTCAGTAAGTCTTTTTTTAATGATTTTATTTATTTATTAGAGAGCGAGAGGGAGGGGCAGAGGGAGAGGAAGAACCAGACTCCTTGCTGAGCAGGCAGCTGATGCAGGACTGGATCCTAGTACCCTGGCATCATGGCCTAAGCTGAAGGAAGACACTTAACCAACTGAGCCACCCAGGCACTCTAGACTGTAAACTTCTTAAAGGTAAAAACGTTTATTCTTCTAGTAGTTCCACAGACATTTCTAACATCCATAAGAAAGCATGTACTGATGTAAAATGCCAGCAAATCCAATTATTTAGAAAAGAAAGAAAGAAAGAAAAGATATATCTGGATAAAGAGAAAAACAGAAAATCTAATAATACATTGAATTATTAGAGCAAAGAGTGGAGGAAGAGAAAATAAATATGAAATAGAGATTTCCACTAAAAGAAAAAAATTGAATAAGGCAGGAGATTTAGAAAATTATTATGACAGACTTGAGAAAAAAATAAAATGGGAATTTTTAGAAAATAGCAATGAATGAAAAGGTAAATTGCTCCTACCTCTATAATATTAGCTGTTTGTTGTTGTTGTTGTTGCTAATTTACCTATTTAAGCTAATAAACAAAGAAAGGTTTCATTTAGGGATAAGGTTTATATATATATATATATATATATATATATATATATATATATTTTGCATTTAGGGATAAGATATATATATATATATATACATATATTAATTTTCATTGTTATAAAATGTGTCACAGGGCGCCTGGGTGGCTCAGTGGGTTAGGCCGCTGCCTTTGGCTCGGGTCATGATCTCAGGGTCCTGGGATCGAGTCCCGCGTCGGGCTCTCTGCTCGGCGGGGAGCCTGCTTCCTCCTCTCTCTCTCTCTGCCTGCCTCTCTGCCTGCTTGTGATCTCTCTCTGTCAAATGAATAAATAAAATCTTTTAAAAAAATATGTGTCACAGAAAGTGTTTAAACTTTAAGATACAGATGCAACATGTAACGAACTACGTTGTTTGAACGTCCAATTTGTAAATGCTATTAGAGGAAACTTGGTGGAAATGTCCTTATGTGGTTGTGTTTCTGGAACTAAGTATATTTATTAATAAGGAATAGTTTAAAATTATGAAATGACCAGGAGTGGACAATTTTCCTAATCCTATCAGCTCTTTGCAGCTCTTTTATTAGCCCCCTTCAGGAATATCAGTTTTATTTATCTAATTAAATTTTATATTAATGTGCTTTTGACTTTTGGCCTTTCTCTTCCTTCTGTTCTTTTTTTCCCCCTAAATTACATGTTTCTGTTTAACAGCTACTATCAATTTTTTGATATGAATTCTCAGCATCAATTTACTAACTCCAGAGATGAAGCAGCATCAATATTTAGAAGCGAAGAATACAAAGCCTTGGGCATCTGGATGGCTCAGTCAGTTAAGCATCTGCCTTTGACTCAGGTGGTGATCCCAGGGTCGTGGGATGGAACCCCAGGTTGAACTTTCTGCTCAGCTGGGAGCCTACTTCTCCCTCTCCCTCTGCCTGCAGCTCCCTTTGCTTGCGTTCTCCCTCTTTTTGTCAACTAAATAAAATAAAATAAAATAATGTAAATAATACAATTATTTATTTATTAAAATGCATTTATTACACAATACATAATGTACTGCATAATTATAATAATGATTAAATAATTTATTAAATATTTATATTAAATATATCGATTTAATTAAATAAATATTTTTTAGAATTTAAAATATTTCAAATTTAGATTGTTAAATATTAAATCATTAAATTAATAAATATCTAAACATAATTAAATAAAATAATTTATTTATTAAAATGAATAAAATAATGTTGTCATTATCTGAGCATGTATTTTTAAATAGTCTAAAAAAACCATCTAATACAGTCTAAATACATTGAGTTCAGATATTTATACAAGTTAACCCAGACACTCAACCCACAGACAGTTTCAAAACATTTGTTTTTATCTACTACTCAAAATACGATTGTAATGTATTTATTTATAACTTTGACATAGCAAGGAAACTTGGAGGAAAAGGAGACATTTGCTTTTAATATTTGAAAATTATTTTGTTGATTTAAAAACAATAAAAACCTTAACACATGAGCATTTCTTCTTAAAAAACACTGTGAAGTTTCTGAGTCACATTCTATTAAAAGTGCTGATAAAATGGCCTCAGTTACTCATTTAAATTATCAGCTGAATGGGTAACAAATGAAGTAGAGAGCTTTTTAATTATTTATGAATGTATTGCTTGTGGATGGAGTGCCACATAGAGTTACCTCTCTTTTTGGCTTTGTTTTGTGAGCAGCAGTGGAATCTATGAATGAGATTAAACATAAGGACATTCACAGAAATTCTTAATGAACTTCTGGGGAAGGGCAATAAGTGCAAGGAAAAACTGCAGCAAGACTAATTACAAATTTCAAGTGGTCATCGCTTAATTATAGAAGCTTTTAAGTTCAAGTAATATATCTTTTTTATGAGCCTATCATATTGTATTAATTACCACAAACTGCACTCTTGAACACTTATCTTTTCACATATTTCTTATTCTTAGTACTTAAAATTACCCTTATGATTGATCAGTAAATGGATTTTACTGACAATGCATTTATTTACATAAATAAATAATGCTGTTTATATATATAAAAACAATTGAATATGTGTATGTGTTCAATGAAATTTTTTTTCAAATTAACATCTTAATTCTACCACATAGGTTACAAATAGATATAGACTTTATAGATTCATCAAATATTTTATTCTCAAATTTATATCTCCTTTGTGAAGTAAATGAAACTGTATATTTTAAATATAATCCTATCACATGTAACAGTTACTAGTGCATCCCAGGACATACATAGGTCAGGTCCTACTCAAGGCATCACGGATAACTGGATTTAACTTTCTATCCTGGGAGTCTTCTGTATATTTCTGTGGCTTTTATACTACAATCAGGAGGAAGAATTCTTTTGCTAAAAGCTTCCAAATCACTATGTGAGTAGATTATTTGTAGACTAGTGATATAATATTATAGTTTAATATGTAAAGCATGATAAAATAAAATGCTATTGCCATATTTAATTTGTTCAGTAAAGCATTCATTTAGTTATCAAGCATTCATTTGCTTTTTTAAAAGATTTTATTTATTTATTTGACAGACAGAGAGCACAAGTAGACAGAGAGGCAGGCAGAGAGAAAGGAAGGGAAGCAGGGTCCCTGCTGAGCAGAGAGCCTGATGTGGGGCTCTATCCCAGGACTCTGGGATCATGACCTGAGCAGAAGGCAGAGGCTTTAACGCACTGAGCCACCCAAGAGCCCCAAGCATTCATTTTCTTTATACAGAAGAGATAGAACAATATTATATAGTAGAAAATACAGTAAATAATCTAGAAACCTTGGTCATTTTGTTTTGGCAATTTTAGAACATAAAATTAGCTAAAGCTCAAGTGCAAGTTATATTTGTATCATAGGAGGAAAAGTTAATTAAAAGTTTGTTTATTACCATAGTTTAACACTTCAACAAAATGATAACGAGTCAAAAATTAATGAATATATGAAGTATACAATAAAAACAATAATCTTGAGTGTACGTGACTCACTGTAGGTATTGATAGGCTAGAAATCAAAGGGAAAGTATCTATAGGGTTTGTTCAGTTCCATGCTCATCAGATTAATAGGCTTTCTCATATTGCTTCCTTCACCACATTAATTTGTCTAATGAAGTTTTCAAGAGTAAAAGACAGTGATAGGTTCATGGCTGGAGAGAAGGTACAGAATCTAAGATAGTTCAGCAGTGCTTATTATTTAAGAGAAAGACAGCATGGGAGGTGAGGGGTGGAAGTAAAGGGATAAGAAGAGAGAATCTTAAGCAACCTCCTTGCCCAGCACAGAGCCTATAGGGGCTTCGTCTCATCGCCCTGAGATAACAACCTGAGCTGAAATCAAGAGTCAGATGCTTATCTAATTGAGTCACCCAAGTGCACCATTTTTTTTTCCTGTATCTTTATTTTCATCTCTTTCTGTAACTGAGTTTCCCTTCAAAATCAGGACTTGCATACACAATCTAAATAATTATTTTGGGATTTGATCACGTGGAAGAGGAGAGAATGAGAAGAGCTAAGTGGTCCAGGAGAAACATATATGAGTTCAGACTGAGTGGATTATGATTGTGGACAACTGAGCATCAATCCTAATGCACAGAATACATCTCAGAATTATTTTCCTGAAACAAGAAAGAATCTGTTTAACCCACTGGCTTCTGCATCCTATCCACAGTGGTTAAAATTCATCCCAGAAGTAATTAATGTCCCTGACTTTTCTATTACTGGGCATGAGAGAGGAGCTGAGTGGGCTTGGTCAGTGTCCCACCTAATGAAAGGCAGAGCAGATTCAGGCAAAAAAAAAAAAATTATTAGTTCTTTCCAAATTAGATTTAATGGGATTCTATTTTTCATTCATGAATTCATTTTACATTTTATATTTTATCGATTTTTCTAAGCTTTGGCCAATATTCACTGCATTTTGAATTGCTTTTATCTATTATTGTAAATCATTTTTCTGCTACATTTGTTTAGTCATGGTTATCCATTTCTTCTTCCAAGTTTTTCAGATATGTGATATCAATTTCCAAATAAATTATTTAAAATGTTTATTTTTTATACTAAACTTCTATGAAAAACATTGATATATGTATTATGGCATATTGTTCCCCTTTCAACTTATTTTTTAAAATGTGAATGTGCCTTGGCAAATATATATTGTTTCTTTTTATGTTTATGTAGATTCTTCATAATTTTCCCAAGTTCATTGGCTTATGGTTTCTATTTTTTAAATAATTTTCCTACTGCCAATTAATAGATTTTTTTCCATTACCTTGTCTAAGTTGCTATTGCCATTATAAGTAAAAAGCATCTGGAAATCTATATCCCTGTCCAGTTTCCTCAAATCACTCATTATTTTCAGGATCTAGTTGGATTTTCTTACAGGTTCCAGGTGGACAAGCTTTTGAACTGGTGCTAATTATTATTTCTGTTTCTGGCTTCCTGCATTTACCAGCTTAGGGATCATTTTTAACAATTATGATGAAATGAGGCATCCTATTCTTATTCTCAACTTCATTAATAATGATATTAGTGTAACATGTCCTACAAGATAATAATAGATACATGTAAAATAATTTCATTGACCAAAAAAGTGGTGGAAAATGTAAATAAAACACAGTGGCAACCAACTAGTCATTTCAAGTTGAGCTATTTTTTTCCCCCTTTATCTCCCTGTCTCTTTAATTTCCTGTAGCACATTCCTACAAAGTATTTTAAGGTGTTTTATATGCACATACATAGAGATCATCATGGAGTCTAAATCTAATAATTCCTTGTCAGTTTTAAATATTTTAAGTATTGTTCATTCCTATGTCAGTTGTCTATTAACTTTTTCTCCACACTGCACTTAATTGCAAGGAAATATTTAATTTTAATATAAATTAATTAATCACTTTAATAAATATTTTTACCTTATGGATTAATCTTTGATGCTTATTTCTTAATTTTTTTTAACTTTTAAAATTTTATTTATTGAGAGAGAGAGAGTGAGAGAGAGAGAGAGAACAAGCGCAAGCAGGGGAAGCTGCAGAGGGAGAGGGAAAAGAAGAAGCAGGTTCCCCACCAAGCAGGGAGTCAAGCTCAGTCTCAGGGCCTTGGGATCATGATCTGAGGTGAAGGCAGAGGCTTAGCTGACTGAGCCACTGAGTCTAATTGTTATCTTTGATATTTAAGGAAATACTTTATCATCTCTAATTGATCCCCTATGTCACAAATACAGTTTTCTCTATGGTGCTATTAATTTTATTGTCTTCAGATTAGACTCTTTTTCTAGAAGCATTTTTAATCAGTCTCTTAGGTCTATAATTTAGTTTTTATACATTTCATTTAGTATTTTATTTTATCTTCATCATTTCTGAGTATTCCTGACCAGTACTCATTGGTCAAATCTTTCTTATTAATCTATTCCAAAAATTTGTTTGTTTCTATAAGATTTTGTTATTACTGCTGTCGTTCTTAGGTTTTGCCTTTATATTCTTTTTGTTTTGTTTTGTTGTTTTATGCTTTGGTGTTTTTGTTGTATTGTTTTCTCTTTCTTTTGAATTAATACAATCAAAGCTTTAGATTTCCTTCATACCTTTAATTATTGTCACTTATTTTCACAAATGATATTACCATAGTACAGTGATTCTAAATATTTCTGAATTAGCTGTATTATTTCTTTTTAGGTATAAAGTTAACTTCCAGTTACATGGACTTAATATTTTGGTCATTCTATTCTAGTTTTATTGCCTTATCATTGGAAAATATAGCCTGATACTGAACTCTAGGTAATGATGTGGGAGAGCTAGGTTCTTGTCTCTTGGAGTCAAAGAAGGAATCTCGTGGGCAATGGAGAGTGAGTAAGTGACAGAAGTTTACCAAGTGAATATATAGAAAAAGCTCTCACAACTAAGAGGGATCCCCACACAGTTAACAATGAGTGCCTTCAGGGTTTATTTTTTACAAAAAGGTAACCAGGCAACTTTAATCCTTTTAACATCTCTATCAATTACTGCTGCAATGGCTTACCTCCTTTTTAGGGTCTGATTATTCTTTTTTGGTTACAGGTGTTTATCATAGAGACACCCACCCCACATGACCCACCCCATACACCTAGAGCAGGGTGGTCCTCCATCCCACATGCCTAGATCAGGGTGCTCTTCCCTGGGGTAGGGTGGTCCAATTTATCTCTTTACTCTGGTTTTGCCACACCACATTTTGGGGATTTCTGAGAGCCTGTTCACAAAGTTCCCTGTGGATCTCTTCTTCCTTAGCCCCACATGTCCATTACTCATTTTGAGAGTTGATATTACCAAGTACTGTAATTCTAAAATTTTCTGAATTAGCTGTATTATTTCTTTTTAGGTATGAAGTTAACTTCCAATTATATGAATTTAATATTTTGGTCATTGTTTTCTAATTATATTGCCTTATTCTTGGAAAATATAGCCTGATATTTAACTCTAGGAATTTATTGGCATATACTTCTGGCCTAAATAATGGCCTGTTTGTGTAAATGTTCAACTTATGCTTATATAGTTACTGAAGACTATAGTTTTGGGGTCAGGATTGCTACATTTATTAATAAATCAGGACTATTAGATTCTGTAAATTTTAATGTCTCTTAATTTAATCTAATTAAATTATCAGTTAATGAAAGAAGTTAAATTTTTTATGTACTACTGTATCTAAACTTATCAAAGTCTTTTGCTATAATTAGACAAGTATGTCATCCTATTTTTATACCAAGTTTACATTTAAAAAAATCATACTATCTGAAATATTATTTATTATTATTATTATTATTATTTTTAAAGATTGTATTTATTGGGGTACCTGAGTGGCTCAGTCAGTTAAGTGTCTAACTATAGCTCAGGTCATAATACCCGGGTCCTGGGATAGAGCCCCGCAGGGGGTTCCCTGCTCAGTGGGGTGCTTCTTCCTCTCCCTCTCTTAATCCCCCTGCTGTGTGCATGTTTTCCTTTTCTCACTCTCTCTCAAATAAATAAGTAAAATTTAAAGATTATCTCTCTCAAATAAATAAGTCAAATTTTTTTCTCAATGGGAGGGAGAAGCAGACTCTCCACTGAGCAGGGAGCCTGATGCAGGGCTCAATACCAGGACCCTGGGATCATCACCTGAGCTGAAGACAGACACTTGAACCGACTATGTCACCCAGGCACTCCAGTTGTTTATTTATTTATTTATTTTTATTATGCATATGTTTTATCTCTCTTTTCTTCAAGTCTTTTTTCGATCTTTTTACTTTTTTCATAAAACTGAATTATTTCAAGATGACTTGGTCATCCTCTTTTCCCCCACCCCATAGGTCATAGAGTACATTTTAACTGTTAAAATAATATTAGTATTTAAGTGCTGCCTACACAAATTAAGGCAAATTATCTGTGGTCTGTATTCCTGAAAATATTTTTTTTTATTATGCCTTCCTAATCCAATAACATTTTATAAGGATCTAAATGTTTACATTTGTGATTATTTTTTTCAAGATAATAAAGCTATTACTTCATTCTTTTTTATATCTGATGTTATTTAAAAAATTTCTGTCAGTCTGATTCTTGTTTCTTTATTAATGAATTATTTTTTTTTCTCTCTAACACTTATGATTTTTATTTTTTTTTGTCTTTGGTATGTATGCCCTAGTTTCGGATTCATAGATTCAACTATAGTTATGAATATTTTCTTTCTTTTCTTGTATGTAAGTTTTAATCCAGTGTCTTGACTATTTTATGATTGAGAAATAGATGTTCATTAATATTCAAATATTTCTTTCCGTTTTCTTCTTTCATTTAAAAAAAGTCATTTATTTTATTTTATTTAAAAAATATTTATTTATTTATTTGGAGTAGAGAGAGAGGGTCATGAAGAGTGGCTGATTATATACTTTCAATTTGGGAGGAGGTTAGGGATAGCACAAGCCTCCAAGGTAGTTTATAAACAAGGTTTCCAGGACCTTGAGGGGGCTAGCTATTGTTAGGGAAAGGTCATTTATTACTATTTAGTAAAAACTCAGGGAAGAGACTCTTCTGATGTGTATCAGTGGGTATATGCTTGGGAGATGATTGCCAATGTATATCTTGAGGGCAGGGGTGGGGAGTAGAGATAAAGAAGTTTCCAAAGTAATTTTTACATGTGAAAGTAGATTTTCAGTATCCTGGGGGGGTGGACTAAGAATGCTTTTTGCCCTGAGTGGATGTGTCCACATGGAAGCATCTGAGTCCCCAGAGGAACTTCAAGGACTTGTCAACAGGCTATGAGTAGTAAGGAAATCTAATTTTTTCTCTAGCTTTTGTTCCACACACATCACCTACATCTTACACCTCTTTTATATTGATAATTTTAATGCTTTGCTGGTATCCAGATGACTATATCCTTAAGTGACTTCTTATCTCTATTGAATCCATTACGTATTCTATCCATTGTATTCTTAATTCAACTAGATTACATATATTTAATCTAGTAGTACCACTAGGTTCTTATTCTTGTTTTTATTTCAAAATCTTTCCTTATTTCCTTACATTATTTATTGGGTATATTTTAAATCCCTGATATACTCACTTAGTATATATAAGCTGTCAACCTTATTCTTATTTTGAGGTAGCTATATCTTTTTGGGTTTTAGGACATCATACCAACAATGCCAAATAATTTTCAGACAACAGCAGGATCTCCAAGAATTCGACTAAATTCTGACACTATCTACCTGAACATAGCCTAAGATTTCATCAGTTAAGGGATCAGTCCTCCAAGACTATCTCCAACCCCATCTCAGATGCCAGTCTCACTGTAGGCCCCAGGTTATTACCTGTGCTTGTGACGGAGCAACTACAGGTTGGAAGTCCCAGTGGCCTACTTCTTACGTTCTTTTAATTTGCTACAGGGACTCAAAAAACTCAGAAAAATACTTACTTTATGTTTGCCAGCTTATTAAAAGATATAATAGAAGATTTAAATCAATAGATAGATAAAGAAGTGCACAGGGCAAGGTATGGAGAATGGGCACAGAGTTTCTATTACCTTCTGTAAGACTGCCACTCTTCCTGCCTTTTCATACATTTAACAAACTAAAAGCTTTCTGAACCCAGTCCTTTCAGGTTTTCTGTGGAGGCTTCATGACATAGTCATGACTGACTAAATCATTGTCATTTGCTGATCTAATCTCCAGCTCCTCTTCCCTCCCCAGATAATCCTGAATTGGGAGGAAGGGGAGGCATGTTGGGCAAAAAGTTATGAAGGCTTTCACCAAGTGGTTGGTCCTTCAGGCAAACAGCCCTTGCCTTGAGTGAGGTCTGAAGGTCACTTCATTAACATAACAAAACACACCTGTCTCACCCTTATCACAGGAAATCCCAAGAGTTTTAGGAGCTGTGAGTCAGTAGCCATGGTTGAAAACCAAATATTCAGATGACCAAAATATATTTCTTGTAAACCACTATATTACACTACATGCTTAAGTATTTAACTATGTGATCTTTTAAACTAATATTTTTCTAAGAGTCTAAACTGTTCTGTCAGTAATCTGGATTGGGGAGTGATGCATTGCCAAATTTCTGTCGTTTCAGTCCAGGAAGTCAAAGAGAAACAACAGGAGAGCCCCTTAGGGCAGGAAGTTCAAAGTAACAATGTTGACTACTACTCCCTTTTCTTGATTTTTTTTTTAAACAAGCAAATCATCTCTTCAGAGTTGCAGTTTAAAGCCAAGAACATGCGGAATTGGGAGAAAAAAATAGTTAAATTTGGAGACTTGCAGAGGTAGAATCAGAGTAGTGAAAGCCATTACAGTAACGGAACTAACTGAGGTCAGTCTTTGGTGAATCACAGAAACAGGTGGAGTTGTCAAACAAAGGAATCTTTGTTTACAACATACAAGGAGATCACAGGGAATAAGTTCCAAAGCCTTGACTGTTTGAACAGGAGAGACATTTTTATTTAGTATTTAAGATGAATACTCAGAAGGGAGAGTTTTATTATCCCATGTATGGTTGGTCATAAGGTTGTGGATGCATGCACATCCACATATGTATTTGTGCAATATGTATTGCATGTTCACCTGAATGAAGCTTGTATTCCACCGAGGGCAGAAACTTCAACGTTAGAATAAAGCAGAGGTAACTGTTGGACAAGGGAAAGGGACTCTGCAGGCTTCAAGAGCAGCTATAAACTAGATGGGGTCTTGGGCTCATTTTCTGGGACAAGGAATGCAAGGCCTTGATTACTTTTGAAATAGCACTAGGAGTTTTACCACTGATTTATTGTCTCAATAGCTTAGGCTATTTCCTGGTCTGGTGGTGACTGTGAGTTTTCCCATTGCCTTGTTCCCTCAAAATCCTTAACTAGTGAGGTTTTTGCATTTCTTTGTAAGAACCTCCCAGGGAGTTTTGGAAGAAGTGTGCTTGGGCAAGTACACAGGTGGGGTATAGATCATTGAAAATAGCTGGGGACAAAAAATGACTTTTCTTATGTCAGGAAAACTATATCTCATCTTTAATTTTCTGGGAACCTCTCACTCTTTCTGCTGATGTTACCAGCAGTCATCTGAGATATTACTGATTGTTCTCTTGAACCTAAGGAAAAGGAAATGTAGAAAGCAAAAGACAAATCTTTAAAATCTATCCTGCAACTCATCAATTCACTGCAGCCACCTCTCTGTCTTTCCCTTTCTCTTTTTCTCTCTTTCTCTTTCTCTCTCACTTTCTCTCTCACATATGCACAACACATGCAAATCAACTTAAAACAAATTTTAATTTTCCCTATTCCATTTTAATATACTTGAGGCATGATCATTTTCTTAGTAAATACAAGAAAAAAAAATCTAGGATTCCATCATTCTGTGTGATTAAAGTATTGAGGAATTTACTTCCAATAGCACTTATAAAAACATATTTTATTTAAGTAATATTATATAATTAGGTGCCTGCATTTTTCTTATTCTCCAACTAGTGTTATTTGGCAATTAATATTTTGTCAATCAATATTCCCCTATATCTGAATGTGTGGGCAGTGAGAGATGAGTTAGAGGCAAGGATGGTGAACACTCCCAAGAACTGCAGACTACATATATCTTAAGCCATGATTTTCTTTGCAAAGGTCAACATTGATAATGTTCTAGTCATACCTCTGTGTACCAGGAAAGAAGTAGCATATTTCTTGAAAGACACAGCTATCAAAGCTCCATTGAGAAACCGTAAAGATGGAGAAGGGATTTGCAAATTATATATCTGATAATGGACATCTACTATGATTATTAAAAAATGAATAAAAATAAAAAACCTTACTAATAACCAAACAGAGTATCCAATTTTACATGTGAAGAACATTATTGAAGAGACATGTCACCAAAAGGATATAGATGGCTTATAAGCACATGACAAATTTCTCAACATTTAGACATTAAAGAAATACAAATTAAAATCATAATGAGACATGCTTACATATCTATTAGAATGGCTAAAATTATAAAGGCTAATTGTGCTTGGTCTGAGTTAGATTGAGAAGCAACAAAAAATCTAAACTGTTGTTGGCATATATCATGATACCACCACTTTGGAAAATAGTTTGAAAATTTTTTGAAATGCAAAATATGTTGGAGTTACACAAATAGCCATTTTACTTCTAGGCATTTAACCAAGAGAAACAAACCCTATGTTCATACAAGGACTTGTATATGAATTTCATAGCAGCTTTATTTTTAAGAATTGAAAACAGTGGAAATGTTCATCAATGTCCATCAATAGAGCAAAGACAAATTATGATCTACTCATTAAAGAGATTACTATTCAACATCAAAATGAACTATTTACAATTGGAGATTCTCAATGTAATGATGCTTTTCTCAAAGAAAAGCCAGGCAATGAATAGTATATGCTGCGTGATTCCATGACTATAAAAAATCTAGAAAATACAAATTTATATATAGTCACAGTCATCAAATATATTGGTGTGATTTTAGTGCCTTCTTCTGTGCTCCCATAGCTTCCTCCACTTGGATCTCCGAGCATTTGTTACACCATGTGAAAATATGAACTCTTTTTCTTTATTCTGTATTACTAGAATAAGAATCCTTGAAATTTTATGGACATTTGAACTCTCCGTTATTAGCAGAAATTCTATCACACAGTAAGTTTCCAAATATAAAAGCCAGAGTTTTACAATGACTTCTAAGCTTTTACATGATCTAGCCACTCATTTAACCTCTGTGACCTCTTTCTCTGCTACTCTTCAGTTACTCACAGTGGCCTCCTTGCTATTCCTCAGATGCCAGGCACGATCCAACCTTATGGCCTTCAAGATAGCCAATTTCTTTGTCTGGAGTGACCTTATTGCTGATAGCTCTGGGCAAATTCATCACCTTTCCATACCTTTGTTCAATTGTCAGCTTCATTGTAACTACCCTGATCTTCCTATTAAAAATTTTAACTCCCCATCCCCTGCCTAGCAACCTTGATTTTTCTCACCCTGATCGAATTTTTCTTTTTCCCCCTTGTACTCATTAGTTTTGAATGCACTATGCAATTTTTATTAAGGTTTATAGCTTTTAATCATCTCACCCATTAAAATAAAAGTTCTACAAAGCCAAGCATTTCATTTACCAGGGTAGTCTGAAGTAATATCTGCCATATAATAGGTTCAATAGACAATTGGTAAATTTCAGAATAAATAAATGTTGAGAGTATACTGAATTTCATAAGTCATTTCAATAATTTTTTCCAAAAAATAAACTATGTAAAACATACCTTAAATTTACTTTCAAAATATTTTATAGCATATAATGGACAATATACATAAGCCTTAAAGAAACAATCATATAAATAACCATTTCATACCTACTTAAAAACTGCATAATACCACACTCCTAGATCCTCTCTGAATGCTCTAAAATAACCCTTCAAAGGAAATACATTTTTAAAAATAACAGATTTTTGGTCAAATAATTTAATAAAACAAAAGTTTCATTCATCTATGTAGATCATAATAAATGTTTTAATAAGCATTAAATTATAACTCTGAAGTGTGCTAAAATGAAACCACCTGCGAAGGGTGAGAGAACAAAAATAAACATCATTTTTCCAAATAAGAGGAATTTATTACCTTTGAATCAAAGCATGTGGATTTGTTCAAACTGGCAATAAAGGAATATGGAGACACAAACCATAGAAAGTCATATTTTAGATTTCTAAAAGACTTCGAAGAGAAGAGTATACATTCACTTCTCACTTATTGCTCCTACATATTCATGAATTTGAGAGAAAAAATAGGCCCTGTGTGTCTTAGCAGCTAATGGGATATATTTTGATATTTACATGCTTACACATATTATGTGTTATAGTCTTCTCTTTTACATGCTGTGAAAAGGTTAACCCCTATTCTGCAGAGATCTGAAAATGTAAAACAGTGCCTGAGTAGCTGAATTCATCTAATTCGAATTTCTTGCAGGTCTAAGACCTATTGTTTTTCACTTGACTGCCTCCTTTTTCATCTGTCAATTGGTTACAGATTCTGGTACTGAAGAGAATACATTGGGGCTGGTGGCTCAGTGGGATAAAGCCTCTGCCTTCAGGATCTCAGGATCCTGGGATCGAGCTCCACATCGGGACATAATGTAACGACAGATAGTTTATATGGGAGCCCTTTGGGTACTCTGGTGGATGAATGCTTTTAAGTTAATTTTTCATGGACATGGGGAGTTAGAGAAGAGAAGGGAGGTGGGGGAAATTGGAAGGGGAGCTGAACCATGAGAGACTATGGACTCAGAAAAACAATCTGAGGGTTTTGAAGGGGCGGGGCGTTGGGAGGTTGGGGTACCAGGTGGTGGGTATTATAGAGGGAACTGCTTGCATGGAGCACTGGGTGTGGTGCAAAAAGAATATTCACTTGATAAACTTCTGTCACTTACTCACTCTCCATTGCCCACGAGATTCCTTCTTTGACTCCAAGAGACAAGAACCTAGCTCTCCCACATCATTACCTAGAGTTCAGTATCAGGCTATATTTTCCAATGATAAGGCAATAAAACTAGAATAGAATGACCAAAATATTAAGTCCATGTAACTGGAAGTTAACTTTATACCTAAAAAGAAATAATACAGCTAATTCAGAAATATTTAGAATCACTGTACTATGGTAATATCATTTGTGAAAATAAGTGACAATAATTAAAGGTATGAAGGAAATCTAAAGCTTTGATTGTATTAATTCAAAAGAAAGAGAAAACAATACAACAAAAACACCAAAGCATAAAACAACAAAACAAAACAAAAAGAATATAAAGGCAAAACCTAAGAACGACAGCAGTAATAACAAAATCTTATAGAAACAAACAAATTTTTGGAATAGATTAATAAGAAAGATTTGACCAATGAGTACTGGTCAGGAATACTCAGAAATGATGAAGATAAAATAAAATACTAAATGAAATGTATAAAAACTAAATTATAGACCTAAGAGACTGATTAAAAATGCTTCTAGAAAAAGAGTCTAATCTGAAGACAATAAAATTAATAGCACCATAGAGAAAACTGTATTTGTGACATAGGGGATCAATTAGAGATGATAAAGTATTTCCTTAAATATCAAAGATAACAATTAGACTCAGTGGCTCAGTCAGCTAAGCCTCTGCCTTCACCTCAGATCATGATCCCAAGGCCCTGAGACTGAGCTTGACTCCCTGCTTGGTGGGGAACCTGCTTCTTCTTTTCCCTCTCCCTCTGCAGCTTCCCCTGCTTGCGCTTGTTCTCTCTCTCTCTCTCACTCTCTCTCTCTCAATAAATAAAATTTTAAAAGTTAAAAAAAATTAAGAAATAAGCATCAAAGATTAATCCATAAGGTAAAAATATTTATTAAAGTGATTAATTAATTTATATTAAAATTAAATATTTCCTTGCAATTAAGTGCAGTGTGGAGAAAAAGTTAATAGACAACTGACATAGGAATGAACAATACTTAAAATATTTAAAACTGACAAGGAATTATTAGATTTAGACTCCATGATGATCTCTATGTATGTGCATATAAAACACCTTAAAATACTTTGTAGGAATGTGCTACAGGAAATTAAAGAGACAGGGAGATAAAGGGGGAAAAAAATAGCTCAACTTGAAATGACTAGTTAGTTGCCACTGTGTTTTATTTACATTTTCCACCACTTTTTTGGTCAATGAAATTATTTTACATGTATCTATTATTATCTTGTAGGACATGTTACACTAATATCATTATTAATGAAGTTGAGAATAAGAATAGGATGCCTCATTTCATCATAATTGTTAAAAATGATCCCTAAGCTGGTAAATGCAGGAAACCAGAAACAGAAATAATAATTAGCACCAGTTCAAAAGCTTGTCCACCTGGAACCTGTAAGAAAATCCAACTAGATCCTGAAAATAATGAGTGATTTGAGGAAACTGGACAGGGATATAGATTTCCAGATGCTTTTTACTTATAATGGCAATAGCAACTTAGACAAGGTAATGGAAAAAAATCTATTAATTGGCAGTAGGAAAATTATTTAAAAAATAGAAACCATAAGCCAATGAACTTGGGAAAATTATGAAGAATCTACATAAACATAAAAAGAAACAATATATATTTGCCAAGGCACATTCACATTTTAAAAAATAAGTTGAAAGGGGAACAATATGCCATAATACATATATCAATGTTTTTCATAGAAGTTTAGTATAAAAAATAAACATTTTAAATAATTTATTTGGAAATTGATATCACATATCTGAAAAACTTGGAAGAAGAAATGGATAACCATGACTAAACAAATGTAGCAGAAAAATGATTTACAATAATAGATAAAAGCTATTCAAAAATGCAGTGAATATTGGCCAAAGCTTAGAAAAATCGATAAAATATAAAATGTAAAATGAATTCATGAATGAAAAATAGAATCCCATTAAATCTAATTTGGAAAGAACTAATAATTTTTTTTTTTTTTTGCCTGAATCTGCTCTGCCTTTCATTAGGTGGGACACTGACCAAGCCCACTCAGCTCCTCTCTCATGCCCAGTAATAGAAAAGTCAGGGACATTAATTACTTCTGGGATGAATTTTAACCACTGTGGATAGGATGCAGAAGCCAGTGGGTTAAACAGATTCTTTCTTGTTTCAGGAAAATAATTCTGAGATGTATTCTGTGCATTAGGATTGATGCTCAGTTGTCCACAATCATAATCCACTCAGTCTGAACTCATATATGTTTCTCCTGGACCACTTAGCTCTTCTCATTCTCTCCTCTTCCACGTGATCAAATCCCAAAATAATTATTTAGATTGTGTATGCAAGTCCTGATTTTGAAGGGAAACTCAGTTACAGAAAGAGATGAAAATAAAGATACAGGAAAAAAAAATGGTGCACTTGGGTGACTCAATTAGATAAGCATCTGACTCTTGATTTCAGCTCAGGTTGTTATCTCAGGGCGATGAGACGAAGCCCCTATAGGCTCTGTGCTGGGCAAGAAGGTTGCTTAAGATTCTCTCTTCTTATCCCTTTACTTCCACCCCTCACCTCCCATGCTGTCTTTCTCTTAAATAATAAGCACTGCTGAACTATCTTAGATTCTGTACCTTCTCTCCAGCCATGAACCTATCACTGTCTTTTACTCTTGAAAACTTCATTAGACAAATTAATGTGGTGAAGGAAGCAATATGAGAAAGCCTATTAATCTGATGAGCATGGAACTGAACAAACCCTATAGATACTTTCCCTTTGATTTCTAGCCTATCAATACCTACAGTGAGTCACGTACACTCAAGATTATTGTTTTTATTGTATACTTCATATATTCATTAATTTTTGACTCGTTATCATTTTGTTGAAGTGTTAAACTATGGTAATAAACAAACTTTTAATTAACTTTTCCTCCTATGATACAAATATAACTTGCACTTGAGCTTTAGCTAATTTTATGTTCTAAAATTGCCAAAACAAGATGATCAAGGTTTCTAGATTATTTACTGTATTTTCTACTATATAATATTGTTCTATCTCTTCTGTATAAAGAAAATGAATGCTTGGGGCTCTTGGGTGGCTCAGTGCGTTAAAGCCTCTGCCTTCTGCTCAGGTCATGATCCCAGAGTCCTGGGATAGAGCCCCACATCAGGCTCTCTGCTCAGCAGGGACCCTGCTTCCCTTCCTTTCTCTCTGCCTGCCTCTCTGTCTACTTGTGCTCTCTGTCTGTCAAATAAATAAATAAAATCTTAAAAAAAAGCAAATGAATGCTTGATAACTAAATGAATGCTTTACTGAACAAATTAAATATGGCAATAGCATTTTATTTTATCATGCTTTACATATTAAACTATAATATTATATCACTAGTCTACAAATAATCTACTCACATAGTGATTTGGAAGCTTTTAGCAAAAGAATTCTTCCTCCTGATTGTAGTATAAAAGCCACAGAAATATACAGAAGACTCCCAGGATAGAAAGTTAAATCCAGTTATCCGTGATGCCTTGAGTAGGACCTGACCTATGTATGTCCTGGGATGCACTAGTAACTGTTACATGTGATAGGATTATATTTAAAATATACAGTTTCATTTACTTCACAAAGGAGATATAAATTTGAGAATAAAATATTTGATGAATCTATAAAGTCTATATCTATTTGTAACCTATGTGGTAGAATTAAGATGTTAATTTGAAAAAAAATTTCATTGAACACATACACATATTCAATTGTTTTTATATATATAAACAGCATTATTTATTTATGTAAATAAATGCATTGTCAGTAAAATCCATTTACTGATCAATCATAAGGGTAATTTTAAGTACTAAGAATAAGAAATATGTGAAAAGATAAGTGTTCAAGAGTGCAGTTTGTGGTAATTAATACAATATGATAGGCTCATAAAAAAGATATATTACTTGAACTTAAAAGCTTCTATAATTAAGCGATGACCACTTGAAATTTGTAATTAGTCTTGCTGCAGTTTTTCCTTGCACTTATTGCCCTTCCCCAGAAGTTCATTAAGAATTTCTGTGAATGTCCTTATGTTTAATCTCATTCATAGATTCCACTGCTGCTCACAAAACAAAGCCAAAAAGAGAGGTAACTCTATGTGGCACTCCATCCACAAGCAATACATTCATAAATAATTAAAAAGCTCTCTACTTCATTTGTTACCCATTCAGCTGATAATTTAAATGAGTAACTGAGGCCATTTTATCAGCACTTTTAATAGAATGTGACTCAGAAACTTCACAGTGTTTTTTAAGAAGAAATGCTCATGTGTTAAGGTTTTTATTGTTTTTAAATCAACAAAATAATTTTCAAATATTAAAAGCAAATGTCTCCTTTTCCTCCAAGTTTCCTTGCTATGTCAAAGTTATAAATAAATACATTACAATCGTATTTTGAGTAGTAGATAAAAACAAATGTTTTGAAACTGTCTGTGGGTTGAGTGTCTGGGTTAACTTGTATAAATATCTGAACTCAATGTATTTAGACTGTATTAGATGGTTTTTTTAGACTATTTAAAAATACATGCTCAGATAATGACAACATTATTTTATTCATTTTAATAAATAAATTATTTTATTTAATTATGTTTAGATATTTATTAATTTAATGATTTAATATTTAACAATCTAAATTTGAAATATTTTAAATTCTAAAAAATATTTATTTAATTAAATCGATATATTTAATATAAATATTTAATAAATTATTTAATCATTATTATAATTATGCAGTACATTATGTATTGTGTAATAAATGCATTTTAATAAATAAATAATTGTATTATTTACATTATTTTATTTTATTTTATTTAGTTGACAAAAAGAGGGAGAACGCAAGCAAAGGGAGCTGCAGGCAGAGGGAGAGGGAGAAGTAGGCTCCCAGCTGAGCAGAAAGTTCAACCTGGGGTTCCATCCCACGACCCTGGGATCACCACCTGAGTCAAAGGCAGATGCTTAACTGACTGAGCCATCCAGATGCCCAAGGCTTTGTATTCTTCGCTTCTAAATATTGATGCTGCTTCATCTCTGGAGTTAGTAAATTGATGCTGAGAATTCATATCAAAAAATTGATAGTAGCTGTTAAACAGAAACATGTAATTTAGGGGGAAAAAAAGAACAGAAGGAAGAGAAAGGCCAAAAGTCAAAAGCACATTAATATAAAATTTAATTAGATAAATAAAACTGATATTCCTGAAGGGGGCTAATAAAAGAGCTGCAAAGAGCTGATAGGATTAGGAAAATTGTCCACTCCTGGTCATTTCATAATTTTAAACTATTCCTTATTAATAAATATACTTAGTTCCAGAAACACAACCACATAAGGACATTTCCACCAAGTTTCCTCTAATAGCATTTACAAATTGGACGTTCAAACAACGTAGTTCGTTACATGTTGCATCTGTATCTTAAAGTTTAAACACTTTCTGTGACACATATTTTTTTTAAAAGATTTTATTTATTCATTTGACAGAGAGAGATCACAAGCAGGCAGAGAGGCAGGCAGAGAGAGAGAGAGGAGGAAGCAGGCTCCCCGCCGAGCAGAGAGCCCGACGCGGGACTCGATCCCAGGACCCTGAGATCATGACCCGAGCCAAAGGCAGCGGCCTAACCCACTGAGCCACCCAGGCGCCCTGTGACACATTTTATAACAATGAAAATTAATATATGTATATATATATATATATATATATATATCTTATCCCTAAATGCAAAATATATATATATATATATATATATATATATATATATAAACCTTATCCCTAAATGAAACCTTTCTTTGTTTATTAGCTTAAATAGGTAAATTAGCAACAACAACAACAACAAACAGCTAATATTATAGAGGTAGGAGCAATTTACCTTTTCATTCATTGCTATTTTCTAAAAATTCCCATTTTATTTTTTTCTCAAGTCTGTCATAATAATTTTCTAAATCTCCTGCCTTATTCAATTTTTTTCTTTTAGTGGAAATCTCTATTTCATATTTATTTTCTCTTCCTCCACTCTTTGCTCTAATAATTCAATGTATTATTAGATTTTCTGTTTTTCTCTTTATCCAGATATATCTTTTCTTTCTTTCTTTCTTTTCTAAATAATTGGATTTGCTGGCATTTTACATCAGTACATGCTTTCTTATGGATGTTAGAAATGTCTGTGGAACTACTAGAAGAATAAACGTTTTTACCTTTAAGAAGTTTACAGTCTAGAGTGCCTGGGTGGCTCAGTTGGTTAAGTGTCTTCCTTCAGCTTAGGCCATGATGCCAGGGTACTAGGATCCAGTCCTGCATCAGCTGCCTGCTCAGCAAGGAGTCTGGTTCTTCCTCTCCCTCTGCCCCTCCCTCTCGCTCTCTAATAAATAAATAAAATCATTAAAAAAAGACTTACTGAAATTTGAGACTGAATTACTAAATTCAGTCTTAATATAAGACAGCTAAACAAAGCAATGATCACAACTGGAAAATTTAGTCAGATCATGGTTTAACATTTTTGGTTGACACAGGACCTCTTTCAGTAACAACTTTCCCTAAATATCAATTTCTTTTTAAGGCAAAAAATTTTGACAAGAAATCCAGATCCTTCTCATCATTTTCATATCAATTTAATGTGACATCCTCGGAGTATATAATCAAATATGTAATTATTCTATCTGTTGCCTTGTATATTGCCTGTATCTTTTTCAGACTCAAAGTTCCATTGAGGTAGAGTTTTTTTGTTTTGTTTTGTTTTTAAAGCAGAGATTTTTAAAGTGTTTGATATATACAAGATGCTTAATAAGTGTTTACAAAACCTATGTATTTCAGAAGCCTTAAACAGGCTTTAAAATAATGTAGGTGATATTAGTAGTCATTTAAAAAAAATTTCAAACTATTTTCCAAAGTGGTTGTATCATGATATATGCCAACAACAGTTTAGATTTTTTGTTGCTTCTCAATCTAGCTCAGACCAAGTACAATTAGCCTTTATAATTTTAGCCATTCTAATAAATATGTAAGCATGTCTCATTATGATTTTCATTTGTATTTCTTTAATGTCGAGGTTCAGTGGGCTGAGGTCCGGCGCTGATGACCAAGAAAGAATTCTTGAGACATATTTGCTGCAAAAGGGTGGTTTATTGAGGCATGGGGACAGCACCTGTGGGCAGGAAGAGCTGCAGGTTAAGAAATCTGTGGTTGGGGGAAGGTGAGGGTAAGGGAGGTTTCAAGGGAGTTTTCATATGCTAAAGAGGAGTTGTCTTTTACCAAGCCATTAACATCAAGATAGTTGGGAGATGCCTGTCTTGCAGGATTGTGAGCTCTGCAAGTTAACTCTTTGTTTCTCGTTTATGGCGGTCAGGGGTGCCTGAGGAATGTTACACATATTACAGAGGGGAGCGGGTGGAGAGGGGGTGCAAGGTGCCAGCTTTTGCTTTTTCCTCAGTCAGCCTCCTGCTCCCTCATCAAGTCCCAAACCTGAGAGGGGGCTCATGGGAGTGAGGGAGTGCGAGAGGGTGGGAGGACAGGAGGGCGGCGGGCCTAGGGGAAGGCGCCCAGCCTGCTCCTGCTCTTTGTTTTGGAGACTCACGTGGTCCTGCCTAATTGGCCGCCATAGAGCCTGAGTTCCCAGGGAGGCAGAGGCGTCCTTCGTCCTTCGCAGCTGTGGTTCCCGGGTTCTTCCAGCTGCCAGCCCCACCTTCCCGCAGGAGGCTGGAGGCCCTGCGGGGACCACAACTCCCACAAGGCCCCGCACTCCAACAGAGCCTGGCTGATAAAGGGGCGGGGTCTGCGTGGAGGGGCGGGACCATGATGCAGGGGTCTTGGGGCTCAGCGTCCCCATGTGGCTTTCTGGAGCTCAGGAGCTTTCTCATCGCTGGATTGGCATCTGGCAGCTGGACTCATTGGAGTCCTGGGGCGTCGCCTCGGACCGGCTCTCGACGGGTAGAGTGTAACGAAGTGTTAGCTTAGGAGGCACAGTGCTAGGGACTGGGTAGCGCTGAAGCTGCTGGTTGTCCTGGGCTTCCTGAGGAGGCTGTCTGAAAAAGTCACAGGTGCTGGTAGGGGAATCCTGGGGGAAAACTGGGGCCCAAACCAGCACTTGAGCCTCTGAGCCAGAAGCCAACAATAACTGGGAAAATGTCCAACGGCGCTAAGGTGCTTTACTTTTGGCTGAGAAGATAAGCAGGAAGGATAACAAACCGATGGGATGTCTGTAGACTTCTACTGGAACTTTTAGGTCTGTCTTCTGTAATTCCTTACCTGTCACTCAGAGGTTTTTTCTTTTACTTCCTTGGGTTGCCTTCTTAGAGAATTCCTTAGCTTGATATTCCATCTCTCTGGTTTGGTTTTAAGCAGTGCTCATTCTGCTATTCAACCCATCTCTTTGAAAGGTTTCTTTTTACTTCTGTTGCTATTTGTATTTCCAAGATATCGGTTAATTATTTTTATAACTGCCTGCTCTCATTTCATGATAAGATATTCTGGCTTATCCATATGATTAATTTAATTACATTGATGTTAATGTCTAACACTTTTTCCCCCCCTTAGGTGCATATTCTCTCTTGAAAGAAAGGATAAAACATATTAAAGCTGTTCTTTTATTCCGTGGCTTGATTTTTCTGAAACATTTGTGATTGTTGGTTTATGTCTCACTCATTTTTATGTACCTCGAGAGTCACTGCTTTGTACTCTCTTTTCAGGAGGGAGGGGCATGAAGAGGATGAACTGCAGGGTATTTTTTTTTCTTTCTAATGAAAATGGGTAGAATCAGTGTTTGTAACCTACTGGTCACCTGGGTACCCCACCCCATTCCTCCAGAGCCTCGTAATCATTGGGATTTTGCTTGTTTCTTTTACCCAAGCTCCAATACTCTCCAAGCTGGAAGCAAACATCCCATTTTCTACTTCCTGGAAGGCTATACTTTGGTGAAGCTCTGGTTCTAGTCTCTCATCCAGTTCTCCTTTCATTTTCTTTCTTTTTCATTTTCTTTCTTTCTTTCTTTCTCTCTTTCTTTCTTTCATTTTTATTCTTGGATCCTCCCTCCAGGTTTGCACTGCCTTTCCTTATGTACAAATGGGGATAGTAGGAAAGAGTGACTGAGAAGCCCTTCCAGTTTTTTAAAAAGATTTTATTTATTTATTTATTTGACAGAGAGAGCACAAGTAGGCAGAGCTTCAGGCAAAGGGAGAGTTACAAGCAGGCTCTCTGCTGAGCAGAGAGACTGAAGATGGACTCGATCCCAGGATCCTGGGATCATGACCTGAGCCGAAGGCAGCCACTCATAATTGACTGACAACCCACGTGGCAGGCCCCTCCCCGAGAAAACAAACCAAGAAAGAAAAAAAATCGACTACAAGAGAACAACCACTACTTCATAGGAAAACTTGTATTGTTCACTTGTTCCCACTATTCCGGTTCATTTTTTTTTTTTTTTTTACACATAGGTAATTTTTTTAACCTATTTACCATCACAGCGAGTTGTACAGTACATCAAATTCCAAATACCTTTCTAACCTAACTTTTCGATACATACACCTATGTTTTTCTTTTGCATTTTTATTTTTTGAATTCCCTTTTTAAAATTTTAGTTTAGTCTAGTTTATTCCTTTTTAGTTTTATCCTCTAATATTCATATAGAGTTAAACTCTAAAGTAATCCCCTTTCCCCAATCAATACTACCCCTATAGGTAAACCAATTTTTAATCCCCATTATCTTAGGAAAGTTGAGTCCTTTAACAAAGATATCAAGATACATCCAGGAAGAATCAAAACAACCTTCCTCGCACACACTGAGAATTTATAAGAACTTTCCCATGTTCTTCCACCAGTGTTTCTGTGTTTTTTGTGTTTGTCCTGATAGCATATAAATTTTACACTTGTGGTTCTTTTTGACGAGGTTCTTTCTTTATTTGCATATGTATATATATACATATATGTGTGTGTGTGTATATATATATATATATATATATATATATATATATATTTCTCTTGTCATATACTTGTATCAGTCTTTTTATCTCTTTTTGTTTGTCTACTTCATTAATCTTATTTTGGGGCCCATCTGGGCTGAACCTTATTTTTCATCTTCCCTTTCTTTCCCCTCTCTCTCTCTCTCTCTCTCTCTCTCTTTTTTCCTCTTTTCTTTTTTTACTTTTTTTCTTTTCATTTGTCTCTCGTTTGGGTGGGAATCCTGATTTCTCAAAGTGAATGTGTATATTTGAAGAGAGGACCTCAAGACCTCTGGAAGTCTGCATGCCTCATTCACTGGGCAGGGGACTTCCTGCTTCAGGTATTTGCACAATAGACTCCAGTTAAAGTCCACCTTCAGAACGAGTCGAAGCCATGATTGTTAAGAACACAGAATAGGGTCCTACGTAGCATACACGATGTGACCAATAGGCATTAATGGTCACTCAAGGGTTCTGGTACATTGTTATCCTCCAGTAGATTATAGAGGTAAAAAACATCTGAAAGAAGGATGAATACCCAACTTTTGTAGCAACATGGACGGGACTGGAAGAGATTATGCTGAGTGAAATAAGTCAAGCAGAGAGAGTCAATGGTCATAGGGTTTCCCTTATTTGTGGAGCATAACAAATAGCATGGAGGACAAGGGGAGATGGAGAGGAGAAGGGAGTTGAGGGAAATTGGAAGGGGAGGTGAAACATGAGACTATGGACTCTGAAAAACAATCTGAGGATTTAAAAGGGGTGGGGGGGTAGGGGGAATGAGGTGGTGGGAACTGGGGAGGGCACGTATTGCATGGAGCACTGGGTGTGGTGCAAAAACACTGGATACTGTTATGCTGAAAAGAAATAAAAAATTTTAAAAATTTTTTAAAAATCTGAAAGGTTCCCAGGAAGCAGTGGGTTTTGTTTTGTTTTGTTTTTTAGAAAGAAGAGGAGGATGGGTCACTAGACTTTAAGAGGTCATGAATAAAGCAGGAGAGATAGGAACTGAATCATAAACTTTTGTCATTAGCTCAGCAGGAGTTGAGTTATAAGGTCCTAGGTCTGCATGGAGGTGGGTAGGTCACAGGGAGATAGTGAGGTTAGTACTCCGAAGGGGAGCTGGCATGTGGGCTTGGGTATCAAGAAATCACCAATGTAATTAAGTGGGATAACCATGTTTGTAGTGTGTGTGTGTGTGTGTGTGTGTGTGTGTGTGTGTCTGTGTGTCTGTGTGTTAATTCTTCATAGCTGGGGATACTGTGTTAGATGGTTATTGATCCCCTATCCAATTCCAACATTGCTAGTACTTATGACTTCTCTGGCTCAAATATTAGCAATGGCTATGGAGAGAAGGGTTAGACCCAAAAGCATGGAGCACAGTGTATAGAAAGTTTCTCCCAAGCTTGACAGAAGGCTTTATCAGTATATTTTTGTCTACTCAGGATGCTATACCAAACACAGGCTGGAGGGCTTAAATGGCAGAAATGTATTTTCTCACAGATCTGGAGGCCAGAAGTTCCAGATCAAGGTGCCAGCAAGGTTGGTCTCCAGTGAGCATTTTCTTGTTGGTCTATAGATCACTATCTTTTCAACTGTGCCCTCAGATGACCTCTTCTCTGTGGGCCCCCAGAGAGGGGGCCCTTATGAGGGCCCTTATGAGGACACCAGTCCTAGCAGATTAGGACTCCTGTGACCTCACCAAGCCTTCAGTACCCCCTTCTGGGTAGGCCCTATCTCCAGATGCAGTCACACTGGAGATTAGGAATTCTTCATATGACTTTTGTGGGGACACAATTCAGTCCATAACAATTAGTACAGGAGAAAAACCATGGAGAGAATTCTAGAGGAGTCACACGTTGATGTTATAAGGTAAGTGGGTATAAAAGAGCACCTCTGAAGTCCAATAGGTCATTAGAGCTAGAGGCCGACAGGAAAGTCCCGTACGTGCCACAGTTTTGAGTTTGATGCAAGCGCAACTCTGAAGGGAAGATATTTGAGAGGCCTTGGCCAACCACTACTTCCAGCCAGGGGTGATTCTGGAGGGAGTATCTCTCGGAGTGCTGCCTAGAATCAAGACTTTGGGGTTGGAAAAGTGCCACTTCCAAAGCTGGAGAAGGATGGTGCTGTAAGTTACCTGAAGAGTACTGTTCTGGGAGATAGGAGATCTGGGGTGTCCTCTTTGTTCTGCTGCTGACCAGATGTGAAAATGCAGATTAACTCCCTAACCATCTCAGTTCTACCACCATGTGCTGCTGTCATGTGTCCCAAACCCCAGAGTTAGTTTTATCCATAAGCAGAAGCCGGTCTTTTAGTTCCCAATCTCTTAATTGGGCTGATCGTCACAATATATAGCGGACACGTGACAGCCACAGGGGAGAAGTAAGGGTTGTCTTCCCCTCAGGGAGAGTGGAAAAGCTCTAGGAGAGGGCATACCAGTAGACCAAAGGCAGCCAGTGCCGGGGAGTGGAGCCACGGGGAAGAGTGTGCTGATGACAGCCTTGTGGAGGGAGGGCAGAAAGAGCCACCACCATGACACTTGAGTTACAGATCGAGCTTGGGGATAGAGCAGGGATCAGGGCACGGTAGAGCAGCAGCTGGCAAAGTGATTCTGTTGAGCTTAAGCTCATAGTGCCTTAGCGAATTAGAATGGGAAATACCTTGCTATTGTCTGTGACTCTGTGATTGTGTGAGTATGAGTGACAGAGTGGGGACAAAGAGAGAGGGAGAGAGAATACATTAAATTTTAAAGAAGGACAATAAGGGATGCCTGGGTAGCTTACTCAGTTAAGCATCTACCTTTGGTTCAGGTCATGATCCCAGGGTCCTGGGATTGGATCCCATACCAGGCTCTAGTAGGGGGCCTGCCTTCCCTCTGCCTGCTGCTCCCCTTGCTTGTGATCTCTCTCTTCCTCTGTAACAAATAATAGTAAAAAATAAACGAGGGCGATACGTTATGTTTACTTTTGTTTCTGATGCCAGACATGGGTTCAGAGGATTGAAGAGGGAGATCCAAGGAGCTAGCCTCTCAAGAGGAGTGAATACCTAGTCACTGGTAAGACCCCTGGTCCTGCAATACAATATGGCTCCTGTGATCTGGGTCCTGTTAAATGCCCCTCGCCATCCTTAACCCGATAGTTTGATTCTTCATTGCGTTCAGTGTGGGGAACTGGGAGAAGCTATGACACTTGGCCCTTTGTGGAGGAATTTGAGTAGCATAAATAGCAATAGTTATCAGTTCTGGAGCACTTCCATGACTCTGCTGCAGGCACTGTGCTGTGACCTGGGTTTAGAGCAGTGAGATAAACATAGAAATAAATGTGGGCTTTGTTCCCAAGAATCTGAAACCCACTATTCTCCTTGTCCCCTTCCCATTCTGTCTTCTTCAGCCCTTGTGCAATCCCACCAAGCAGGAAGCTTGCTTCTCCCCGTCCCTCTGCTGCTCCCCCTGCTTATGCTCTCATTCTCTCTCTCTGACAAGTAAATAAATCAAATGTTTTAAAAAATTATCAAAAAGGCAAAACAAATAACCATTTTTGGAGAGTGATTTTCTGAATGCAGTTATGGGCAGTGCTGGGTACTGAAGAAGACGCTCTGCTGACCAGAGGAGTGGGGAAATTACAGAACAAATTCCACAGGTCATTGAATATATCACTTTCATCACCCCACCCATAGCACTCATTAATCTCTAGCCCAGCCAATATGTTGGTTATAAAAATGAGCTTTCTCCAAACTGACAGGAAGTTCTCGTTTTAGCAATGTAAATCATTCTGATCTTTATCACTAATGTGATCTAATCCTGTCTAGTAAAGAAACTTGAGAGTTCTATATCTCTGTAAACATTTAAGAAAAACAATGGACTCAACTCTAATTACTTTTTAACTAACTTGACTTGCCAAAGGAAGGAGAAAGTAAATATCAGAAATCTTAGCACTAAGCACAAGTTGCAAGTTATACCTGCCAAAATGTGGTTCAAAATATAAGTAACCAGTCTCCTTAGAAGCCTTTTACCTTCTTATATCTGTTATGTTGGGTAAATGAGTAGTTACTAGAACACAGCTGGCTCAGTGATCACAATTCAGCTTACCCTCAGAAATATAAATAGATTACATGTTTAGCCCGGTAACTGGACACTGATATAGAATTATTCACTGGCTGATTCCTAGATCAGAAACCACAAAAAATTTTTCTTTTTTATGGAAGTATGGCTGTTACAATAGTCTCACCTGTACCACATACTGATTGACTTAACTACTCTATACGTTACAGCTCTAGATGTAACATTTTAATAAAACAACAATATCTTTGATGGTATCATGGAAATGTAAGTGCCTTGTGCACTTTTCTTAATGTGTATAATCACCTAAACATCATAGTAAGTAAATCAAGGCCATTGTCAAGCTTCCGTCAAGGAGATTCCTTAAATAGAGGGATTTCCCATTGCTCTCAGGATGACAACCTCTGAGTTACAGGTTCCATTAGTTGGCCACACACATTTGGAGCCTTGTGGACTTTCTGACAGCTGAGCAGCATATCTCTGTTTCAAGTACTGTGATCCCTGTTCTTACTGCAAGAGTGACAGTTGTCACTTTTTCTGTGACCCCTGTCTTTAGGAAAGTGTCTGACTCAGAAAGTCGAGTCAGCACCCCCCAAAGGTATTTTTCAGGAGAACCCCCTCAAAGATGATCACCTGAGATACTGTCAAGAAAAAAAAAAAAAACTGAAATTCTAAGCAACATCCATAATAAGTCTTTTTATGTTGATAAGGAAAGATTTTCCCCTAAATACCAGATAGGCTCCATGAAAGTGAGATCTTTACCTATTTTGTTCACCGTGTCACCAGTCCCTAGAAGAGCGCCTAAGACATCACTCAAGATTAGGTTGCTTTGAATGAATCAAATGAATGAATGAACTGTGTAGACTCTGATAGTGAGGTAGTTTATGGTCCTTAGTCAAGAGATGGGATTTGTGTTGGCATTTCAAGAATGGGAGGTGCCGAAGAGAAAATTGAGAAGCTAAATGTGAAAATATGCAATTTACTGACTGGAGTAGTTCTGAATACATTTCAAATATAATTAAACTATGGCTGTGGGTGTATATGCGTTTTCATAATTTTCCCTTGAAAAGGTGAGGCATACAGATGTCATCTCCAGTGAATTATCCTTGTCCGTATACAGACAGAATCACCAAAAAAAAAAAAAAAAAAAAAAAAAAGAAAGGCAATCTGACAGTCCTCAGCCCATCCACTCCAGGATTGTGACTCTTTCTTCCCCATATTCTTTCTGACATCCTGGACTTTCAGGTTGACCTCTCCCATCTTGGGTCCCACTCTCATTAGCTGTAGAAGTCATGCGATGTTTGTGATGTGAGGGTGGCAATACTCTCTGACCTTTGGTTACAATATGTCTTTGAAAGCCAGTGTTTATCCTGCTTTTACAGCATTTCTCCATTTGAACTGGCCACCTTTTAAGTGGTCATTAGCCACATGTGGCTACTAGCCATGGGACTTGGACAGCAGAGGTGTGGAAAGTCCGCACATTCTTCCACTCAAAGGATATTGTGAGTTATGCTACATCTTTTTTTTAAGTGTCTTTTTTAGATATTTAAATTCAATTAGCCATTAGATAGTACATCATTGGTTTCAGAGAATTTAGTAACTCATCAGTTGTGGATAACCCTTGGTGCTCATCACATCACGTGTCCTCCTTAATGCCTATCACCCAGTTACTCCATGTCTCCCACTCCCCTCCCGCCCCAGCAACTCTCAGTTTGTTTCCTATAGTTAAAGGTGCCTCATGGTTTGTCTCCCTTTCTGATAACTCCCATTCAGATTTCCCTTCCTTCCCTCTGATCCTCTGTACTACATCTTAATCTCAACAGTCAAGCAGTGATAGTAATTCAGTCATGGAGTCATGCATATTCTAAATCTGATGAAGTGGATTCCTATACTGCCTTTGTCTCTGCTAGAGCACTTACATTTGTTATATTATTGCTGCTGTGTTCATGTTTCTCGTTCACTGAATGTCTGATAAAAGAATTAGTAAAATGTGTGACTGCAGAAAATACAATGGTCATGGATGATGAAGATTTTCTCCTTGACCAGACTGGAGTCAAGTTCCTCTGAGTCCTCTTTCTGTCCAGCCTTGACCTCAGGCTCCGCCCACTTAGCCCAGTTTTAGCAAGAAATCTGCTTAGTCAATTTTTCAGCAATCTCCTATCCTACTCTTCATATCTGATCAAATTCCTTATCTCTCACCCCTGGTATCTTACCACTCTTTTTTTTTTTTTTTTTAAGATTTATTTATTTTGACAGAGAGAGAGCCTGAGCAGGGGGAATAGCAGAGGGAGAGAGAGAACCAGACTCCCCACTGAGCAGCAAGCCCAATGCCAGGCTTGATTCTGGGATCAGATCATGACCTAAGCCAAAGCCAGAGATTTAACCAACTAAGCCACCCAGGTGCTTCAGTATCTATAATGCTTAATATCTGATCAAATCCCTTATTCCCAGGGCACCTGGTTGGTGCAGCTGGTTGAACGTTTGACTCTTGGTTTCTGCTCTGGTCATGATCTCACGGTCCTGAGATTAAGCCTCACCTCAGGCTCTATGCTCAGTGAAGAGTCTGATTAAAATTCTCTTTCCCTCTCCCTCTACCCCTACCCCTGCTCCCTCTCTCTAAAATATATTAATAAGTCTTTTAAAAAATTCCTTATCCCCTGATCTCAATAGTTTATGACCCTAGCCTTTCTTCAACAATATTACTGTCCAGATGGTTTAGCCAGAATCCCTTCATCCTTACCCTTGATGTTCCATCTTAATTTTACATTCAGTGACCCCCACCATGCTCTTTAGCTGTAAATCTCCATTTGTCTGAGCTGAGCCAGATTTCTCTCCCATACTATAAAATAAAATCCCATCGTAGTAGCATCCCTTGAATAAAATCTTCCTTACTGTCTTTAATGGGTGTCACAAATTTTTTTTTTCTTTAACAGTCAGGAGGGTGCTAATGGGAGTACCACGACAAAAGGCCTAACTTCCTATAATGGACATTTCCTTGGTTTACCTGACAAATACTCTTTCTCTCTTCTAAGGAAAATTTCCAGTTCTCAGTATAACTGCCAACTGGCCCAGGGGTGGACAAGTGAGTCAGATGAGACCAAAATGAAAATTCTGTTGAGACACTGGACCTTGAGGATTCAAGCCAAGGACAAAAAAGTGTTGGTACTCCATTATTCTGATGGTCCATTAACTCTTGCTTTTTTGATTCCTGTGTCTATCACTGCCCCTGCCTTTTTGAAGATAATGACCATTCATCTGAGTACACGGTTCACAGAATCCCTTTGCAGTGGCCCATGCGGGCCAAGGTAGTAGAGCATAATAGATCTCTGTAAGTTTTTAAAAAATGTCTTTGTCCCTGTTGCCCATGGCCATTAAAGACAAAAGGTCGGGGGTAGGGGGATACTGGAAAAGGTGAAGTTCTAGTTACTCACTGATTTTTTGATTGGTAGAGAGAAAGCAACACCTACATACAGGGCCAGTGGGTGAGTGGAGGAAACATCTTTGGCTCTAGGAGGAATGGGGGAAGGAGAAATATTAATATTCTTTGTCTTTGGAACTGCCCCTGAAGACTTCCCCACACAGGAAAATGACCTAGCGTGACTCTCCTAAACTTCGGCAAGCCCCTTAAATTTAACTGACATCTAGATCTGATACTCCCTGCTGGATAACTCTGATCATTATTTGATTGTTATTTATTTTATTTTAAAATTATTTTTAAAGAAAATTTTAATCTAAATACAATTAATTAACATATAATACTAGTTTCAGACATACAGGTTAGTGATTCATCAGTCTTTTATAACACCCAGTGCTCACTGTATCACATGCCTTCCTTAATGTCCATCACCCAGTTACCCCATCCACCCATCCCCCTCCCCTCCAAGAACCCTCAGTTTGTTTACTGTGATTAAGAGTCTCTTCTGAGGGGTACCTGGCTGGCTCAGTGGGATAAAGCCTCTGCCTTCAACTCAGGTTATGATCTCAGGGTCCTGGGATCGAGCCCCACATCAGGCTCTCTGCTCCCTGGGGAGTCTGCATCCTCCTCTCTCTCTCTTCCTGCCTCTCTGCCTACTTGTGATCTCTGTTTGTCAAATAAGTAAATAAAAATCTTTTTTTTTTTTAAAGTCTCTTCTGGTTTGTCTCCCTCTTTGACTTCATCTTGTTTTATTTTTTTCCTTTACTCCCCTATGATTCTGTTTTGTTTCTTAAACTCCACATATGAGTGAGATCATATGATAATTGTCTTTCTCTGACTGACTTATTTCGCTTGGCATAATACCCTCTACTTTCATCCCTGTCGTTGCAAATTATTGCCATTTATTTTAACTCGACAGAGAAGGCCACTAGAAACAGCAGGTGATGGCCCCAGCTCCTGTCCCTCCATGCAGAACATCTGTCAACACCTGTGGACATCTTTTCCTCCCCCCATTCCTATGAACATTGCTCAGTTGTTACATGGCATGGACAAATGTTGTTGGCTGGTGGCATGGACACACTGGACAAGCTTGGCCTTCGGTAAAACAAAGACTTGATTCAATTACTCAAACTGAAACAGGAATGCTTGGATGAACAAGCCTGCCAGGAAGTCCCACCGGAGGTACTCAACCTGTGCCCCTTCCCTCTTTGGACCAAGAACCTGAACTTGAGAGATGAATGGCTTATCCAAGGTTATGGCAAGGTTACACAGAGCTGAAAGTAGACACAGGTGTACATGCCTATTGATCAAGGCTGGCTGTGAAATCGAACTGCCTCAAATCTTGATTCTTTTTGCCACTTCTTATTCTCTGACCCTGATTTTCATAGTTTAGGATGTAGGAATAATAAAAATATCAGCTAATGGGGTATCCTGACATTTTGATGTTTTAGTTCTTGTCAGACATTTACCATAATGCTTAGCACATGGATATGTGTGTGCACACACATGCACATGCTTGATACTCAAAAAATTGTTCCCTGACATTAACTTTATCAGTGCACTTTGCATCCACCACCAATTGGTTGTTTTGTCACAAACTGATTAAAGCAGAACTGTCAAGTGAGGAACTTCAAAGCCAAAGCATTAAGTGCTTTGAAAAACCAGCACCTGGGAGGATTTGTCTCAGCATCTGTGATTAGACTTTGGGGACACAGTTCACCCCTTCATGAAGCAGACATTCAGAACTTTCTCCGAAGGGCTAATGCCTAATCTTCCACCAAAGACCAGCAAGAACAAGCTTATGGTCCGTTAAAATCAGATTTTTAAAAGATTTTTATTTATTTATTTGAGAGAGAGAGAGAGAGTGAGAGAGAGAGCATGAGAGGGGAGAAGGTCAGAGGGAGAAGCGGACTCCCCATGAAGCTGGGAGCCTGATGCAGTCCTTGATCCTGGGACTCCAGAATCAAAATCAGATTGATTGACTCAATATAGTCAGGGAGGACATTCCTCAGGAGTCACAGAATGCTGGTTGCCATGAGGGAAGAGTCTTTTACAAAGTCTGGGCTCTCACAGAAGGAGTCTGAAGCACGTGAATGGAAAGCAGAGGTCAGTTCTGGATTAGAAGCTCTTTCTGAGGGGAAATGAGTAGAAGCAGGGATTAACCAGGACTTGGGCTCTGCCTTATTCAGTTCAAGTTGCTGCAACAAATGATGACAGACTGGGTGGCTGAAACAGCAAAACATGTACTATTCCTTGCAGTTCTAGAGACTGAGAAGTCCAAAAGCAAGATCCTGGGAGATCTGATATCTAGCAAGAGACTGCTTCATTATCTATAGATGCCCATATTTCTGTTGTAGCCTTGCATGGATGACAGCTGGCAGAACAATCTCTCAGGTCTTTTCTCAGAAGTGCTTTTATCTCATTCACAAGTGTTCCAATCTCATGACCTCATCACCTCTCAAAGCCCATACCTCCTGATGGCACTCCTTGAGGGTCAGGGCTTCAACATCTGAATTGGGACAAGACACACACATTCAGTCCATTAGCAAGTGTTGTCATGAGGACAGCGTAGCTTATCAACTGGGTATCCCCAGGAATCCATGGGACTAGCAAAGCAGAATCTGGGGGCGTCACTGGTAGGAAAGCAGGAGTTCCCCAAGAGACAGTCCTCATAGCATTTTACAGAGACAGCATGACCCTTGAGAAACAATAGTTTCCGTGACCCATACACCAGCCTTTATCTATGCCTGTCCTCCCTGCTGGATTCACAGCAAGCCTACTTCTTTCTTTTCCAGTACAAATGGATTTCCACTCTCTGAATCCTGATGAATTTTTGCTCTTTTGTGGTTAGTATGTTGCCCCTCAGGATTCTGAATGTCTGGATTTGCAATCATGGAAACTGCCAAAGGTCTAGGGACCTGCGTGGCAGAACCCGGCCTCTACCACTATTGCCCAAGGTAGGAACTCTGGTCCCTTGAGCGTCCTGTGCTGCTGTCAAAGGTCTGTGTGCATTGGCTTATTGTTTTTTTTTTTTTAATGTAATTGCTTATACGTGGGTTTGATCATGCTCAAGTGGCCTTTCTGTGGAAATAGTGGCCAAGCTACACCTAGAAGTCACTGAAGAAAGTTCTAAGAACTCCCGGTTGGTATGAGGCTAGAGAGAGAGAGAGAGAAAGAGAGAAAGGAAATCTGCCTCTCTGCATTTTGCAAGTCCCTGCGCAAAATCTGTTGGCTGTGCACTCCTCACACGGAGATTCCAGGCAGGGAGGCCCTCCTGAGCCTCATCTCCCTGAGTTCCTCCTCCAGGAGCAATCCCTAGTTTGAGACCAGGGTTAGGGAAGGAAGAGCAGCAAAGCAGGGTCCAGAAGGAAGGACTGCCACAGACCATGGAGCACCAGAGGGCCAGGCTGGTACCTTCTCCATGTTGGGGTACAAATGGGCTCAGCTCAGCAGGTACAGGGGTGCCCTTGGCCCCTCTGGTGGGCTTTGCAGTGCCCCAAACTCAGGAAGAAAAAAGGCTGGCTCAGGTGACTTATTTTTGACTGGGGAGGAGCTGACAGCAATGGAAATAAACAAGTAGGGAATGATGTTGGAAAGTTGGAGGGTTTGTCCTTTATATCTCAGCTTTCTCTCCTATCTTCCCTTGCTCTGTAGTGTGTTCTCAAAGAAGATTTTGGCATGATATTCCTGTTCACTGATTTACTCCTGAGCTGTGTCTTTTCTGCTGTTCAGCTCATCTGGTGAATTCTTTTACTGTAAAAAGTATCTTGCCCTTGCAAGGGCAAGGGCAAGACCTGAGAAATCCCAGAGATTTCAGCTTGCCACCAGCTATTTGGAATGCTGGAAAGGATTCAGAGTAGGGGAAATCGTCTTGAACATCTGAGACCACCCCCACATTCAGCGGTCCCCTGGACACAAACCCAGACCTTGATACTGATCCTGAACCATGCTCTCAACTCAGACCCCTGTGATCCTCGCCACAGTGCTTTCAGATCAGTGCAGCCATGCCCATAGGCACAAACTCTTAAGCCTAGATTCTGTCCTGAGAGGTCTGTCCCCGACGGCCTGGCTCCAAAGCCTCAGAGATTGAAGACAGTAGGAACACCATAGGACTCACCCTGCCACCCTGAAAGGAACCATGCCATTTGGAACCCCAGAAAGGATTCAGAGGAACTGAAATCTGCATTCCTACCTCTGGACACCCCCATATTCAGCAGGCCCCTGGATGCAAACCTGGAGCTTGACACTCACCCTGAACAAATCCCTCGACTGCCCCCTCCCCCAGAAAGATGGACAGAGTGCTGGCAGATCGGGCCTGCCATGTGGTGGGCCCTAACCATAACCTTTGGTTTGGTTCTCAGGATTCTGACCCCTAAGGCCTTGCAGTAGGTGCCCTACAATTTGGGGACACCTGGGCAATCCCAGAGGACTCAGCCTGCCGCCCAGAAGGAAACTGTGCCATTTGGAACTCCGGAAAGGATTCAGAGGAGCAGAAATCTGCATGCCCAGCTGAGGACACACCCACACAGAGCTGACTCCTGGACACAAAGCCAGAGCCAGACACCCTCACGTACACTGTCAACTCAGCCACCCAGACAGCTCTCCATGGGGTCTTCAGGTTAGTCCTGCCATGTCCCTGGTCCCTAACACTAACCCTTGGATGGGTTCTGTAATGATCTCCTCATTTCAGGTTATGTGGTGGTTCTGCAGGACATTGTCCTGGTGTGGGATCAAACACACTGAAGCATCCCGTGTGAAGTGGCAAACGTGGTAAAGAAATGACGGCTGGGGAATCTGAGTGTGGAGACAGCACGTATTTGTGCTGCTATAACAAGCTGACTGCACTTTGAAATCACCGCAGAGGAAATGACTCTTCCAAACATCCATGTTAGCACGACGACACGGAAGCAGGGAGAACATCAGACTTTGGGATGGAGGCCAAGCCCTCCCAGATCCAGGTCACCCAACATGGAGAGGACACATGTTAGCAAGAGACTCATGGGAGGATTAAATAATGGACCCCTGTATCTCAGGTGCAGTAGAAGCAGTGGACTTGGAATTTCAGTTTTCCACAACCTTCCACCACAAGCTGGTTAGAACTGTGCAAAAGCAGGAAGGGAAGCCCCAGTAAAGTGGACGGGGGATGCCAGAAGGGGAGGCTGGAAGGGGGCGCCTGGTGCTCAGTGCCCATTACAGACCCCACATTGCAATCCCCCACAGGAGAGACTCACCAATTCCAGGCCCCACAGGGGAAGCCGGAGGTTCATCTCCTGACTTTTTGTAGGAGCTTTGCAGCTCAGCTGGTGAGAATTCTCCATCACTCTGCCTTTCTCCAGGGGACTTTCCTTCAAGCACCCTTCCCAACTTCTTCCTCCTCCATGAAATAATGTTCCTCTCCTTTGTTTCTCGCACTTGCCTGTGATGGGACCGTAGCTTGCTCAGCCCAGACTGCCATTCTCTGCTCTTCCCAAATAAACCCATGCTGCTGGTCAAATAACTGGCAGATGGAGTTTAAGGCAAATCGAACTAATACATTCAAGAACTTGCAAGGAAAAAAATCAATATGCACAAATTAGTGGCACTCCTACGTGCTCAGAAGGAACCATCAGAAAGAGACTACGGAGAACGATCTCATTTACACCTGCATCCAAGGCAGCAAGATACCCGGGAGGCCCCTGAACCAAGAAGGTGACAGACCTGTCCTCTGACAGCCCTGCAACAATGACGACAGACAGGGAGGGGGACACACGGAGATGGGGAGGCACTGTGCTCAGGGAAGAACCCACACTGGGAAAATACCTACTCTCCCCAAAACCGTCTACAGAGTCCTCACTCTGGCTCCTGAATTTCGGGACTCGGCACAAGCCTGGAGTGGGTGTGGACACGGGAAGGACCCCGCAGGGCTGAGGTGGGGGGAGCACAAGCACCGAAGCAGGCGGACGCTCCCTGACTGCAGACCATCTGAGGAGCCCCAGGAACCGAATCCGCGAGCACACAAACACAGACAAGGACCGAGGAGCACCGGAGCCCAGAAAGGGGGGACCCCACAGCCCCGCGCACAGCACAGCAGGAGGCCACGTCTCCTCACACAAAACGACGGAAGCCCCAGTGTCTACACAGGGCGCCCTTCCTCTGTGGGGTCCTGAGACCACGAACCCCTTGACAGTCCACTCAGGCGGCTTCTCCTCACCTCCTCCAGAGTCCTTAGGAGGTCGGACTGCTGCCAGTGTGGGCGCGTCCTCCACAACGGGTCCGGTCAGTGTGGCTGCAGAGCCACACCCTCCTCAGCTTGTCCTGTCAGGGTGGGAGGCGCCCCACATTCTCCAGAAGTCTCCACAGTGGGTCCTGAAGAGGCGGGGCTCCGGGGCTCCGAACCCAGCTGTGGCTGCGCAGCCTGGGCTCAGGGCGGGAGCTGCGGTCTGGCGCCCTCTGCAGGCGGTGGAAGGCAGTGCAGGACTGTGGGAGCTCACCCTTCAGTGGAAGGTCCTGCTCCCTCCCGGGGTCCAGCTGACGCCATTTCATTCCGGAAATTCAAGCTGCATGGAGCCCAATACCCCCCAACTTCCCCCCAAATAGCTAAGGAACAATGAATTGGAAACAATGTGGAATTACAACAGTCCTTGACCCAAAGAGTGGCACTGAACATGGCCCTGATGCAGACCCACACTCTGACCTCAACTTGGTCTCAAGCCTGGACCCTACCCTAATCCAAGACCCTAACCCTAGCCCCCAACCCAAACAATGTTCACAAGAATCAAAAGGTAGAAACTGCAAATATCCATCAATGGCAAGTGCATAAGCAAAGTGTGGTGAAGGGTTTGAATTTGGGTTCAGGTTCAGGTTTTAGTCAGAGTTCTAGATCAGGCTTTGGGTTTAGTGTTAGGGTGAGGATTTAGAGTGAAGGACAAGGGAACAGAGTTATAGTTTAGGGCTTTAAGTTTATGATTTAGGCTTTAAGACTCAGGGCTTAGGGGATAAAGTTCAAGGTCAAATTTGGGGTTTGGCTTCATGCTGAGATTTGGGTTCAGGGTTCATGACTTGGAGGTCTGGTTTAGGGTTTGGGTTCGTGGTTCAGGGCTTGGATCCAGGGCTCAGGTACAGGCTTTGGGTTCCATTTCAGGTTTGGGATTCAGGGTTCTAGTTTGGGCTTTAAGGTCAGCTTAGGTTTCAGCGTTGTTAGGGGTTAAGGTTAGGTTTAGGGATGACACATTTTCTTCAGTTGTCATCATGGACAAAAAAAATTCTATATGGAGTTTCTAAGTCAGAAATGCATTTCATCTGGGGGCGCCTGGGTGGCTCCGCGTGTTAAGCCTCTGCCTTGGGCTCAGGTCATGATCTCAGGGTCCTGGGATCCAGCCCTTCATCAGGCTCTCTGCTTGGCGGGGAGCCTGCTTCCCCATCTTTCTCTCTGCCTGCCTCTCTGCCTACTTGTGATCTCTGTCTGTCAAATAAATAGAATTAGTAAAAGCTATTATATGATCTTTTACAAACCATTTCCTATCTTTGCATTCTCATGTGCCAAGACAGACACGGATTATTTAAAACCCTGAAGAGAGTGCTCTTGCATTTCAATTGCCTGTAACCTTCGTGTAATAGATTTATGATTGATGATAGATTTATAGTTAAAATATAACTATTTTACATATTTACTCTCAGTAAACGATTTCAACCTATGCTCATTTAAGTAACTTGGTGCATAATCCCTTTTCTATTAAACCATAATGCAAGGACCAATGCCGCGTTTCCGAGAGAACCCCAAGCTATTTTTCTAGAATGGCCGTATGCCTATATATCACGGTGTCCTGTTTTCACTCCCTTTGTGGAGCACCTACCCTGGAGGTCATGTAATAACCCATGACCAAAAAAAACAAACAAAAAACCCAAACATCCAGGTCGAAGTGCCATCCCTGCATGGAGAAGAGGAGACTGCTCAGACAGATCCCGGGCAGGCATCTCAGCCCAGGCCTGTGCTGGGGAAGCTGGTTCCTGGCTTTGGGCGCAATCTGGAAGCCAGCAAACTGACCCAAGAGTGCAGCTGGCGTTTAGGACTGATGATCTTTTTGCAGCCAGGCCGCGCGAGGACACCTGCTCAGGGAGCCAGGCTAGGAGGCTGCCCAGAGTGGGCGCTGGCAATGCTCGCAGCCCGCCTGGGCTTTGCCCTGCACCCCAGCCAGGGCCCGGGCCTCAGGCGGGAGGGGGGCGGGGGCGGCGCAGAGAGGGGCTTTGCTAATTTCCAAAGCGGGAAGTGAGCTCGCGGAGGACTCAGGAGGGTGGGGGGCGGGGGCGGGGCGGGAGCGGCCCGGAGAAGGGGCTTTGCTAATTCCTGAGGGGGGAAGTGAGCTCGAGGAGGATGCAGAGGAGAGTCCGGGAGGAGGTGGAGGGGCTGGCGGAGGAGGGGCGCGCAGCGCCAGGGTGCTGTGCTGCGGCCCAGTCGGGACTGCAGGACCTACAGTACTCGCCGCCCTTGCGCTCCCGTGCTCCAGCCTAGCCTCCGAGGCCGCGCTGTCCTGTTCCCGCTGCCTGCTGCCCCTCCCCGCCCCATATCTTCTCCGGAGGACCCTCTGCTCACAGGTAAAGTGATACCGCACCGCGCCCTCACCTGGAGCAGAAAACCCGGGCCACGAGCACGAGCGGGGTGGGTGGGTGTCGGGGCCCAGCCTCCCGCGAACCCCAGGGCACCGGGAACACCCCGGACGCCTCCCTGCACCCCGTCCGCCAGGGGTCTGGCCGGGGACAGCGCTGCACGAAGTAACCCCCACCCCCCCGCCAGTGGGCGGGCTAGCCCCCATCGTTTGGCAGGAGCATGTCAGAGCCTCCTGCCATTCCCAGGGCACCCAGAACCCAGAGAGTGAGGCCTTGGGTGCTTTCTGGCGACAGATTCAAGGCAATTCTTCGACTTTGGGACTTCAGAGTTTACATAGTTTTCATTTGTGATTATTATTTTTGTGTGGGGGCCATAGCTTTTCTTTTGACCTATGGTTGTTTTCACTCCCGGTTCTGAAGAAGCCCCTAAATCCTAACCCTGTTGAGGACTCTGAAAGCTCTCAGAGCAGCAGTGCTGGGGGACAGTGTGGACACATGGTTTGGTTCTCCTCTGGCCTGATTCTGTGGCAGCCCCACCTCTGTCCTCCTCAGACTTCAGAGCAATATCTGAACAAGTGGAGAAGGGACCAGGGGGTCAGGAAGGTGGCCACCAAGGAGTGATTCTCTGGAGGGTGGCTGAGCTAGCAAGTGAGCATGTTAGTCCAGCTCTGCCTGCAGTCGGGATGGAGGGGAACAGGGGCCAGGGAAGGGGAGGAGGAGCAGAGAGCAGGGACAAAGGGACCAAAGAGGAGATTCAGATGAAGGGAAGTAATGGGGAGGAAAGAGAAGAAACTCTAGAAGACAGGCATGTAGAAAGGAAAAGGGATGAAGTGGGCATTGGGAAAGGGCACCACCAGGGAAGGAGAGAGGGGAAGGGAAGAGGGAGGAAGAGAGGAAAGGGGAAAGGGAGAAGGGAGGAGTCAGCATGCCAGGGCTCCCCCTGCATCTGGAGAAGAGGTGGCTGGTCCAGCTTGTCAAACAGGGTGCTCACTCTTTGGTCCCAGTTTCTGCTCCCAGTGCTACTGGGCTTTGCAAGGAAGGCAGGCTGTCCCCTGGGACCTACTGGAGCCCACTGGAGCCCACAGGAGGGTGGGAGAGGTAAGATGCCACCGGGTCCTGTCCTGAGCTGCTCCCAGCCACCAGCCTCACCACATGGTGCAAGAGGGACCCCAGAACAAAGGAAGGACACAGGCCCGCATGTCCTCCGGTGGCCCTGGGCACTTAGCTCATCGCAGTGAACCACACCGCCTCCTCAACCCAGGCTTTCAAAGCCTCCTTCTTCATTCCTGGATTTCATGTCTGTAGGAACATGAGCAAGATCTAACTCATCTCCGACAGACAATTCTGACTCACCCCGTGTCAGATTTTTATGAGTGGCTGTGATAGAGTAAGATAGCAATGCTCCAACAAACGGACTGTTTCCTCCCACTTGACCTCAACAGTCTTATACATTTTCTTAGCGAAAACATCTTGTCTCCTTCCATTAAGCTCATAACGTGGTCTAATAGTATACATGTGCCTTCGTTAGATGCGAAGCGATACAGAGGTCCTTTTTTTTTTTTTTAATTTTACAAGGTAAAGTCAGTGAACATATCCAACTTGACGAATACGTCTCTAAAATGTCAATCCAGGCAAAGATTTTTCTGCCTACAGTTTGGAGCCTACGTGGTGACGTTTTTAAAATGCTTTCAGTCCCTCAGTGAGGCTCTTAGAAGCTAGCCAGGGCTTACTACGTGCCAGGCACTGTGTCAGGTGTTGGAGCTAAAGGGAAGGAGAGCTTGGAGGCTGGCTGGGGAGGGACATCCATGACACAACCACAGCTAGAAACGGAGGCCAGTGCTAGAAAAGAGAGAGCAGGCTGCATGGAGAGTGTGTACCATGGGGCTTGTGAGCTCAGGAATAACTGGGAGTAACTGGAGTGGGGAGATAGGGGAGAGGAAGAGGGTCTTCCCATCAATGGGAATCACCTGTGCTTGGAGGCAGGCGCCATGAGGGGTCTCCACAGGAAGAGGGAGGCAGTGTGGTTGAAGGGCAGAGAGATGGGGCAGAACAGGCATCAGTCAGTTGGAGGGCTATGAAGAAACTGATGCGAGGATTATGGGTGCCTTTGGAGGACTGGGAATTTGTTAGAAGATCAGTGCAGATTTCTATGGAGACAAATGCCAGGAACTGATAGGTCTTTGAAAGGTCACTCTGGCTGCCTTTTGGCAAAGGGGTTGGTAAAAGGCACTTGCAGGTGTGAACACACCAGGTGGGAGGTGAGTGCAGGAAATCAGGTGAGGGAGCATGGGAACTTGGTCCGGGGGTATATAAGGGAGAATAGCCTTTAAGGAGTTCCACAAATTGGCACCAGCTGTGGCTTCATTACAGAGCTGGAAGGTGGAGGTGGGTGTGCCCTGGAGGTTACAGAAATTACATGAGAAAGGGACGTCTTTTTAGATCTTTTTTGCAACTAGAGGAACTCTCACCTTATTGATAGAATTCCAGAGTGGGAACCGATGGACATGAGGACATCTTTGAAATGTCTGAATATGTTCTTCAACATCTTTGCAAGTGACGAGGAGACCTTGACCTTAGGAGGCCTCGGCCCTCTTTGTAGCCAAAAAGATTTCACCTACAGATGTGGGTTCTCCCTTTTAAAGTCAAGGAGACAGCCCTTCCAAAGGACACCTCCTATCATTTTACCTTCTCATCATAACTCACGTGCTGGGATCTCCAAGACCCTCTGTTCCAGGTTGTGAGTATCCACTTTGGCCGGGCTGGTCTTGCCACCACAGGAAATCTAGAGCCTGTAGTGCTATTAATAACATCATCTAAGACTGTATTTGCTGCCCTCATGGCCTCTTCCCACCATGACTCACTGAAGCTTTTTACACATTGTATCCATTAACCTATAGTTCCCAAAACTCATCTTCTCTAGTGCCATTAATTTTTAGGGGGCCAGGCAAACCTTAAACTTGTCCCCCTTAATTGGATCCCTGTGCCCCCACAATCTCTGAATGCCTTTCACCATGATCCTTGAATGAGATCTGAGACCACTGCTGGTACCTAACACTTCTTGGCACCTTGTTTGTTCGGTTCTTGGAAGAGGAGGTGGCTATGGAGGTGAGTGGGGATGGGAGTGGGAGGATTTCTCCCTTCACTTCTCTTTTTGTTTTTTCAAATAATGGGTTTTGAGGGGGAGGGAAAGGTTAACCAGACCATTTATTTTCCATCTCCCATCCATAAAATGTTTACCACTCCCCACTGGAAGAATTTAGATCTTTCGTTTGAATCTCCAGGAAAATCTCCCAAACCCAGACCACCACCATGTGGATTCAGCCATCTTCTGATTCACCTCCAGATTGTCTCCTCCTAACTGCTCAAGCCACAGGTTAAGGGCGAAATGTTCAATGCCCAAGCAATATAGTGGGGATCACGTTTATCTAAGCAATTGCATGCTGCTCTGTATCTGCATACAGGGGGTCTCTCCCAAGCCTTTCCAACCTCAGCAAAACAAGACAAAGCCCCAGCGATCTGTGGTATATATCATTCATTCATTCCTGGGTTCAACACTCATGGCGGATCCCCACCAAGACAGTGGGAGAGCAAGGACTGGAGAAATCCTGGAAGCTGAAGTCTGAGGAGGATTTCAAATTCAAGTCAGAGATGAAAGAAACATCTGGACTAGGTCCTCAGGTACATGCAGTATTCTGAACTGAGGCTAGAACCAGAGACCATTCTAAAGAAAGGCCTCTACAGGTGGGCTCTCACAGGTGGGCTCCGACTCAGTTTCGTGTATATTCTTTCATGAAATAGCTCTTCGGGTCAACATGCAGAAGAAAACCATTTAATAAAACTGACAATGAGGAGAGGAAAGGGAAGCCAGAAGGCTTGTGAATGGGGAGAGAGGAAGAGCCAGGGCAGAAGACCAAGAATCCCTCCCTGCCCTCCTTGCTGCCAGGGAGGTCTGAGGGTCTAGTTTCCACCTGGGATCCCAAGTCCAGAACAAAAGCAGCGGGGCCAAGGCTGGGGAGGGAAGGTGGTCCTCAGCACACGGGAGTGGGGGTGCCCAACGATGGGGGCTAGTGCGCCCGCTGGTGGGGGGCACCTCGCAAGGCACTGTCCCCAGCCCGACCCCATGCGGACCCGGGTTCGGCCCAGCGTCCGGGGTGGTCCCGGTGCCCTGGGGTTCCTGGGAGGCTGGGCCTAGACAACCCCCCTCCCCGCCCCCAGGTCGCGTCCCCAGCTTTCTGCTCCTGGTGAGGGCGCGGCGCGGTGTAACTTTACATGTGCGCAGAGGGTGGTTCGGAGAAGCCTTGGGGCGGGAAGGGGCAGCAGGCAGCAGGAGCGGGACTGCAGGGCCTCACGCAGGAGCCCACGGACGGCGAGTCCGGTGGGTCCTGCAGTCCCGACTGGGCCGCAGCACAGCACCGCGGCGCTGCGTGCCTTTCCTCCGCCAGCCGCTCCACCTCCTCCCAGACTCTCCGCCACATCCTCCGAGAGCTTACTTCCCGCTTTGGCAATTAGCAAAGTCCCTTCTCCCGCCGCCCTCGACCCGCCCCCGCCCCCATCCCTCCTGAGTCCTCCCCGAGCTCACTACCCGCTTTGGCAATTAGCAAAGCCCCTTCTCTGCGCCGCCCCCGCCCCCCTCCCTCCTGAGGCCGGCCCGGGCTGGGGCGCGGGACCGAAGCCCTGGGGGGCTGCAAGCGTGGCCAGCGCCGGCTCTGGGCAGACTCCTAGCCTGGCTCCCTGAGCGGGTGTCCGCCCATGGCCTGGCTGCGAAAAGGTCATCAGTCCTGTTAACCCTGGCTGCACTCTCCAGTCAGTTTGCTGGCTTCCTGATTGCGCCCAAAGCCAGCAACCAGCTTCCCCAGCACAGGCCTGGGCTGAGATGCCTGCCCAGGATCTGTTGAGCAGTCTACTCATCTCCAGGCAGGGATGGCACTTCGACCTGGATGTTTGGGCTTTTTGATTGTTTTTTGGTCATTGGTTATTACATGACCTCCAGGGTAGGTGCTCCACAAAGGGAGTGAAAACAGGACGCCTGATATATAGGCATACGGCCATTCTAGAAAAATAGCTTGGGGTTCTCTCAAAAACGCGGCATTGGTCCTTGCACTATGGTTTAATAGAAAAGGGATTATGCACCAAGTTACTTACGTGAGCATAGGTTAAAATATTGTTCATCTCCTACAACAAATGGGGGTATGCTCTTTAGTAAACTAATTCAAGTCAATTAGAGACATTGTCTTCAAGGGATAACATCATAGAGACTAGAATCAGAATCATACTTTTGGGATCAGAATCATACTTTTGGGAAAATTGGGCCCAGGTTTTTTGTTTTGTTTTATGATTTTATTTATTTATTTGACAGACAGAGACCACAAGTAGGCAGAGAGGCAGAGAGAGAGGGGGAAGCAGGCTCCCTGCTGAACACAGAGCCTGATGCAGAGCTCGATCCCAGGACCCTGAGATCATGGCCTGAGCCGAAGGCAGAGGCTTAACCCACTGAGCTACCCAGGCGCCCCTGGGCCCAGGTTTTGATGGCTTCTTTCCTCAATCTTATAAAACCTATTTGAACTCTACTGGATGCCAGAACTGCTTAAAAATATTTGGTCCCTTGTAATTTTAACCTTCCAGTATTCAATGTACCTGATCCATGTAATATCCTATAGTATTTTTGTCAAATGAAGACTCTCAAAGTGTGTTTCTTGGGAGACACTTTTCAATTGGTTGCTTACATTTCTGCATTTATTATTTGTTCTAGACCATCCTTTGAAGATGGTTGTATTGAATAGACTTGGAAGACAGAAATAGTATCTTTTTTTTTTTAACTTAACCTGTTGTGTTTGCAAATATTATCTGCCTCTGTTTTGATTCTTTTTGTGGGAACTGAGGCTCAGAACTGATATATAACTCCCACCCCTACACACACACACACACACACACACACAAACACACACACACACACACACACACAAATACTGTTAATATTCTGGCTACCTCTATTGCTGTGAATAATAAACTATATTATTTCTGAACCATGAGTCTGCGTCTTCTATCAACACCCAAGAAACCACGGCAGACTCATACACCAGCTTTCAAATAAGGGAAAATAATCTCAGATGCTTTATATTTTTTGATAGTGTTACCTACTTCTGAACATATGACTGAACACATATAAAGCTGGAGCCATGACCATTTAGAGCTTCTTCTGTGGAAGAACTATGCATTCACTAGTAAACACATGTAGTTTCATCTTTTTTTTTTTTTTCCTCCTTGACACCATTTCCTCTCTCACAGTGTTGCTCAAATTGGATGGAGTCTAAGGTCTTTTGAGGAAATTTTTGTTTAATGACTCAAAATAAAATAAGAAGAGTCTAATGTGCTAAAAATAATTCTAGATAAAAGGTATAAGATCATGCCAGAAAGGATAGTAATTTTATCTAACAACTGCCTGTTCACCCCTTATTTGTTCATTAACTAATTTCCAAATTCCTGACTAAATCCCTTTTGTAAGCCAGAATGTGAGCTAAAAACTGGGATTTTAAAAAAGTTTTCATTTGAAATCCAGTTAGTTAACATATATGGTTGTATTAGTTTCATGTGTACAATATAACATATAGCACTCAGTGCTCATCATGACAAGTGCTCTAATTAACCCCCATCACTTATTTAATCCATCACTCCTTTCCGATCCCCTCAAGTAACCATCAGTTTGCTCTCCGTAATGAAATGTCTGTTTCTTGCTTTGTTTCTCTTTCTATGTCTTATTATTTTCCCCTTTGCTTGTTTGTTTCCTTTTCTTTTATTCCATATATGAGTAAAGGTATTTGTCTTTCTCTGACTGACTTATTTCACTTTTAGCATTATGCTGTCTAGTTCCATCCATGTTATTGCAAATGGCAAGATTTCAGTCTTTTTTATGGCAGATTAAAATTCCATTGTATATACATACCACTTATTCTTTATTTGTTCATAAATTGATGGATACTTGGGCTCTTTCCATATCTTAGCTTTACAAATAATGCTGCTATAAACATAGGGGTGCTAGCATCCCTTTGAATAAGTTTTCTTATATTCATTGGGTAAATACACACCAACAGGATTGTTGGATCACAAAGGACTTCTATTTTTAAATTTTATGGAAATTCCATACTGTTTTCAAATATGGCTGTATCAGTTTGCATCACCACCAACAGTTCACAATTGTTACTTTTTCTTTTTTTTTTTAAGATTTTATTCATTTGACAGAGAGAGATCACAAGTAGAGAGAGAGAGAGGAGGGAGCAGGCTCCATGCCTGGCAGAGAGCCCGATGTGGGACTTGATTCCAGGACCCTGAGATCATGACCTGACCTGAAAGCAGAGGCTTAACCCACTGAGCCACCCAGGCAGCCCCCACAAGTGTTACTTTTTCACATTCTCTCCAACACTTTTTGTTTCTTGTAGTGTTGATTTTAGCCATTCTGACAGGTGTGAGGTGGTATGTCTTTCTAGTATTGCTTTGCAATTTCCTGATGATACATGATGATGGACATCTTTTCATGTATCTACTGAACATTTGAATGTGTTCTTTGGGGAAACACTTGTTCATGTCTTCTATCCAGGTTTTTATTGGATTATTTGTTTTTGGATGTTGACTAAAAACTGGATATTAAGTAACACACAAGACAGGTTTCCTTGAGCTTCAATTTTATTTGCATGAGTATCATTAACAGGGAAAATTGTGCATATGTGTATGTACAAGTGTGTTTACGTATACATCTATCTATCTATCCTCTATCCCCTGTCTTCTAATTGTGGTAAATCCTGTAAGGTGGGGAATGGGATAGTCTGAAGAAATGTGCTGCTGGATATGTTGGGTAAGCAAATTTAATTGCACTCAGATGCATTGGATATAAGTGAATCACTCAAATGAGTTATTTAATATTATATAGAAACAAATTAAAATTTTATGTAGTTGAAAATAATAGGTAGTTAAAATAATTTTTGTTGTTTGTTGTTTTTGTGTCTTTTTTTGTTTATATATACTATGGTGTGAATGTTTGTGTCTCCCAAAATCATATTATGAAATCTAACTCTGGAAGTGATAGTATTAAAACATAGGGGCCTTTGGGAGGTGATTAGGTCATAAGTGGGATGACAGTCCTTTTAAAGGAGACCCCAGAGAGTTCTCTTGATTCATTCATCATGTACGTTTATAGTGAGAAGATAGCCATCTATGAGGAAGTGGGCTCTCCCTGGATCTGCCCCTTCCTTAGTCTTGAACTTCTCAGTTCTAGAACTGTGAGAAATAAATTCCTGTTCTTTATAAGCTATTCAGTCTATATCATGTCCGTTATAGCAGCCTGCATGCAGAAGGACACTATGACCTAAAACGAGAGCAATAAATATAAAGTTTCAGTAAAGTCAGTTGGTACAATGTGTTTTTACTTAGAGAAGACATGCTGCTTCATGTTAAACCTTGATATTGTATATGTTTCTTGAAGGGCCACTTCTTACTCCTTTGTGTGTTCTCCACAAAGTCCAGGATGATGCCTTACATAAAGGTAATATTTTATAAATACTGTTGGAAATATATACTTCTCTAAAATCTTATTTTGCCTACAGATTACTTGGATCCACTTTGCCTTGTGTAGAATATTTGAAATATATTAAGAACAGAATGTCTCTCTAAATAACATTTAGAATCATCATTAGTTTATGACTCCTGACTCATTTGTTTATGCAGTGATACTTACTGCAAGAACACTGAAGTTTGTAATATAATTTTTGAATGAATCACCAAGCTAGTTTATTATAACTTATGAAAAAATAATTTCTCATGTTGGTTTAATTCTGCTTTTATGTTATGGTCATGACATTTTCATTAAAATAAAGTAGAAAATAGAAGTAAATAATAAATGAAAAATAAAAAATAATAAATAAAAAAATAAAAGTAAAACTCTTGTGAAATGTTAAACTTTTCTTACTTATTTTGTTTTGCTTTTCCTCTACCATACTGGCAAAGCTGTATTTTGCAGATCGATACAATTTTCTAGTTGCTAGGTTTGTTACTTTTGCTAAAATTTACAAAATATAAGAAGTTGAATAGTCATGGATTGTTTATTAAACTCCTTATCTACACATATAAAAATAAAACAATGATGGTGACCTGGGTATTTCTAAAATTGTATTCTGTTTTTCCATATTATGTTTTACAATGTAATTAATAAAGATTCTGCATATATTAACACCCATCCCCTTCTATCTCATCTGTATGTCCATTACAGAGCATGTATGATTTCTATTCATTGCTATGTTGTGGTGAAGAGATTGTCTGAAGTAGTCCTATATTTATGCAGGTAGATCTTAAGCTACAGTGCTCTTGTTTATTTGCTTGTTCCTGATCAGTATGTCTGAAAGATGGTAACTATTGCATCAGGTATGACGATTAAAAAATATTATTGGTGCCTGATACACTGTGATGAAATAGGTAAGTCGATTCACAATTTGTTAATTAAATTAGAAAAAAATTCCTTTGCATTTGTCCTTTATTAAGAGTTTTTTTTTTTTTAACAAATTCCTTGGGATGTTTTTTGTGTAATATATATCACATGCCTCAACCTTTAAATTTGAATGTAGAAAAGAGTTATCAGAATGAGCCTAGAAAATATTGTTATGAAATATTTTTGTTCTGTTAATTTATGTAAACTTAGGAAATAATGGTAGTTATTTTTATTAGCATTTCCTACTTTCCACATGCCCTTACAGATGAGATATCATGGTTTTCCTATTCTTTTTATCGTGGTTGTTATATTCTTCATGATCAATAACAATCAATGAAAATTCGATTAATTTTCTTTGGGAAAGTGATATTTTAGCAAGAATCCATGACCAAAAATTTTAGCTGTTGTTCTTCCAGGAGATGAGACTATCAATGCTCCCGAAATTTCAAGAAATAGAACTTATTAATTGTGTTGGTTGATGTTTATTGTCTCTGAACTTAGAGGTGCATAATTCACTTTAAAATTTATTTTGGGGGCGCCTGGGTGGCTCAGTGGGTTAAAGCCTCTGCCTTTGGCTCAGGTCATGATCCCAGGGTCCTGGGATCGAGCCCCGCATCGGGCTCTCTGCCTAGCAGGGAGCCTGCTTCCTCTTCCCTCTCTCTCTGCCTGCCTCTCTGCCTACTTGTGATCTCTATAAGTCAAATAAAATAAATAAAATCTTAAAAAAAATGGAGTGGACCTAATGGGGGGTACTTATCTGAAATTGAGGGACATTATAAAAAAAATAAAAAATAAAATTTATTTTGAATTGAAAACAAGATCTTACTGAAGTTTAGGCATCCCACTTTATATCAGGCCTCCAGTACATTCTAATTTATTTATAGAAAATATCATAAACATGAATGTCACTTTTCCTATTGCATTTATACTGAAACTGCAATGACTCAAAGATGTCAGATCTGAAAAGCACTACCTTTCTATAATTTCTGTTTCCTAGGAGGAATGGATATACCATTTTAGCACAATTATCCAACAGTATTCAAAACCACCATGAATTTTTTTTTAAATATTTTATTTATTTATTTGTTAGAGAGAGAGAGAGAGCAGGAGCACAGGCAGATAGAGTGGCAGGCAGAGGCAGAGGGAGAAGCAGGCTCCCCGCCGAGCAAGGAGCCCGATGTGGGACTCGATCCCAGGACGCTGGGATCATGACCTGAGCGGAAGGCAGCTGCTTAACCAACTGAGCCACCCAGGCGTCCCACCACCATGAATTTTAAAACATAGTTATTACACCCTAAAAATCAAGTATGAAAATGTATAAACAACCAAGTCTCTATCTGTAAATGAAATACTCCCACACAGACGGGTTTAAAACTTTCTAACTTAAGGAATTTGATAGCACAGACTCAGGGTAGTAGTTTCAGTGCCTACAGTATACTTTCAGGTAGAGAGTAATGTAGGCTCTGAGTCACTTTCTGCCTAGAGATGACATAATAGTGGTTCTGCCATTGTTTGTTTGTTTTTGAAAATACGTTCCTGGGCGTCATTCAGAAAATGCAGAGTTTGGCAATCTATATAAATTAAGGATGATCTTTTTGAATGTTTGTCTTTCACTACACCAAATTAACATAATTGGACAGAAATTCCACTAAATTAAGCATTGTTAGGAAACGTGTAAATTGGAGCTGCTCCAATTAGTTGCTCTTTGAACTATGTGCTGTTGGTTCAGGATTAGATAAGGAGTTTGAAGGAAAACCTAAATCATTGCTTCCTTTTTTGAGAGAGTCTTAGCATACTTTCTTAAAATTAGCTGAAATAAACAATGTGTTTAGTCGCAAAGTGATTTGCATTTTTGCACAAACTCCCTATCTCCTTGAGAATTATAACAAATATTTCATGAAACATCATTGATCTTTACTTTGTGACACTGCTGTAAAGTACATTCAGAGTTGCCAGTTAAAAGTGTTAGTGTTGAGATGAAATGTCATGCATTTTTCTTCACTTCCATGCAAATGAACAGAGTAATTTATTAAGACACAATGAAGAAAAAAAAATTGACAATGAGTTCCAGATTTTAAAAATCACTTGCCATTCAATCCAAATTGTGAGTTTGATCGGTTACCGAACACTTATTAATGCACCCCCGGTAATTTTACAGAGATTATTTTTTTCTTACCAATTCTTGATTATTCTGTCTTGCAATGCAGAGAAAGCTAACTAATTTTAAATAAACTTCCGTTAATTTTGATTGTTATAAACTTAAGATTGATTAATTTCCATATACAGAGTTTAAAATGTTCACAATTTACATTAAATATATATTCTGTGTATACCTTGGAAAAATTATACTGAAAATTGAAATTAAAATGATGTTGTATATAGCTGCAAGAAGCCACCTGTCCCATTTCATCTTACTATATAAGTTGTGTCAGGTAATTTATAAAATCCCTACTGCATAACAAGTCTATTTTTTGTTGGAATGGGTAGTAATGTTTCTTCTTATTTCTAAATAAGAGTTGGTCTATGAGTGCATCTGCAACTGTATTTTTCCCAAGTGGCTTCATGGTCTTGAACTGAGAAAGCTCAGAACATTAAACATCAAAATAATATATTTTGACATAATTAGACATCAAGGAAATGCAATTAAAATGACACTGAGATATCACTACACACTTACCAGAATGGCTAAAATAAAATATAATGACAAGACCAAAAGAAAAAAATATACCATTTGATGATACACAATGGCAAGTTGTACCATCACTTAACCATCGCAGACTAGTGTAGTGTTAAATTTGTTTTTCTAAGCAATGTTTTGGGTCACTTACCACTTTTCAAGGATATAAAATGCTACCATTTTACTTAAAACTGTGAAATTTGGTCAGATTTAAATTTCAATTTATGTTAAAACATTCTGTAAACTGTGTTAAACTTTGACATTTGTTCCCTCTGTTCAGTGAATAACACTATATCATATTCCGAAGAATATGCTAATTTTCATTTTGAAAAATATCCCTTTTTCCTCTTATGGTAATTATTAATATGAATTAATAGTAGAATTTGATATGGTTCCATATGCCCATAAATACTTTATTGTATATTATCAAATTTAATAATGAATATAATGTACTTCTTTGGACAATATTTAAAGACCAGTCTACTCTTAAAACAAAAAAATGGAGACGCACTTCTTTAGTTCACACAAATTTCATTTTATTATATATAACCTCAGATAAATTTCAACAAATCATAATTTATTAAAATTATGTCTACTTAAAAATCTCATAGAAGAGTAAAACCATCAAAGATAAAAATAAACACACACAACACACACACATCACCCATGTATTGGCAAATCACAATTGCTGTAACAATACATTAGGCAATTTCCATCAGTGGCAAAAAGATTTGTATCCCAATGGACTGATTTTCCAGAATCCAAGAAAAAGTCTCCTAGGGTTTATTTAAAGATAAATATTTAAACAAATACTTCTTAAATTTAGGAAATTCAGAACATACGATTAAAGAATATTTGCAGTGCAGACTATATTCAATCCTTCCTTCAAAATGTGCCTTTGAGTACATAATTGTGTTTTCTCTATCTAAATTGAGCTGTCCTCCAAGGAAGTTTTCTAAAATGTGTGTCGCTGTGTGATAAATGTTCTAAGACCTAACATGCTTCATTGTATTTTTACTGTGCTCTCAAATTTAATCAATAATTTGGGTTGATGGGGGCGCCTGGGTGGCTCAGTGGGTTAAGCCGCTGCCTTCGGCTCAGGTCATGATCTCAGGGTCCTGGGATCGAGTCCCGCATCGGGCTCTCTGCTTGGCGGGGAGCCTGCTTCCTTCTCTCTCTCTCTGCCTGCCTCTGTGCCTCTATGCCTACTTGTGATTTCTGTCAAATAAATAAATAAAATCTTTAAAAAAAATAATTTGGGTTGATGTATAATATCTAGTTTCAAATATCTTTTCCATCTATACAAACACCCAGCTGTCTCCTTTATATGCTATTACTATTGAGAATTCTGTTGTCAGTATTATTCTTGTACATTTTAGGTGATCTGTTCTTCTCTTGGGCATCATTTATGCTCTTCTCTGTTTTTGATATTCTTAAAACTCACCATAATGTATATGAGCGGTTTTTTTGTGTGTGTGGTTTTTGTTTTGTTTTGTTTCTGATTTCTCATGTTTGGCATCATTTTAAGTCTGGTGTCTTTTTTTTTTTTTTTTTTTTTAAAGATTTATTTATTTATTTATTTAACAGAGAGAGAGATCACAAGTAGGCAGAGAGGCAGGAAGAGAGGGAGGCAGAGAGAGAGGAGGAAGCAGGCTCCCTGCCGAGCAGAGAGCCCGATGTGGGACTCGATCCCAGGACCCTGAGATCATGACCTGAGCTGAAGGCAGCGGCTTAACCCACTGAGCCACCCAGGCGCCCCTTAAGTCTGGTGTCTTTTATCTTTCTTTAATTCTCCAAAATTTATCTCAGTACTTATTTAAATATTTTCTTTATTTTTTTTTCTCTTCTGCTGCATTTGGGCAGAAGTCATTAATTTGTTTGTTTGTTTGTTTTTCCCAACTCATTTATTCATTTTACAGCTATATTCATCTTAGTCTCCATTTATTGTATTCTTTATTTCAACAATTTTCACTTAATTTATATTCACAGTATAGTATCTTTTCTTTGTATATGTATATCATTATTTTATCATATACTTTTAAGCTATTTTTAAAAATATTTTATTTATTTATTTGACAGTGAGAGATCACAAGTAGGCAGAGAGGCGAGCAGAGAGAGAGGAAGGGAAGCAGGCTACCTGTTGAGCAGAAAGCCCGATGTGGGGCTTGATCCCAGGACCCTGAGATCATGACCTGAACCGAAGGCAGCGGCTTAACCCACTGAGCCACCCAGGCGCCCCTTTTAAGCTATTTTTTAAAAGTACAGTCATTCTTTTTTTTTTTTTAAGATTTTCTTTCTTTCTTTATTTGACAGAGAGAGATCACAAGTAGAAGGAGGGCAGGCAGAGAGAGAGAGAGAAAGAGAGGGAAGCAGATTCCCTGCTGAGCAGAGAGCCTGATGCAGGACTTGATCCCAGGACCCTGAGATCATGACCTGAGCTGAAGGCAGTGGCTTAATCCACTGCGCCACCTAGGCGCCCCTAAGCTTTTTTTTATATTCCTGTTCCAATAACACTTGGATTGCCATATAAAGTTAACCACATCATCTTTTTTAGGTAAGTAATTGTACTTTTTATGTGCATAGTTATTTTGGTCCATGAGTTCAGCTCCTCTTCGGATCATCAAATCTCTGTAAAGTCTGGGTATGCTAGGATTTTCTAAGCAACAATAAAATACATTGAAACCTGGTAGCTTAATTATAATAATGTTTTCTTTCTCAATCATTCACAATAGTATTACATTCTGAGTAGCTTCCTTCTATTTTGCAGCTATAGTGCTTGGAAAAACTTGAATTGTGATATCACTGTGATAATGTGAATTAGGTTTTTCAGAGAATCGGGAAGAGAAAAAAAGGAAGATATTCTCCAGGGCCAACTCTAGAAGTGACTATTAAAACATCTGTCCAAATTCAATTGAACAAAACTCAGAAATGCCATCTCCAGTGAAATACAAAGAAGATTATATATAGTTCTGGGCTCACACATCTCATTTGACCCAATGATGTACATCAATGAAAGACTGAAGGCCAATCACCACTCCATGGGAGAATTTAAAAATAAATTTACTAATGAGGCCAAGAGTTCAGAATCACAAATACTTAAGAACTAATAATAACTGCCTTCACTTGATGTTATTCTATAAGATAAATCCTATGATCAAGTTTCAATTTTAAATTCTTAAAATTTTAAATTCTTAAATCCTTATGAAGAAGCATCATTTGGAGGGAGCAGTTTTCATAATTTATCATCCATCAGCCTTTATTTTTTAAGATTTTATTTATTTATTGGACACAGAGAGAGAGAAAGAGAGAGAGAGAGAGAGATCACAAGTAAGCAGAGAGGCAGGCAAGCAGGGAGGGAAGCAGGCTTCCTTTTGAGTAGAGCCCGATGTGGGGCTGGATCCCAGGACCCAGAGACCATGACTTGAGATGAAGGCAGAGGTTTAACCCACCACCCACGTGATGAGAGAGCCACTCAGGTGCCCCTCATCCATCAGTCTTAATTGATTGGAGGAAAATGTGTGGAGGAATAATGCCTTAGGGATCTAATCTCTCTAAAGGATTTTCAAGTCCTTACCCCTTTAAGGTTTTTGTACAGTTCTGATAGCCTCTAAACATCCAGCTGATTTCTACAGTGACAGGCCTGTTAAAACCTGTCTTCAAACCAGGAATAGAGCTTGAAACATACCAGTGAAGAGCAACTTTGAGTCTTTTAAGGAATTTATCATCATTTCTTTGTTTTTGGTTAATATCTGAAATAGTTCCATATTACACTTGCATAATTTCTCCAGAGCGGACTTTGAAGGAGGCATTCAGTTCCAGCTAGTTCCATATTTTGGCAAGAACTATAATTCTATATAAAAAAAACATATTTTAGGGCGCCTAGGTGGCTCAGTGGGTTAAAATCTCTGCCTTCAGCTCAGGTCATGATTCCAGGTTCCTGGGATTGAGTCCCACAGTGGGCTCTCTTCTCAGCAGGGAGCCTGCTTCCATTCCTCTCTCTCTGGCTGCCTCTCTGCCTTCCTGTGATCTCTGTCAAGTAAATAAATAAAATTTTTAAAAAAACATATTTTATACCAGTTATTCATGTTTATTAACTAAGATATCACAATACAAATAATACAAACAGTTGCTCTTTATTAATACCTTCAACCAAGATAAAAAAATATGTCATATTTTCTCTAAGAATTTTATATCATCTGATAGGTCAGATATATATAAAATTACATTTAAAGTTTTAAAAATATCAGCAAATATTTTCATTTAAATGCAAATTTGAAAAAAAATCTACTTTTCCAAACACGACTTTTTATCCTATTTTATTTGAATTTTGTCGACAACTGATAAAATGTTTAGCGAGACTATAAATGTTAGATCGAAAAAAATGATTAATACATGTAGGTTCAAATTATTATGTTCCATTAGAAATGATTTAGTCTTTGATGAACATCTGTTTGGTAATATGTTGTATCCAGATATAGTAAATTAATGATATATATAAAATTATAGGGAAATGACACCTTCCGTTCCATTATGAGTAGAGCTTTTAAAATGCTATTTGTCACAACCTGTCATCTTGTCATTATGTAGCATTATGTAGCATTTAAAAAATGTATACTCTTCACTTCGAAGTCTTTTAGAAATCTAAAATCTGACTTTCTATGGTTTGTGTTTCCATAATCCTTTATTGCCAGTTTGAACAAATCCACATGCTTTGATTCAAAGGCAATAAATTCCTCTTATTTGGAAAAATGATGTTTATTTTTGTTCTCTCACCCTTCGCAGGTGGTTTCATTTTAGCACACTTCAGAGTTATAATTTCATGCTTATTAAAAACATTTATTATGATCTACATAGATGAATGAAACTTTAATTTTATTAAATTATTTGCCAAAAACTCTGTTATTTTTAAAAATGTATTTCCTTTGATGGGTTATTTTAGAGCGTTCAGAGAGGATCTAGGAGTGTGGTATTATGCAATTTTTAAGCAGGTATGAAATGGTTATTTATATGATTGTTTCTTTAAGGCTTATGTATATTGTCCATTATATGCTATAAAATATTTTGAAAGTAAATATAAAGTATGTTTTACATAGTTTATTTTTTGGAAAAAATATTGAAATGACTTATGAAATTCAGTATACTCTCAACATTAATTTATTTTGAAATTTACCAGTTGTCTACTGAACCTATTATATGGCAGATATTACTTCAGACTACACTGGTAAATGAAATACTTGGCTTTGTAGAACTTTTATTTTAATGGGTGAGACAATCAAAAGCTATACACCTTAATAAAAATTGCATAGTGCATTCAAAAATGATGAGTACAATGGGGAAAAAGAAAAATTCGATCAGGGTGAGAAAAATCAAGATTGCTAGGCAGGGGATGGGGAGTTAAAATTTTTAATAGGAAGATCAGGGTAGTTACAATGAAGCTGACAATTGAACAAAGGTATGGAAAGGTGATGAATTTGCCCAGAACTATCAGCAATAAGGTCACTCCAGACAAAGGAATTGGCTATCTTGAAGGCCATAAGGTTGGATCATGCCTGGCATATCTGAGGAATAGCAAGGAGGCCACTGTGAGTGACTGAAGAGTAGCAGGGAAAGAGGTCACAGAGGTTAAATGAGTGGCTAGATCATGTAAAAGCTTAGAAGTCATTGTAAAACTCTGGCTTTTATATTTGGAAACTTACTGTGTGATAGAATTTCTGCTAATAACGGAGAGTTCAAATGTCCATAAAATTTCAAGGATTCTTATTCTAGTAATACAGAATAAAGAAAAAGAGTTCATATTTTCACATGGTGTAACAAATGCTCGGAGATCCAAGTGGAGGAAGCTATGGGAGCACAGAAGAAGGCACTAAAATCACACCAATATATTTGATGACTGTGACTATATATAAATTTGTATTTTCTTGATTTTTTATAGTCATGGAATCACACAGTATATACTATTCATTGTCTGGCTTTTCTTTTCTCAGCATCATTACTTTGAGAATCTCCAATTGTAAATAGTTCATTTTGATGTTGAACAGTAATCTCTTTAATGAAAAGATCATAATTTGTCTTTGCTCTATTGATGGACATTGATGAACATTTCCACTGTTTTCAATTCTTAAAAATAAAGCTGCTATGAAATTCATATACAAGTCCTTGTATGAACATAGGGTTTGTTTCTCTTGGTTGAATGCCTAGAAGTAAAATGGCTATTTGTGTAACTGCAACATATTTTGCATTTAAAAAAATTTTCAAACTATTTTCCAAAGTGGTGGTATCATGATATATGCCAACAACAGTTTAGATTTTTTGTTGCTTCCCAATCGAGCTCAGACGAAGTACAATTAGCCTTCATAATTTTAGCCATTCTAATAGATATGTAAGCATGTCTCATTATGATTTTAATTTGTATTTCTTCAATGTCTAAATGTTGAGAAATTTGTCATGTGCTTATAAGCCATCCATATACTTTTGGTGACATGTCTCTTCAATAATGTTCTTCACATGTAAAATTGGATACTCTGTTTGGTTATTAGTAAGGTTTTTTATTTTTATTCATTTTTTAATAATCAGAGTAGATGTCCATTATCAGATATATAATTTGCAAATCCCTTCTCCATCTTTACGGTTTCTCAATGGAGCTTTGATAGCTGTGTTTTTCAAGAAATATGCTACTTCTTTCCTGGTACACGGCGGTATGACTAGAACATTATCAATGTTGATTTTGCAAAGAAAATCATGGATTAAGATATATGTAGTCTGCAGTTGTTGGGAGTGTTCTGTAATATCAAGCATATCTAGTTAGTTGATAATTTAGTTCAAGTCTTACATATCTTACCAATTTGATGACCATTTGTCTATATAATCTTATATAATCTTAAAATAAGGGTGTTGAAATTTTTTTCCATTTCTCTTCTAAGGTAGAAGTTATGATTTTTGTTCTTAGTTTTTCCCTATATATCCCCAAATCAGTTATTAAGTATTTTTTTAAAGATTTTATTTGTTTATTTGACAGACAGAGGTCACAAGTAGACAGAGAGGCAGGCAGAGAGAGAGAGAGAGAAGCAGGCTCCCTGCTGAGCAGAGAGCCCGATGTGGGACTCGATCCCAGGACCCCGAGATCATGACCTGAGCCGAAGGCAGCGGCTTAACCCACGGAGCCACCCAGGTGCCCTGTTATTAAGTATTAAAAGTCAAGAATTATTATACTCCCTGATGAATTCATCCTTTTACTCTTCTGTAATTTTGAATTGATCTTTATGTCTGATAATGAAATTTGCTTTAAAATCACTTTTCATTATCTTGATATAACCACCAAAGTTATAGTGTGATTAGTGTTAATATAGCATATATTTTCTTTTACTTTTTAAAGCACTTATATATTTAATCCTGACAAAGAAACAAAACAGCTTTTTAACTCTGGAAGCATCTTTCTAAATTATCTTTTTTTTTTTTTTTTAAATAAAGCAGTACCAATTTTTGTTAAGGGACCTAGAGTGAAAGTAGATTTATTTATTTATTTATTTATTTATTTGTTTGTTTATTTATTTATTTAGTAAAAGATTTTATTTTGTTTATTGACAGCAGGAGAGAGAGAGAGAGAGAGAAGAAGAAGCACACAAGCAGGGGGAATCACGTGCAAAGGGAGAGGAAGAAGCAAGCTCCTTGGGGTGCAAGTAGTCCCATGCAGGGCTGGATCCCTGTACACTGGAATCATGACCTCAGCCAAAGGCAAACATCTGCTTAAACAACTGAGTCTTCCAGGCACCCCTAGAAAATTAAAAAAAAAAAAGACCTTTTAAAAACATTTTTTTCTTTCTTGTATTTTTTTAAATATTTTATTTATTTGACAGACAGAGAGACAGGAAGAGGAACTATAAGCAGGGCAGAGGGAAAAGGAGAAGCAGGTTTCCCACTGAGCATAGGGCCTGATGTGGGGCTCCATCCCAGGACCCTGGGATCATGACCTGAAAAGAAGGGACACTTATGGAGGAAGCCACCCAGACACCTCTTTTCTTTGTTTTTAATATATGGCAACTGATGCTTCCCAGCCACGAGAAGCATATTACCCATTGATTAAATCTTTGATAACAACCTATTTAAAAAGGTGTGTAAATATATACTTACTCAGATTTATACACTTTGTGTTTTCTTCATAGTTTGGGGCTGGACCCAATGGTCACAACACTGCTTCCAGTCTTTGCCTTCCCATCTTTTGATACCAGGTATTTGGTCAGAAAAGCAAATTAGTATCAAAATTAATAAGCCCTTGGCACCATATCTCTGGAGCAGGGGTTGCTCTTAGCCAAGGCCCAGAGCAGTTGACCTCCCCTCGCTAGTGCTATAGCCCCAAGGACTAGGTCCCTGCCACCAGAACTCAGTCTTACATGTTATGCTAAGCAGACAAAACCAAAACAGGAAAGCTCCGACAGCTTTCACTGGCATGCCTCATCTCCAACTCCCTCGACGTCCAGGCAGTACCAGATGACAGGGAGGGGTCTTGGTCCAACATATGGGAGGGAAGGAAGTAGCCACGAGCAAGTACCTGCCTCTCTGTGCCTTTCTTTCATGAGCAGGTTGTAAGGAGGAGGAAGAGAAAGGGGAAGAGAGGTGAACTTCAACGGGTGGAGGCCTCAGGTAGGCAGCCGGCTCCTGCCAGTAGGAAAGGGACAAAGGAGAAGGCAGTGAGTCTTTCAGGGAGGGTGGGGGGTAAGGGTTACAGCTTATGACAGAATCTGGACAGGAGTAATAGGGATACTAGTCATTTGAGTCCACCATTGGCAATTGGGCTGGGTGTCAGGGCAGATAGGCCTCCCTGGGCAACGGCACATGAGAGAAGGTGGAATTCTTCTCTGAGGAGCAGGTGGAGCTTTGGGTGTTGGGAAAGCATAGACAGTATTGTTCCAGGGCCAAGGACAGGTCCGGGTACTCCTGGTTGGAGGTCAAGGCCACAGTATGATCCAGGTCTTCTACCAGCAGCTCGAAGGTACCACATGCCAGCCACCCCTCATTATTGTGTATAACTCTCTGGTGCACTTATTGGCTTATCCATCAAATGACTCCTTCAGCAGCTTGAAAACCACCTCCACAGGCACTCCAGGATATGGGAGGCTTCCAGAGTGAAAATTTTGCCCAGGATCACCCCAAAAGACCAGAAGTCACTCTGGTGGATGTAGATCTGGTCAAACATGGCCTTAGGGACCATCCACTTCACAGGCAGTCCACTGTCGGTTGTCTTTTTATAGTAACTGATGTGGTGATATTTCTGGCAAGGCTGAAGTCTGAGATCTTCATCATGTTGTCCTTTGTCACCAGCACTTCCCTGGTGGCCAGGTCTTGGTGTATGCACTTCTTGGAGGCAAGGTACTCCATGCCTCAGGCTACCTGGTAGGCACAGGATACCAGGTCCTTGGAGGAGAGTTGCTCTGCTGCATTGTGGCTGATATTGTAACAGTACTCCAGGTCAGGAGGCCTCTGGGCCTGCAGGTACTCCTGTATGTTGTCTTTGGAGGCATATTCCATGAGAGTGTACGAAGGACCGTCCTGTGTGCAGGACCCAGCAGGTTGATGGTGTCCTTGTGCTGTCCAATCATCTTCATCATCTCCATTTCTGAGATTAGGTTTGACAGGTCTTTCTCTGTTGCATCTGACTTCAACATCTTCACAGACACTTTAGTCAAATGGTTGGATTTGTCTTTGTCCAGCCCAATGGCCTCCTCCAACACCACCTGCCCAAAGTAGGCCTGTCTTAGGGGTCTGCCTAAACTGCCTACAACCAGTCTGCCTAAAGGCAGTTATGAACTCTAGATTATCCTCAAAAACATTAAACCACAAGCTAAAAATTCTCTTCACTAGGTCTTTGTCGCAGGTCTAATTTTCTTATCTTTCATCATTTATCTTTTTCCTAATTCTTATTTTCAGTATAGCTTATTTTGCTTCCAGGTGTTTCCCCTGGTTTCTGTATGCTGTTTCAGAGGGAGGAATTATCCTGTCATAAAATTATTTCTTGAGCATTCATTACATCTCTCAGTTAAAATGGGTTCTTTTATGGTACTGATTCATTTGAGTTTTCTCAAAATGGGAAGAATTTTCAAAATGGTGTTTTCCTCAAGGTTCAGAGTATATCTTAGCCTCATCTTACTCTTTTTGAAATTGACTTTTCAAATTCTTGTCCCTCTTTTTATCTTTTTAAATTAAAATGTTTAATTTTTACTATTTTTTCATTTGAGTATAGTTGATATTCAGTGTTACATTGGTTTCAGGTTTTCAATATCTCCATACATTATTCTATGATCACTACAAATATAGCCACCATCTGTCACCATATAACACTATTATAATATCATTCACTATATTCTCTACACTGTCCCATATTTTTTTTAAAATCTCTGATTTTTATGTTTTCTGTTATTCCAATTTTCGACCATCATTTTACTTGGTTACTTTAATAAAATATGCCTGATTACACACTCTTTGCTGAACACCAGAGCATATGATTTATAGTAGTCTTCTTCTTCTTCTTCTTTTTTAATTAACATATAATGTATTATTTGCCACAGGGGTACAGGTCTGTGAATCGCCAGGTTTACACACTTCACAGCACTCACCACAGCACATCCCCTCCCCAATGTTCATAACCCCACCACCCTCTCCCTACCCTCCCCACCACCCCGGCAACTCTCAGTTTGTTTTGTGAGATGAAGAGTCTCTTATGGTTTGTCTCCCTCCCGATCCCATCTTGTTTCATTTACTCTTTTCCTGTCCCCCAAACCCCCCACATTGCACCTCCATTTCCTCATATCAGGGAGATCATATGATAGTGTCTTTCTCTGGTTGACTTATTTTGCTAAGCATAATACCCTCTAGTTCCATCCATGTCAACGCAAATGGCAAGATTTCATTTCTTTTGATGGCTGCATAGTATTCCATCGCATATATATATATATATATATATATATATATATATAAATTCATTTGTTGATGGACATCTAGGTTCTTTCCATAGTTTGGCTATTGTGGATATTACTGCCTTAAACATTTGGTGCACGTGCCCCTTTGGATCATATAGCAGTCTTCTTTACCTCTATCAGAACCCCAGGAAGCTTTATTTATTTATTTACTCACATAAACAGATGATCCAACACAACGTTTTTTGATGTTCAAATGTATTATAATGTCTTACCGCTTAACACTTTGCTTACTGCTCTCTTTCACTGTCTGACTAAATCCTCATCATCACTATGCCATTTAATGAGGAAGAACATTTGAACTCAGAGTTCTCTCCATATCAGGAAATGAAGACTCCACCCTTCTGTTTGTGCAGGTAAAATAAATGTTGATATTGTCTGTCCTGCACATACCCCATCCCGTTCACCAGAATATTCACCATCCAAATATATACAAAATGAAAACCATACCTCACCACTTCTATTAACACCCAGCATGCTAAAAACACCATCATATGTTCCTGAATTATTGACTTGATTGATAACCCCACTTCCACACATACTGCACTCCTTTCTCCCTGCAAATTTATTTTGGTACAGCAATTTAACCTAAAAATCAAGTCAGATGATTTTATTCTGCTGTTGAAAGTCTTTTGGTATGTTCCCCTTTCATATTAAATAAAAACTGAAGGCGTTTCAATGTACTAGAAGGTCATACATCAATACATTCTTCCTCTCTCTACCAGTATGAACTCCACATTGGCCTCCTTGCTTTTCCTCAAAAGCAACAGACAAGCTGTTCACACAAAGTCTATATACTTACTTGCTCTGCCTAGAGCAATCTTTTCCTTTAATATTTGTATAAAACTCTCCTTCACTTCCTGGGTCTTTGTGCAAATAATATCTCCTAAATGAGATATAACCACCCAACACAAAATAAAATTAACTTTCATCCCAGCATTCTGCAATGGCTTTTCCCTTTCTTGTATTTCTTTGTAACACTTATCACCATCAACCATCAATCATTATTCTATTACTGGTTTATTTTCTTATTTGAGACAGAGAGAGAGAGAGAATTGGGAGGGTGCGCAGAGGAAGAAGAAAACACCCCACTGCCTAGAAAGCGTGCTGGGGAGTTACATCCCAGGACCCTGAGATCATGACCCAAGCCAAAGGCAGTCACTCAATGGACTGAGCCACCGAGGTGCCCCTCTATTATTGGTTTATTTCACTATTATATTTCAAAAGAATGTAAGCTCTTTGTGGTCAGGTATTTTATATGTTTTATTAATTGAAGTATTCTCAGAAAGGTAGCTGGCAGATTGTAAGGGCTCACTAAACTGTATTTTGTTGTTATTATTGGGCTCCTTTATGGGCTTTACCTCTTACGCTAGACGTCTATCCTTCAGATGTAAGCAATAAGAATAGAGCCCTGCTGCCTGTTCAAATGTGTAAAAAGCCTGTATTAAGTGGATATTTTAAAAGCTAAATGAATGGCTTAATAGTTGTATATAGGGGGAAAGGGAACATATGTTCCACAGTTTAGAAGTGGAGTTCTTTTATAGAGTTCTTGTACAAGCCTACACTATTGAACGATAATGGGCAGTTGTACATTCCAATTATACAAACACTTTGGTAATTTATATCCTTTTTTTGTAATTCATGACTGGATCATTTAATTCCTTAGGAGCATTATAGCATTTCAACTTTTCATGTTCAATAAACTTATTGGGGTTGCGACCTTTTTTATTCAAATGGAGAAATAGTCATGATTTAATCTAAATAAAGTGTTGTTTTCTTGTGTTGTTTTCTAGGAATGAGTCGCACATGCTAGTTTAAAAGTTTTGTTAAATTCCCAAGTCTGTCACTGATAAAAGCCTTTTGTAGATTAGTAACTTGATCAAAACGGAAAAGTTATGTAACACCAATTGTTATACTATCTTTGTTTCCATCTTGCATTGTAATAACACCCATCTTAACTCTATTTAAGACAAATCATTGCCAGATGGATTTCTGGCATTGATTGCATGATATGAAATCTAGTATAACTAAAAGTTTTTGGTTTTAGTAGCATATAAATCAATTTAGAAAAATATATGTATTTGAATATAAGATAAAGTTTTAAATTATTTGGCAATAGTAAACTAAACTTTTTTTTTGTAAATTTGTATTTTCTAAAATTTCATTGATCTCTTTTGCAATAAGAAACAAGTTACAAAAAATTAAGGTTTATTTACCCCAATTCAAAATTATTAGGAATATAATCATAGAGGTTGAAGTATTTAAAATATTGAGACCAAAATATTTTATTAGGTAAATTCATGAATGCTGAGCATTCACTGTTAAAATATACTAATACTATTGATAGACTGGTAGAAGCCTAAAATCAAATATTTATTAAATATTTATATCCATATATTTTCATGGCTTGGTAATTCATTTCTCTGGCATTAAATAATATTCCATTGTTTGCCTATACTACACTTTATTTTTCCTTTCACCTATGGAAGGATATCTTGGTTGCTTCCAAGCTTTTGTCAGTTATGAATAAAACTACTATAGACATCTTTGTGGGTATAGATTTCATCTTCTTTGGATGAATACCAAGAACTGCTACTGCTGAATCATCTGGCAAGAATATGTTTAGTTTTTTAAGAAACTGCCAAGTTGTTTTCCATTCTTTATTCTCAATAGACATGGAAGAACATTCCTGTTGCTCCACATCCTCACCAACATTTCGTGTTCTGTTGTCAGTGCTCTGGATTCTGGGTATGTACTGGTGTCTCTTTTTTGTTTTAATTTGCATTTTCCTGATGACATATGATGTGAAGCATCTTTTTATATGCTTATTTGGCATCTGTAATATTTTCTTTAGTGAGGTATCTGCTAAGGTCTTTGGCTCATTTTTAATCAGGTTTTTCCCCCATTGTTGAGTTTTAAGGGGTCTTTGTGTATTTTTGATTAACAGTCCTTTGCCAGATGTGTATTTTGCAAATTTTTTCTCATAGTCTGTGCTTTGCCTTTTCATTCTCTTGGCATTGTGTTTCACAGAGTAGACATTTTTAAATTCAGGGCTTGTGCTTTTGTAGCTAAAGTTATTGCCAAAACCAAGGTCATTTAAATTTTCTTCTATATTACCTTCTACATGTTTCATGTTTAGGTTTATAATCCAATCTGAGTTAATTTTTGTGAAGAGTGTATGATATCTGCCTGGATTTATTTTATATTTTTAATTTATTTTATTTTATATTTTTACATTTAGCTTCACCATTACTCCAGAACCATTTGTTTACAAGATTGTATTTTGCTCTCTTGTATTGCTTTTGCTTTTATATTAAATATAAAATATAATTGATAATATATATTCTGTTGCTTTAATCTAGTCTTTCTGTGGTATTACAATATCTTGCTTACAATTATCGTTATGGTAAACTTTTTTTAAAGATTTTATTTATTTATTTGACAGAGATAGAGATCACAAATAGGCAAGAGACAGACAGAGAGAGAGATGAGGAGAAGCAGGCTCCCTGCTGAGCATAGAGCCCAATGCGGGACTCGATCCCAAGCCCCTGGGATCATGACCTGAGCCGAAGGCAGAGGCTTAACCCACTGAGTCACCCAGGCACCCCATCGTTATGGTAAACTTTTAAGTCAGTCCTCAGTCTTTGTTCTCCTTCAACACTATGTTGACTACTGTGAGTCTTTGCCTCTCCATATAAACTTTAAAATAAGTTTGTTAATATTAAAAAAAAAGAACTTGCTGGAATGCATTAATTGTATAGATAAACTTGGAAACCAGTGACCTCTTTAGCTTAGCAGGAGATAGACCATGGACATCAGTTGTCACAGTGGTGCCTCTGGCAGAACCTATTGCAAATCCCTAGGCAAAATTAGACCTCAAGGATCTGAGAGAATGTCTAAGAAGTACTTGATACAACCCTTGGGTATGGTTTATTGAAGTGTCCACCTGTCTGAAAGCTGGGGAATCTAGATAAGGGAGGGAAAATTAGTTATGATAAAACATATCAACAAACATCAATAAATTTTGTAAAACTAATTGTCATGGCTCATATACACTATGACCAACAGAGGGACCATCAGAAGGAAAGCATCAGTTATGTTTATTGTGAAAATTTTTTTTCAAAATAAAGCAATGTGAGGGGAAGACACAATGAGAAAATTACCATTTTTTAAATGGTTAAACTTCTTACAAAATGGAATAGGTTTTATATTCTAAGTAGTATATTGAAAAGTAAACCATTGGGGCGCCTGGGTGGCTCAGTGGGTTGGGCTGCTGCCTTCGGCTCGGGTCATGATCTCAGGGACCTGGGATTGAGTCACGCATTGGGCTCTCTGCTCTGCAGGGAGCCTGCTTCCCTCTCTCTCTCTCTCTCTGCCTGCCTCTCTGCCTACTTGTGATCTCTGTCTGTCAAATAAATAAATAAAATCTTTAAAAAAGAAAAGAAAAGTAAAACATTAAAAAATAAAATTTTAATTAAAAAATTATGTAATTTTAAAAAAAGGTTTAAAATAGCAGAACCATTTTTCTTATAACTGGAAAATACATTGTATATATATCTATCAAAAATAACTTGTCATGGGGGCGCCTGGGTGGCTCAGTGGGTTAAAGCCTCTGCCTTCGGCTCAGGTCATGATCCCAGGATCCTTGGTTCGAGTCCCACATCGGGCTCTCAGCTCAGCAGGGAGCCTGATTCCTCCTCTCTCTCTCTGCCTGACTCTGCCTACTTGTGATCTCTGTCAAATAAATAAATAAAATCTTTTATTAAAAAAATTTTTAAAAAATAACTTGTCATGTCTGGAATCAGGAGCATATGGAAAAAATAATATCTGAGGACAATACTTCTGCCATGTTTTGTGCCTTGTTAATATTTTTAACAGTCAGGCAACTTTAAGCTTTATTGAAATACCTGCTACGATACCAGCAGTGACTTTTGGAGCCCTATGACTATAAAAATTAATTGCAAATATTCAAAATGTTTACTATGGTGTCACTATTTAGGGCCACCACCAAGTATGTTTCAGAAGTAAGCGTAACTGTTACTCTTCCGTAAGGCAAAAGGGCATATATTCAGGAGTTCCATCTGTTGTACCAGGAGGTGAATCAAGTAATGATTTTTGTCTATAAAATAATTCACTTTTCAATCTAACATTCCTCATTCCACATTATAATAATAAAAACTAGAAGGAGACTAAAACAAACAAACAACTACAACTACAACAACCAGCTTTTCCTTCAGTGGAAAAGTAAATATAACCTTATGAGTAGCCTGAAATTTATTTTTAAATATTTTTAAGATAAACGTTTTTGTTAGAAAACCATATATTTTATATGACTAAGAAATAACAGGCAAAGTTTTATTAACTTCTAAAAAGTCTAGTTACTTTTATTTATCTATTAACTCATCTCTTTATGAAGTAGAACATGATCACACCTATTGTATCTACCCAAGTTTGTATGCTTTGGTTATTTTATGTTTGCTATTTCCTTGCTTAATTTTTACAATATTTGATACATAATAGTATCTTTAAGTCCATCTATGGTTTCACAGAATTTGTTTGAACTTCATAAAAATGTACCATACTTTTTGCACTGTCCTTGTTTTACTTCTCTATTAGCTTTCCAAGATTTATTCACTTTAGAGTGTGTAGCTATCATTTATTTTTATTCCTCCATAATGCTATGTTTACAAATTTGTATTTATCTGTACATTTAAAAATATCTTAATTATATACCATTTCTCATCTCACGTAACACTCATGTTACTTCTACACTTATCAGATATTATGTAACTGAAAACCACAACTCAGCAACAATAGAACACCATTTTTCAAAATTAAATGGCTTACCAGAATTCTTTAATTCTATCCTTTATTTGTATTAGATGACCCTTTATTCTGGTATTTGGCATTGTTCATATGGAGGAAAGCTTATAAGTTGATATTCCATAAATAGAAGGATTTATTATGATTGATTAATTATTTTTATTTAGAATGCATAGAATATGGTTGATTTAATATTTCTTTCTTACCCTCTGCCTGGAACATAGTGCTATCTATGTAATAGCCACTTAAATATTAAGTTAATTACCTAGACTTTAAACTGCATATTAATAGGAATAACATACAGAACTCTTCTCAGATTGGGACACCTGGGTGGCTCAGTCAGTTAAACGCCTGAGCCTTTAGCTCAGGTCATGATCTTAGGGTCCTGGCACTCAGTTCTGCAACAGATTCCCTGCTTAGCCGGGAGTTTGCTTCTCCCTCACCCTGCTGCTACCCCTGCTTGTGCTCTCTCTCACTCACTCTCTTACAAATAAATAAAATTAAAAAAATAAATTCTTCTCAGATAGCTAATATAGAATATCGTCTTTGTATTCATCAAAGGGCAAGTGCCATATGATAATGAAATTCAGACTACTTCAAATTTATTTTTTAACCAGTAAGAAAGTACTAGAAACAAGCCAAAAATGTCTTCAATGAATTAAAGAAATAGTTGATTTTCAATATCTTAATGTTTCTAAAATAAATTGCAAGATTTTTATACTAGATATCAGTGTAAATATTCATTATACAAGGATATTCTAAAAATAAACCCGAGAAAACTACTTGACATATATGATGACAAAAACGAGTTTGACAAAAGTCAGTTTGGGTAAAACTTACAATACCTACCACCTGAAACTCTTGTTCTATAATTTAATTATTTTAATTTACAAAAATACAAAAATAATATATCAGAGTAAGTCTATTGATAGCTTTGAAGGTATGCTCTGGTTGTGCACTGTTTACTATTTAAAGCGGAATCAAATATGTGATGCTTATGGTGTGACTATATTAAAATTCAACAAGTTCAGAAGCATACGAGGAATAGAATAAAGACAAAAGATGACCCTTACTTATCCTAAAGATAGACAATGGTATATATGTGCTAGTTGGGGAGAGAATCCAGTCAGTAGATGGAGGATGTGGTAGTGGAAAAAAAAAGAAACAACGTTTTGGTTGAAAGTTTAGCACTATATTTAACAAAGTGAAATTGTGTGTTAATAGCCTTGAATAAAATCCAAAAAATATTTTCAATTCATTGAAGATTATTTAGGAAAAACTTGAAAAATACAACTTGATAAGGATTCCAATAAAAGATTCATAAGCAATACAAGTTTCAGAATTTTTAGTATATTTTCCCTAAAAAGCCATTTGATTTAAATTAAAAAGAATTCTGTTTACCTGCCACTTAAATAAGAGGAAATTATTTGGTTTTGTAATAAGTCAATAAAATAAATTAACATATTTTTAGAAAACAGATATGCACACTAATTTAAAAAGAATAGTGCTTCATCTGTTCAGCAAACATTTGTAAAATTCCTTGCCATCAGCTAGCTCTGGAGTTCTGCTAGGTGAGTAAGGCCATGTATGTTACTGCTCAGAGTACTGACGCAAAGCAATTGTCCCCTTCACGTCCATTTTTTGCCGTTGATATGTCATGCTATGTTGTTTAGAGATCCATAGATGGCCCTACATGAAGGCCTTTTTTTGTGTGTATATGGGTGACTGTGATTTACCTTTCAAATAAGATGGCTCCTGATTTACAGTGATTCAACTTATGATATATTTGGCAATGATGTGAAAGTGAAAGTGATTCAGTAGAAACTGTACTTTGAATTTTGAATTTGGGTCTTTATAAATTTGGGCCAGTGACATGTGGTGGTGCCATCTTGTGATGCTGGGCAGCGGCAGTGAGCCACAGCTCCCAGTCAGCTAGAAGATTACAGGGGTGAACACCTGATATTCTTACAACCATTCTATATATAACCATTCTTCTTTTTTTTAGTGTAATATTTAATAAATTGCATGTGATATTTGATACTTTGTTATAAAATAGGCTTTGCTTAAGATGATTTTTCCCAAATGCAGGCAAATGTAAGTGTTCTGAGTATGTTTAAATAAGCTTAAGGTAAGCTATGATATTTGATAGTTTAGGGGTATTAAATGCATTTTCAATTTTTTATGTGTTTCTCTGTACATAGCCCCCTTGTAAGCTGAGGAACATCTCTATATGTATATGTCGCCTTGGTATGGATTACATATTATTGGCATGAAACATCTAGAGCAGTACGCGTGCCATATAATTGTCTACAACATCCAACAAGTTTCTTGAAAACTTGTGCCAAAGGGGTTATGTCTTTAACGATTCTTATTTCAGAAGGGTTCTCTCAAACTTAAGATTTTTCAGAAGTTAAGTGAAAATCTGACCAAACTAAACATTTTTCCATTTTCCCTAGTGAGCAAAGATAGCTAAAATCTATCTGCCATTTTCAACACTGTACTCAACGACTGTAATTCTAATTTAAGAACAGATTATTTATATCAAAACCACATGTTGGCCTAATCTTATACAATATTCATAAATCTCACTCAGAGCCTTGGACACTTTTATTTGTTGAGTCTATATGGTACTACGGACATTCATCTTTTTTGACCTCTTAGCTTCATGTATGTCTATACTTTTGAAAATACATGCATCATAGTTCCATTGTAAAATGTCTGGGTTATAAAATGTGCTATGCTATCAAAATGGTAATAAGAACATACAAATGACCTGATGTAATGAACTGGACCAGATTGCCAGATATCACATTTCATACCAGAAAGATTCAGTGGTAAGTTTTAAAATGGCCAGCTATACTTCAACTGAATTATAACTCATTTAACTTCTTTCTTTGTGTACAGTATTATACATTAGTCAGTATTATAGTAAATAAGTACTTTGGACAGATGTAAATATGCTGTAATAAACAATGTTTTTCTTCTTTCTTTTAGTCCTTTTTACTTGTAAGACTAGCCACAAATACCATGCCTCCCCCAAAATAATTTGCAATCCAAATTTATCTCCAAATGAATTTATTGCACAGAAAAAAAATACATATATATATATACACACACAGTAGACATGTTCAAAAATAGTTACACAATAGCAGGGCCCTATATGTAAGCTGTATAGTTGTTTTGTTTTGTTTTGTTTTTTTCTTTAAAAAAAAAAAGAGGTTATGTGAAATATTGGAATTTTATTTCCAGGCCTAGTATTCAAGACAGTTAACTACAGTTACGGTGTCAACAGCCTCTTGTTGGCAGTATGATTTTATTGGCTCCATGGAATAACAGCAAGAATTTACTATTGCTTCTTTCTTTTCTGACACACACCGAAAAAAAAATTGGCACATTTGCTCAAGACCAACCAGAATCATTTTAACCTATCAAAATTGATGGGAGGCCTTCACTGCCAAAGTCACTGCTGGGTTTTCACAATTCATTGCAGACAATCTGCTACTCCCATTAGGATAAAGGAGAGAAGAGTCATAATCAGGGAAGAAAGCCGGATTAATACTTGTAATTATCATTGAATTATTTAGCCTGCTATAGGATTATTATTATTAGTGTCATTTGATAATTTTCTCTCATTTTATTAAACACAACTGTGAGTAATTACCCTACCTAATATTTCTCTGTATTGGATGACTAGCTAGCAAACACTCATGAAAATATCTATTAGCCACACATATAAAATGCTGCATTATGATGCTGTTGAATCAGAACATACCACTACCTGATCCTGTAGCTCTTTGAGGATTTGCAAATCAATTAATTCTATGTTTATTGGATTCTTCCCATACAATTAGAAAATTTATAATAGAGTCCATGAACATTATTAGTTTTACCATTTTAAACCAGCAATCACACTTTGATTTTTACAACAAAAGCAGAAATATAAACACACACATTTCGATCAGTTTTCTGTTAGTCTGTCTGGACTTCAAAATCCTATTCCTCAAGATAATGCACACCAAAGTTCTGGATTAAACAAGAAATTAGATGGCACCTGAACACTTGGTTTAATATTCTCAAAAGGACTATGCAACTTATTTCTTACATAATGACATTGTTTTACAAAGATCCACGCTTTTATAATGTTAGTATTTTTAATAATCAATAAAGTCAATTAATCATGATTAAAAATCAAACATAAAAATTTCTACTTTTTGCTTTTGCCCCCTCCATTTAGAACTTACTTATAGCCTGATAATTCAAAGGTCCCTATGTTTATGAAAATCTGGACAGAAATAGCTCTAAGATCCCATTCAGAACTTGATATTAATCTAAGACTTTTGGCTCCATTTATCCTGAGAGCAAAGAGTAGGACAAAGGATTTGAGTACTGTTAGTTTATCTGGGAGATTACCCAAGGTAGAAAAGAATGGGAAAGTGATACAGTGAAGAAGCAACTTTGTCAAAGAGGTACATTGTTGATATAATTGTTGTGGATAGAAAATGAAGGCTTGCTTTTACTGAAAGGTCCTAAGAAACTTCTTTAAGTTGTCCTCATGAAGACCTGAAAACTGACAATTTTACCTATGGTTCTTATTTCCACTTCACTGAGAGCTGTCCTCAGAGGACATTAACTCTCCTACACTTTTGGGTTGTGTTGGAGACATTCTAAAATGAGAGAGAGAACATGAGATGCTATCAGTGTTAAGTAGCTGCAATTTCCCATGGAACTATCCACCACAGGTTTGGCTATAATCAGGTGTTGGGCCTTGATATCAGAGGGATTTGAGGCAGTATCATTTTAGGTTAATCATTATATCTGAAATTTCCAAAAACTTCAACTGATGAAACTTTGATTATAAATCTATAAATATAACAATAAATCATTCAAATTATTTTCATAGAAATACACAAACAAAGCATCAATTGATTAATATTTACATGTTACAAAATACTGAACTGAAAGAATTTGGTCATAGAACAACGTGTAAGAAGTAGAACTTAGGTTTAGGTTAGAACTCAGGATGCATTTGAGACTCAGTTAAGAAATTGAATGGAGGGACGCCTGGGTGGCTCAGTGGGTTAAGCCACTGTCTTCGACTCAGGTCATGATCCCAGGGTCCTGGGACCGAGCCCCAAATCAGGCTCTCTGCTCAGCAGGGAGCCTGCTTCCTCCTCTCTCTCTGCCTGCCTCTCTGCCTGCTTGTCATCTCTCTCTGTCAAATAAATAAATAAATAAAATCTTTAAAAAAAGAAATTGAATGGATGTCTGACTATCTTATAGGTTTGCTAAAAATCAGTGACTTTGTGTTCACGTGTGGCTATGCAGGAATTTTTAACTTTCTCTAAGAAGTTATTAGATTTGATTATATAAGGGCAGTAAAGGATGGGGTAAAGCAAAGTACAAACCCCATAAAGACAAAGACACTGAGTATGAGAAAAGAGTAATAGATAAGAAGAATCAATGCATTTGAGGAAAATGGGAATTGAAATACACAATGATTGTTGATTTTTTTAGATGGAGAAAACAAAACTAGCTTGCAAGAAGGAAATAACAGAAGACATGTTGTGATGTGATACAGAATCCTGGAAAAGGCAGTAACGTGGATTAAAGGAGTAGGGAGAGCATATCAGGTAATTTGGATAGGAAGGAGTTAGGAGATAATTGCTTGATAAATTTTATATGGCCCACTTAAATGCACAGATTTCTCTTCTTTAATTTATATGGAGAACAGGGTGTCCTTTCTCTTCCCTTTCAGAGCACCAGAGGTGTACTCTTTCAGACTGAAAACCTGAAAAGCTCAGGACTCAGTTGCTTAAGCACAGCTGAGAGGACATATTTCAATTAAGATTTACATTTTGCTGTATGTAGTAGACTGTCAAAAGTGGTTTAACCATATTTTTTCATTTAACAAGAAGACTACAGAGAGTGTTTTCTGGTGTTGGTTCAGAGTCCTAAGAAAGTCAAGTGAAGTATCTTAGAGGTTTTCATGGCTTTTTATTCACAGTTGCAAAAATTGCTGTTGGAGTTCTCACTATTAAGCCCACATTTCTGGCAGAAAGATAGAGGTAAAAGAGAATGATATCTTGTACGACTGATACTTTGTCATATGGTTACAATGTAACTAGAAAAGAGACAATAAAATATTTGATGTTGTTTTAAATTTCCTTGTTGTCAATCCCTCAGTGCTTTCTGATATTAAAGGAAAAAGTAAATGGATATTGACCTGGCAACTATCAACACCTGTCAGTTTCTCTTGGATAACCAATATCTCTATAATCTCTTCTTCCCAGTAAAAAAAATAAAATATATTCATAACCCACACTGTGCCATCTCAAGTTACTGCACCAAGATAAAATTACAACGATTTTCAGTTGTTCCAAATGGACAGAATACCCTTCCTTATGATATCATGTCTTATAAGATAGATAATTGGCTTGCTACCAATATACCCAGATGTGACTGTGGAAGAGACAGGAAAAAAATAATAATATTTATTCATTCCTTGGGTTGACCCTGTTTACACGGATGCATAACTATTAGAAAAGGTCGGTTTGGGACATTGGAATGAATTTACTTAATGGGTCTGTATGTAATTGGGTTGGAGGAAATTTTTAATTTCTACAAAAATTATTAGAGTTCTATCTTATTCTCTTTTGTTAATTTTCACATGTTAACAAAGCCAACATTTTTGTCTAGCAGACAAGATCTTAAATCCTAACAAAACTCAATTTTTTCCTTTTTTTTTTTAAGTTTGAGAGCCTCATGTTCTCTCATGCTGCTTTAAATACAACTGAAAAAAAAAGGAGCTAAATGGGGCAGTAAGACCAGACTTTTTATTTTATTTATCTTATTTTTAATTAAAAAATTAAAGATTGTATTTATTTATTTGAGAGAGAGAGAGAGCATGAGTGGGGCAGGGGGATGTAGCGGCAGAGAGAGACTGAGAAGTATATTCCGTAATGAGCAGGAAGCCCGATATGGGGCTCGATCCCAGGATCCTGACTGAGATCATGATCAGAGACAAAGGCAGATACATGTGCAAAATCCTTTTTTTTCTGGGAAACAATACTTTACAAGAGATGTTTGAAAAAGTACTGGGGGATCAACTTTAATCGGAGATACAAAAATTTAATTGACTTTTGTAAAGCTACAGGGATCCAAATGATGGGAATCCCAGCCCGTTTAGGTTGTGGACCACAGAGTATTCTTCTCTGTAATATTTTATTTTCTTCCATGTCTACTAACTCCAGTCCAAGTTCACTGATCTCTTTTTAGATAGTGCAAAACATGGCAAAGAATACCAAACAAGTGCCCAATATTCTACATTTATTACATCATTTCTAACTTATAGAAGTGTGTTATCAAGGCTGGTTCTGTGAACGAACCTAGCTATGCTAAAGTGTGTTTTGTTCTCCATGAAATTAAATATGATTATCACACAATTATAAAATACTTGTGTCAATAATTTTTATTCAAATATTAATAAGAGAAGCAGATATTAAAACTAGTTCACATGGTTATTTGGGATATAAGCAGAGTTGTGCAGCAGAAGTGCTCTGGGCCCATAATTTGGGTTATAGAATTTATGTTCTCTAATGAAAAATCACTAACTTGCATTATTGTTACCAAGAATCTTGTGCATTACCATCAGTTTTCTACATTACAACCTCTTGCTCTACAGTTTGTAAATAACTTTTTCAATAGCAAGCTAATAAACGGGGTGACTCCAATGGATTGAGATAATCTCCAGAGTTTCTGCTACATAATGCCCAGGACTCCATTGAAAGGACACCTAAGAATTTATTTTGCCTAAAAATTTGATCATTTTTTTCACTGTCCTTACCTATTTTCCAAACCTAGTCCTTTTGCTTCACCTTTCAGTCTACGGACAACCCTGTATCTGACTGACTTGTTAGTTCTGGGAATGTTTTGCAGATTAATTTGCTTGCCAGAGGTGGTTCCTCTAATTGATGTCTAAGAACCCTAATTAGTTAAGAAAACTTTTTTTTTTAACATTTTCATTGCTACTTATTATTATTATTATTATTATTGCTAATATCTCTATTATAAATAATTCACAAGGGCATCTTTCTTTCAAAAAGTACATTTGACTCTGTCAGTGAAAGTGGTAAAGGGATTTGAGAAAATAAGGCAAAGCACTGGCATTATGTGTTAAAACTTTAAATATTATAGACACATTTACTTAATTTCTAATACTGTTGTTGCTTACAATTAAATAAGATGTTTTCCATGAACCATGCATTACAGCAAATATATTGTTTATACAGATTAAATTTTCATCAAAAGGGACGCCTGGGTGGCTCAGTTGGTTAAGCAGCTGCCTTTGGCTCAGGTCATGATCCCAGCATCCTGGGATCGAGTCCCGCATCGGGCTCCTTGCTCGGCCGGGAGCCTGCTTCTCCCTCTGCCTGCCATTCTGTCTGCCTGTGCTTGCTCTCTCGCCCACTCTCTCTGATAAAGAAATAAAATCTTAAAATAAGTAAATAAATTTTCATCTAAAAATTGTAAGTGTATTTTATTGTAGGATCCTGATAAGCATTTTGCAGATGAGAAAAGTGAAATTTAGAAAAGTATGTCTCTTCAAATCCCTCATACAATATCTGGCCTAGATAGAAGGATATACTATCACAATTGAGGAAGATAATTGAGATTACTTAAAATGAAACAAGATGGGATTGGGAGGGAGAGAAACCATAAGTGACTCTTATTCTCACAAAACAAACTGAGGGTTGCCGAGGGGAGGGGGTTTGGGAGAAGGGGTTGGGATTATGGACATTGGGGAGGGCATGTGATTTGGTGAGTGCTGTGAAGTGTGTAAACCTGGTGATTCACAGACCTGTACCCCTGGGGATAAAAATATATGTTTATAAAAAATAAAAAAATTATTAAAAAAAATGATAAACTTTACTGTATTGGGTTTTTTAAAAGTTTGCCACAGATTCAGATTCTTTTAAAATATATATCTATTTTGTGTAAAGAGAATGCACTGAGGAGTAAAAAGAAAGTGATATATCAGTGCTACCAACTAATGGCTATAATATCATTACCTTATTTATGAACAATGAAACAGTGTGCAATATTTAAATAAATTTAAATAAATTCCTATTTATTTTATATATTTATAAATTTAAATAAATTCCTATTTATTTATTATTAAAGAAATCCCTCTAACAAACTGTATGTTTTGAAGGTTGCTAGCAGGAAAGTGTTGTACTACATGGAAGTAATCAGAAAATGTGATCTAAAAGTTTGCTTTCAAGGGCGCCTGGGTGGCTCAGTGGGTTAAAATTCTGCTTTCAAGAAGCTATAACAGTAAGTACTGAGCATTAGCTATTATATGCTATGGATGAATAACTGAAATCTACATTTGAAAGTAATGGTACACTATATGTTAACTAATTGAATTTTTAAAAGTTAATAAAAAAAACCACTATTTTATAAAACAATATACCCAACAGGCTCTTTTGCTTTAAAATACTCACTTTGTAATGAGAGTCATTACTTTTGTCTAGCCAATTCTTACACCACTGTTTATCCCTTCCCTGCTTTATCCCTTCCCAGTATCAATAAAGGCTCACTTGGGTTACCTAGAAGCCATGAGAAAGCTTGTAATAGATCTGGCTGGTTTTCACCAGCAATTTGACCACCATGTGCACAGGGAAGTCTATTGATAAAGGCTTTATTGCAATAAGTTGCAAATACATGGATGATTTTGAATTCTCTTACTTGAGGTCTTGTTTCATGATAATAAATTTAGGGTGGCTTATTGGAATGGATGTTATTAACATATCTTCATAGTTCTAAGTACATGGAATTGTAAAATAGATTAATGAATGTGGCATTACTGACAACTGTCCTCATTTTGAAATCAAATTACAGTGTACTCAGATGAGGAAGCAAAGCAGATTTGGGATTATGAGTGAAATAATTTAAAAAAGTCTTAGGGGTATGATCACACTATTGGGTCATTCAGTAGAAAAATGTCAACTGATTGAGATTCTGTGTTCCCTGATTTCAGAGAGAAGTTAAGATAAATAAGTAACACGAGGAGACTAGGAAGCCAAACATAAGTGATAATTTTGTGCCAGGGTGCGTATACATCTGTTTATCTTCTTGCTTTACCACTAAGGTTGCTCCTAGAGGAGAGTTGAAATATGTGTTGGAGCTAATCTCTGTGGATTACACAAGAAACCACATCCTACAGCTCTCCCTGAAACACCCCTTATGATTTCAATGTAATTTGGTTTTTGCATTTTTAGAAATAACAAAATACTTTGCAAACTCATCTACTTTATTACCACCCCAAGTGAGTCAGCTGATTCCACATTTTAACACAGTGACAGTCACAGAGGAATGGAGGAATGAGTAGAGTTATCAATATATGTGCTTTTAAGAAGTATGACAGGGTAGCAGCTATTTCCAGGAACCAAAACATGGGTCAGCAGCTGTGCAGGAAAAGTGATGGAATAAATGACTCATTTCAGAGGAGTTCTATAACATATTAGTTCTATAATGTATCTTCAGCACCCAATTACGCGCTTTGATCTAAAGATAAGGATTTACAGTTAAGGTCCCATTTATGATTTGACTGGTAGGGTCTGAATCATTTTTACTATTGTTTTGACTATTACTTGAAACCTATAGTAGTACTTGGGATATGTGTTGTGTATTCTGTGAACATGTGCTATTTTTAGATTAGATAACTTCTGTCTCGAACCCCTGTTAATTTGTTTGTTTCTGTTTATTTGATAGTGGTTTCAGTAAATGGATATATCTGAAAAATTGCAAAGCCACTATTAAAATAAGTTATTATGATATATAGCATGGAATTGCACATTCCTCCTTTGAATCCGACAGAGCTTCACCATATCCTTAACAATTTGGGAAAAACATGCTATTATTTTTCTTTATAAAATTTCTCCTGTTAGGCTGTCATGGTTGTCATCAGCAGTAACTCCTCTTAAGGCTTTGTCAAAAGAGTTGAAAAAATTGGAAAGGTGTGAATGAAGCTGTTTGCTGAATATAAAGAAAAGAGCATTGAAGTACAATTCACACTCTTACTTCTCCTTCTATGCTTTCAGATGTTTGACATTTGAAAATTTTGCTTTTAGGAGAGATGCCCTATATAATTCTTACTTTAAGGAGCAAGTTGCTTTTATAATTTTTTAATTGTTCTACCATTCAAGTATTTCCATTTAAATTAAATTCAATACCATTTAAAAAAAATCAAAAGTGCAGCCAGTATTCAATTCCTGGGCTAAATAATTTTAGAAAGCTTTGTGTTATTGAACCTACAGGGTTTTTCTGTTGTTTTAACTCTTTCTTTCTGTGATTTTTCCCATTAGTCACGTAAGGGACTGCAATATAACAGACATGGAGGATAAAGAAGGACTGAATAGAACAATCCTTGGCCTCATGAAGTTGAGAATCTAGCAAGGGAGTCAAACAATTCAATCATTCAGAGACAATTTATGGAGTGCCAGGCCTAAGATGAGCACAACAAAACCCCAGCACAGAGGAATCATTTTAGTGGGAGAGATAGATAATAGGTAAGCCAACTTAAAAAAAAAATCGTACTGGTTTTTCTTTAATAGTGATGCATATTTGAACTAAATTAGCACATTTTAAAAAGAGCAGTGATTGAGAAGAGGCTTTTTAACTGAGTGGTCCGAAAGGGCCTCCCTGAAAAAGTCTGTTTTGAACAGATTTCTGAATAATATCAGCTAGGAAGCTGCGTAAAAATCTCAGGGATGGGTGATTTTTCCAGTCAAAAAACTGTAAAGGCTCCAAAGTCACAATAGAGCTATAAGTTTCTCTAATAAAGTAACTTCTGACAAAGAATGAGAAGAAATAACTAACCCAGGTTTGAAAGAAAAGGGACAGACTTCCTATGGAATTCATATTTAATTAAAGCTCTAAAGGACAAAAATACAATAGAGCAAAATTCTGGTCACGCTGATATACCTAATGAAAGTTCATAAACAAGGTGTGGGTAGCAAAGAGTGTGTGGGAATGTTGGTAAGAACAGTGGGGAAGAGTCATCCCTGAACATGTTCTTAAATGAAGCAATTCTTGTGTTGTTTTAAAGGGTAAATTGGAGTTTGCCTAAGTGATTAGAGAAGGATGCCTCAGCTTACGGAAGTTCAAAGCCATAACGATGTGATAAACTACTGCAGACATTTTCATGTATATTTGTTGTTGCTTCTAGTAATGGTGATCTAAAAACTCCTACTTAAGACAACTAATAATCCAGACAAAATAGCTTTTAAAATTAAAAATATCAGAATGATTATAAAAATTAAGGTTGGGATTACTGGGCCAAAATACGAAATACAATGAGAGCCTAGAGATATATGCCCTGAAGCCATTTTAGCTATGAGAGCATTTGAAACTGCTAAAACACACTGAGCTGTGTTGTTAATAGACTCTTGATACTAGAGAAACAAAATTCAAAATCCAGCAGCAATCAAATTTGAGGACTTTGGTACAACCCAAATTTAAGTTGAGATCCCCAAAGCACAAGAAGAAGCAGAAATAAGACTATAGCCTACCATGCCTTCTGTGTAAACTGAGAAAGTCAATCACTGAATTTGGAGTATGATTGTCTTGTAGAGTCTCAGATATAAGAGAAAATCCTGCCAAGGAGGACCATACCATTATTATAGCTCTTAATTATCCCTACTCAATAAGAGTTTCAAATATAATGTCTTGAACATAGCAAAATGTAACAAAGCACACAAAGAAAAACCATTAACAAGATTTGATAGACAAAATGGGATTAAGTATGATGTTAAAATGATCAATAAAGATTGTAAAATGACTTGATTACTTTGCTCAAAGAAATGAGAGGGGAAGCAAATTGAACAAAAAACTGAAACTAAAAATGATATTGAGAAAGGTTTTATAAATGAACCAAATGGATACTCTAGAACTTTAAAGATATGACAGCTAATTTAAGATACCACAGGGGTGCCTGGGTGGCTCACTTAATTAAACCTCCAATTCATTTTCCTTTTTTTTTTAACACCTTAATTGTATTTTATTTCTTTCATTTTGGCTCAGGTCATGATGTCAGGGTTGTGAAATAGAGCCCAGAGTTGGGCTCTGTGCTGAGCCTGGAGCCTGCTTAAGATTCTTTCCCCTTCTTTTTCTATCCCTCCCTGCGCTCTCACTTGCTCGCTCTCTCTTGCTTGCAAATAGATAGATAGATAGATAGATAGATAATAGACAAAGCAAAATAAAAGCAGATTATGAAAATAAATATAAAGATTTTGAAATGAAAACAAGTTCAAAATAAAATAGAGAAGACCTACACAGCTAAAAGTTCATTCAGAATATCTACTATTAAAGAAGTCAGTATGACACAAATCAAAAGATTTGAGCATGTACTTTACAGAAAGGGTAATCCAAATGGCCACTCATATATAAAAACTGTTTATCTTTATTATGAATCTGGAATTAAATTGAATTAAATTAAAAATAAATTAAAACCTAAAATGACATACTATTACACACTTACCATATTGGGCAACAGTAAAATTGTCTTGCAAGAATGTGAAAGAATGAAAGTGCCCATAATAAAAACATTTGAGGTAAGTTGGACAATATTTAGAAAACTTAAAAAACTTAAATAAAGATTTGGTCCATTCCTAGAAATACAACATGGAACTAAATGAATATTTTCACCAGGATATGCACACAGATGATTATAGCTATTTCATTCATAACGGCAGATCAGTAGTGGTCTATTTGCACAATGTTACATTAAATAAGAGAGAATATTAACAAACTGGGAGGAGGGGCTAGGTTGTTATCATAAACAGATCTTCTATGGTGCTGATTATGTTCTATTTCTCAAAATCTTAAGTTAAAAAAGTTTTCAAATATATATCTAGATAGATAAATGATAGATAGACAGATATCCCAGAAGCTGCAATGCTAGGCTAAGACCAGGCTTTAAAGGGCTTTTCTATACTCTACTAAATACTTGAAACCATTCATTATATCATAGCTCAGTGTTCAAATCTCCATTTGTTTCCTCAGTTTCCTCATATTTATCTTAAGGTGACCTGATCCAGACTTTTGATCACCTTTGTCTAAATATTTCTATTTTAACAAAGTCCTTTTGAACACTGAGAGACTAAAACGTAGAAAAATACTCTGATTGTTATCTCACTAGAGTGCAAAATATATAGTTACCCATTAACTAATGATATCCATGTCTACATTAGATCCATGACATTTTTAATTCTTGGGAGCTTTTGGTAAATGAAGCTTTAAGCCATCACCACATGAATAAAATTAAAGAACTAAATGAAAACAGGCCAAGTATTTACAGAGTAATAGAATGTGCAGTGGAAAGAGTACAATTCTGAAATCATAAAGCCTAAATTAGTGTGATGCATCTTTACTAGCCATGTAATCATAAACCAGTTATCTAAATGTGTTAGCCTCAGTTTTTTCACCCATGAAATGGTGATGATAATACTTATTATGCAGAGTTGTTGTGTGGATGTGATGAAGCATGGAGCATGAGTGTCTCATATTCCATGCTAAAATGATAGCTATTTTTATACTTATAATAAATTAAATTGTTCAAAATGGTAATATTCATTTATATTGAGGCATTGTATTGACTATTCACAGACACATTTACCAAAATAAATTTCATTTTACTTTACCCCCTCTGAGGATATATATTCCCTAATTCAATATGAATCTCATTATGAATAATAATTATCATAATAAATATGCTGATTTTTCTTCTATTTATTTTTAGGGAAGTATCCTTTACTGTTGGACATAAGGAAACTTAAGCAAGTCTGTCTTATTCAAAATTTGCATGCTGCTTTCTTATGAAACTAGATTATAGAGTTGTATGAAATAAATTCATGCAGTTAAGACATTTATGTTTGGAAAACTGGGTGGTCAGTTTAGTATTTCAAAAGAAGATTTTAAATTTAAACCTTAAAACTGAGCTCTTTCAGCCTTATTTATAGGCCATCCTTCATGCTTCATAAGTACTCCTTCATTGTAAACTAAGTAATAGTTTTTGTCACAGTGTATATAACGAAAATGGATTTTATATTCTATTATTTCAGAGTTAGTTGCAGTTTCTACTTCCTTACTTCCTTTTTTGAAAAATAGATTAATTCTACAAAAAGTTTTTTCCAGCTTTATTGAAAAAAAAAAGACATATTATAATTTGTAAATGTAAGAAATGATTTCTTATAACATTGCAAACTTTTAACATTGTGTAAATTTTGTACAATTTGATAAATTGGTATACATCTTTATTGCAATATAATCTACATAAAAATGTTAATACATCTATCTTGTATAGTTGCCACTGATTTTTATGCATGTATCGTAAGGAATTTTAAGATCTATTCTCTTAGCAACTTTTATGTATATAGTATAGTAGAGATAAACTTCAGAGGTCTTGTGGGTTATGTTCCAGACTGCCTCAATAAAGTGATTATCTCAAAAAACTAAGTCAAATTATTATTTTTTTTGTTTTCCCAGTGCAAATAAAAATTACGTTTCCCAGTGCATATAAAAAATAAACACTATACTCTACTGTTCCAAAGCATTATGTTTTTAAAGAAAAACCATGTATATACCTTAAGTAAACTAGTTCTGAGTTTTCAGTGGGTCATAATTACTGATCACAGATCACCATAACAAATACAATAATAATGAAAAAACTTGAAATATTGCAAGAATTACCAACATGTGACAGAGAGACACAAAATGAACAAATGTTGTTAGAAAAATGGTGGCAGCAGACCTCTTTTATACAAGATTGCTATAAACTTTCAACTTGTAAGAATGTGATATATGCAAAGTTTAATAAAGGGAAGCACAATAAAAATGTATGTATATATTATTAACTATGATCATCATGCTGTACATTAGATCCCCAGAACTTTTTCATATTATAGTTGCAAGTTTGCACCCTTTGACCACCTTACTCCACCCCAGGTTCACCCCTTGTCAACTCAACTCTACGTTTCCATTAGTTTGCCTTTTCCTCAGATTCTGTATGTAAGGGATATCATAATACATAAATTAAAAAATATATAAAATCTTTGAAATATTTCACTTAGTATAACACCTTCAAGATCCATCCATGCTGTTGTAAATGGCAGTATTTCTTAATTTTTCATGGTTAAGTAGTATTCCATAGTATATTTTAACCATACTTATTTTATTCATTCATCCATTAATGGATATTGAAGTTATTTCCATCTCTTGCTTAGAGTTAATAATTTTATAATAAACATAAGAGTGCAGATATGTCTTTGAACAGTGACTTCGTTTCCTTTAGATATATACCTAGAAGTGGGATTACTGAATCATATGGTATTTTTACTTTTAATAATATGAATAATATCCATACTGTTTTCCATACAAATTTATATCCCTAGCACAGTGCATAAGTTCCCCATTTTCCCCAATATTTACCAAAATTTGTTAGTTTCAATTTTTGGGTAGTATATATTCTAATAGGTAGTAATATTTTGCTGTGTTTTTCAGAGGTAAACAACAACAACAACAACAACATAATGACTTTGCCCTGAGTATTTTACATTGAGCACTTTTTAATGCTCCTGTTGGTCATTTATATAACTTTTTTGAAAAAAAAAAGTCTATTGAGATCCTTTTGCTATTTTTCAATTATATATATTTTTTCTATTTGTATCTGTTGGTTATTAACCTCTTTTCAGATATAAGATTTGTAAGTATTTTCTTACATTCTGTGGATTGTGTTTTCATTCTCTCTCTTTTTTTTTTTGGCAATGCAGAAACTTTAGTTTGATGTAGTACCATTTATTTATTTTTGCTTTTTTTTTGCTTGTGTTTTTGGTCTGGTATCCAGAAAACTATTGGCAAGACCAATGTCAAGGAGAATTTTTCCTATGTTTTCCTTTAGGAAATGTAGTTTCATGCATCACCTTTAAGTCTTTAATCTATTTCAAGTTAAGACTTATGAGTGATATAAGGTTCCAGTTTTACTGTTTATGTGACTATTCAGTTTTAAATATCATTTATTGAACAGACTATCTTTACCCATTACATATGTTGGCCCCTGTCAAATATTAGGTGACTATGAAAGGATTTATTTCTGGACTCTCAATTCTGTTCTACTTGTTTATGGGTCTTTTTTTATGCCAGTATACTTTATTGTTTTGATCATGAGGGCTTTGTAGTATAGTTTCAAATCAAGAAGTGTAATTTCTCTTCTTCATTCTTTCTCAGAACTGCTTTGATTATTTGTCGTCTTTTATGGTCTCATATAAATTTTAGGATTCTTTACTTACTTCTGTAAAAAATTATATGGATTTTTTTTAAGATTTTTAATTTATTTATTTGACAGAGAGAGATGACAAGCAGGCAGAGAGGCAGGCAGAGAGAGAAGAGGAAGCAGGCTTCCTGCGGAGCAGAGAGTCTGATGCGGGGCTCGATCCCAGGACCCTGGGATCATGACCTGAGCCGAAAGCAGCGGCTTAACCCACTGAGCCACACAGGCGCCCCTAACATTGGATTTTTGATAGGAATTGGATTTACAGATGGTTTTCGGTAGTATGGACATTTTAACAATGTTAATTCTTGCCATTCATAAATATGAGCTATCTTTCCGTTTGTGTCTCCTTCAATTTCTTTATCAATGTCATAGTTTATGGAGTACAGATCTTTCATCTTCTTAGTTAAATCTATTCCTAAGTATTTTATTATTTTTGATGCTATTGTGAATTAGATTGTTTTCTTTATTTTTTCAGATAGTTCATCATTAGAGTGTTAAAATGCTCCTGTCTTGTGCTTACTTTGGCAGCACATATACTAAAATTGGAATGATGCAGAGAAGATTAGCGTGATCACTAAACAAGGATGACATGAAAAACTGGGAAGCATTCCATATTAAAAAGAAATGAAACAAAACAAAATTCTTGTCTGTTATATATTGATCTTGTATTTGGCAGCTTTACTAAATTTGTTTATTCAAAATTTTTTGTGAAGTTTTTAGGATTTTTTAACATGTAAGTTCATGTTATCCAAAAAAATAAAATTTTACTTCTTCCTTTTTTTTTTTTTTGGAGTCTCTTATTTCCTTGTGTTCCTTGTTTCTCTGGCTAGGACATCCAGTAGTATGTCAAATGAGAGTAGTGAAAGTGGATACACTTGTCTTTTTTCTGATCGTTAAGGGGAAAACTTTCAAACTTTTTTGATTGAATATGAGATTAGCTCTGGGCTTGCAATATGTGTTTTCTCTTTAATGGATTTTTAAAATTATTTTTTAAATTTTTTTATAAACATATAATGTGTTTTTATCCCTAGGGGTACAGGTATGTGAATCACCAGGTTCACACATTTCATAGCACTCACCATCACTCACCATAGCACTTGCCCTCCCCAATGTCCATACCCCCACCATCCTCTCCCAACACACCTCCCCCCAGCAACCCTCAGTCTGTCTTGTGAGATTCAGTCTTTTATGGTTTGTCTCCCTCCCAATCCCATCTTCTATTTTTCTTTTCGTACGCCCGAAACCGCCTATGTTGCATCTCTACTTCATCATATCAGGGAAATCATAGGATAGTTGTCTTTCTCAGATCGATTTATTTCGCCAAGCATAATACCCTCTAGTTCCATCCACGTCATCACAAATAGCAGGATTTCATTTCTTTTGATGGCTGCATAGTATTCCATTGTACATATATACCACATCTTATTTATTGATTCATCTGTTGAAGGACATTTAGGTTCTTTCCATAGTTTAACTATTGTGGACATTGCTGCTATAAACATTTGGGTGCATGTGCCCCTTCAGAATGCCACGTTTGTATCTTTAGGGTATATACTCAGTACTACAATCACTGGGTCATAGGGTAGTTCTATTTTCTGCTTTTTGAGGCACCTCCACGCTGTTTTCCAGAGTGGTTGCACCAGCTTGCATTCCCGCGTACAGTGTAGGAGGGTTGCCCTTTCTCCACATCCTCGCCAGCATCTGTCATTGACTGACTTGTTCATTTTAGCCATTCTGAAAGGTGTGAGGTGGTATCTCATTCTGGTTTTGATTTGTATTTCCCTGATGCCGAGTAATGTGGAGCATTTTTTCATGTGTCTGTTGGCCATTTAGATGTATTCTTTGCAGAAATGTCTGTTCATGTGCTCTGCCCATTTCTTCATTGGGTTATTTGTTCTTAGGGTGTTGAGTTTGATAAGCTCTTTATAAATTTTGGATACTGGCCCTTTATCTGGTATGTTATTTGCAAATATCTTCACCCAGATAACTTCTGACAGTCATCTTTTGGCTTTGTTAACTGTTTCCTTTGCTGGGCAAAAGCTTTTTGATCTGATGAAATCCCAATAGTTCATTCTTGCCCTTGCTTCCCTTGCCTTTGGTGATGTTCCTAGGAAGAAGTTGCTGCTGCTGAGGTCAAAGAGGTTGCTACCTGCTCTCTCCTCAAGGATTTTGATGGATTCTTTCTCACATTATACTTCTTCATCCATTTCCAGTCTATTTTCATGTATGGTGTAAGGAAATGATTCAATGTCATTTTTCTGCATGTGGCTGTTCAATTTTCCCGACTCTAAGGCCAGCGGCACCTTCTCTTCCCCGGGGGTGGCGTGCTGTACCTTCCCACACTTGCTCCTGGGTACCGCGGTGACACAAGTGTGCGACCACGCTTCTCTCTCAAGTAGAGGGGATGCTAGGGCAAAGAGAATTTCGCTCCATGCGGGTATCTTCCAACCTGCTGTGGAGACTAGAACAGGCAAGCAGCAGCATCCCCAAACCCAACTCTGATTTCCCAACAAAAGATGTACTTTCCCAGGGGAGATGCCCAGGCAAAGAGGCTATCGCTGTATGCGGGTTTCTCCCACCCAGAGACTGGGCTCGGGCAAGCAGCAGCAGCCCGCAGAACATTTCTCAGGGAATGCGGTGCTTTCGCAGAGGCTTTGGCTTGGAGCGTACAGCACTTCGCCGCTGCTTCCTCAACAAGGCTTCATTCGCATCAGGGAAGAAGAGCTGTGGGAGAGCTGGTGCCTCCTGGCCTTGC